>NC_081347.1:55714082-55971735 GCF_029784015.1 Lycium ferocissimum
TAATGTATTTCATGCTTTATATACTCGATATATTTCAGATCAATTTTCCTCGGGGGCCGCGCGTTTCATGCCCGCAGTACAAATACTCAATTTGGTGATCCTCCAAATTTTAGGGCTTCTACTCAAAATTGCCTTGGAGTGCTCCGTTGTTCCGCAGACTTTTTGGTTGCATCTTTTGATATATGTATATGTTTATTCAGGGGTACGGCGGGGTCCTGTCCCGTCATATGTCACGGTTGATACTCTTAGAGGTCTGTAGACATATGTGTGGGTTGTATATAGATGTTGTCCAGCTGTGTTAGCATGACTTATGTTTTGGGACGTTCCCATTCGTAGTGGCAGCCTTGTCGGCTTGCGTATATATAGTTAGGGCATTCCCACACGTTATGATAGTCTTGTCGGCTTGTGTTCCATGTTATCTGTTGATGTTTGTAACTCCGCAGGAGACAGGTTGCTTGATATATATATGCGACAGTTTTGAGACGATGTCTTGTTTTTTTTAAGTTCCTTATCATGCTAGTTTCAAATTGATTATAGCTAACAAGTGTATAAGAGTGTCCAGCTCGGGAACTAGTCACGGCCTATGGGGTTGGGTCGTGACAAAGTCCTTGCCCTCTATGGGCAATACTAGAATTGGAGCTGTAGTCAATAAAGTCTTGAGCTTTTGAAATCTCTCCTTACACTCATTGGACCACTGAAAAGGTATTTCTTTCTGAGTAAAACGGGTCAAATGCGAAGCTATAGAAGCAAACCCCTTCACGAACCGACTGTAATAGCTAGCCAAACCCACGAAACTGCGAATCTCTGTCACTGAAGTGGGCCTAGCCCAATCTCTCACTGCCTCAATCTTCTTAGGATCAACCATAATCCCCTCTTTCGAAACCACATAACCCAAGAAAGATACAGACTCCAGCCAAAACTCATACTTGGAGAACTTGGCATATAACTCCTTGTCTCTCAGTAACCCAAGAACAATCCTCAAGTGTTTCTCGTGATCCTCCCTACTCCACGAGTAAACCAGAATGTCATCAATGAACACTATCATAAAAGAATCCAAGTATGGCTTAAAAATGCCATTTATCAAATCCATAAAGGCAGCTGGGGCATTAGTAAGCCCAAAGGACATAACAAGAAACTCATAGTGCCCATATCGAGTTAGAAAAGTTGTCGTAAGAATATCTTCGGCTCGAATCTTCAACTGATGGTAACCTGATCTCAAGTCAATCTTAGAAACACAGAAGCCCCCTGAAGCTGGTCAAATAGATCATCAATACGAGGAATGGGGTACTTGTTCCGAATGGTGACTTTGTTCAACTGGCGGTAATCAATGCACATCCGCATAGTCCCATCCTTCTTCTTCACAAACAGTACAGGAGCGCCCCAAGGGAGACGCTCGGCCTGATAAATCCCTTACTCAAAAGATCCTGAAACCCTTTCTTTTAACTCCCTTAACTCTGCTGGTGCCATCCGATATGGCGGAATAAAAATAGGGCGAGTCCCTGGCTCCTCTAAGTCAATACAAAAGTCAATATCACGATCGGGTGGCATACCCGGCAAGGCCACGGGAAACACCTCCACAAATTCACACACCACAGGAACTGACTCAAGAGATGGAATGTTGGCACCAGTATCACGAATATGCCCCAAATGAGCCAAACACCCTCTATCAACTAACTTTTTTTGCGCGAAGGAAAGAAATGATATTCTTTGGGGAGGGACTAGGGGTACCCTTCTACTCAAGTCTAGACATACCCGGCATATCTAAAGTGACTGTTTTAGCATAACAGTCCAGAATCGCATGGTAAGGAGCTAGCCAGCTCATACCCAGAATAACATCAAAATCTACCATGTCAATAATCACTAAATCAACCCATGTAACAAATCCCATAAATGTTACAGTACAATACCAGTATACTCTATCTAAAACCACAGAGTCTCCAACTAGAGTAGACACGTGAATTAGGGCATCAAGCAAATCACATACCAATCAAGACCCATAGAGATAAGACATATAAGAGAATGCAGAACTCGGATCAAACACCACAGAAGCTATCTGGTGACAGACTGAGATGTTACCTGTAATAACTGCATCTGAACCCTTAACCTCTGATCTTCCAGGAAAGGCGTAGCAATGAACCCGTCCGCCACCAGCCTGTGAACCTCCATGATCAATCTGTCCTGTCTGAGTTTAGCCCCTATCGGGCTGGTCTTCACCTCTGCCTGACTGGGATACGCCTCTGCTGGGCTGGGTGCCACCTCTACCCGCTGTGTGACCATCAAGCCCAATCTGAGCACGGTTTTCACTATAAGATTCTCTTTCTCTAACTGATGAAACTGGAGCCCTGGGAGGCTGATACTGAGCACCATGGCCGCCCTGTCTAAGTCTGGGACAATTTCTCTTGAAATGCCCCTGCTCACTACACTCAAAGCATCCACGGTCTAGCATAGGCCGGTGAACAAAAATCGAAGAAGCAGAATAACCACCATGGTCTGAAAATCTAGCATATGAACCCCCTGGCTGACTAGAAGAGTACTGACTGGCCTCTGATGGGCCTCCAATAGAAACATGTATAGCTGACTGAATAGGACATCCCGAATAAACCTGGGAACTCTGTCCTCGGGAGAATGAACCACTGAAACTATCCGCCTTGCGGGCCTTATTCTCTGCATACTTATTATAGCCATCCTTTCTAACATCTTCGATAGTCCTAACATGATCTACCACCTTCTGGAAGGAAGAACCTGAAGGTTACTGACAACTGAAGAGAAGTGTTCAACCCTTTCACAAATCTCCTAAATCTCTCCTCCTCAGTAGGTAATAGCTGGAGAGCATAACGAGACAAAGAATGGAACCGGGCCTCATAAGCAGCAACTGACGAATTACCCTGCTTAATGTCACTGAACTCATCATGTCTATCTCTTATAGTACGCTGGATGTGCTTCTCCAAGAATACTGAATAGAACTGAGTCCAAGTTAACGGAGGCAACCCAGTTGGTCTACACTTCACATAAGCCCTCCACCACAAATTAGCATCACCCAAGAGCTGGAAGGTTATAAACTCAAGACCATGCTTATCAACCGCCCCCAACTTATGGAGCCTCTCGTGACAATCAATAATCAGCTCATAAGAATCCTCAGTCTCAGTGCCATAGAAAACTGGAAGCTTCATCTTAGTAAACCTCCAAAATAAATCATGCTCCTCACCGGTCATCACCGGCCCTGCCACAGGTCTAGGAAATACCTCAAGTCCTGGAGCCTCATCTAAACATGGGGCCACAGCTGCAACATGCTTCGGGCTTGAAGTACGGACTCTGTCTGGAGCCTGATCACCCAATCTCACACCCTGGCCAGCTGGAACGGCTGGTAACACACCTGCCTCAGTCAAACCGTTCAACAGGTTCAACACTCGGCCCATAACATCTGTCAACACTGGAGCAGCCACAACGTCTAGATGAGCGGGTGTTGTTGCAAACTCTGATGCCTCATCTGGAACTACTTGAGGCGCGGGGGATCCAGCACGAGCCTGACCAACTGCATGAGCCCTGCCCCTGGTTGGTGCTGCTCCCCGACCTCTACCTCGACCAGCGCCTCTAACCTGACCTGCACCACGAGTTGCGGCTCCAATGGCCTGCTCGGGTAACTCATCTACTGCTTCTCTCGTCCGAGTCCTCATCATCTGTGAGAGAATATAATGAAAAGTCAGATAACAATTTGAATCATCCAGATACCAATTGGAAACAAGTAGCAGGAAAGAAAGAAAGAAAGAAAGAAAGAAAGAAAGAACTTGAATTTTCCTAATGTCCCATAGCCTCTCGAAGATAAGTACAAACATCTCCATACCGATCCACAGGACTCTACTAGACATGTCCTTGTACAACAAGATCGATGAACCTAGGGCTCTGATACCAATATTGTCATGACCCAATCCGTCGTGATGGCACCCACACTAATCCCTCTGGTGGGCGAACCATCCCCTTAACCAATTTCTCTTTAAATTAAACAATTATAACTAAATCAGGAACATAAAAATAATCAAATTGTCTAGCAATGCCAATAATAAATGAAAGTGCGGAATCCTAACTATTACAACCCAGAAATTTGAAAATCATCGTACAAGGACTTTAAAACAATAAACTGTCTAAGAAATAATAGTTGTCTGAAATAACATAAATGTCTGAAATGAAGTAGACATCAAGATAGGAAAGATCTTCAGGCGACATAGCATGGATAGGAGCTCACCCTCTGATCTGGACGAAGTCTCTGGTACACAATCTGCACTCAAAAGGGTGCAACAAGATAGTATCAGCACAAACACTATGTACTGGTAGATATCATAGGCTGACTAAGATTAGTATCATGCATTCGTTCATAAAATCAATAGAATAGGCAGATAGGCACAACAGCACAACAACACAACAGTATCAAAAGTCAATCATCAACAAATCAACAATGCATCACAAGAATAAGATAGGTAAAATGGAATGAAACCAATGATAGTATCTCAACCGTAAACACATGCCAACGACTATTTTTGCTAATTAGTCATGACCTGCAGGGGACCCATGGTGTCCATGTACCACTCGCTCTGGAATTGACCTCGGATCACGAGCCCTTATTTAGGCTACATCCTCACCCCCTATCAAATATGTCTTTATATGTATTTATGTATCTGATCACAATATGCATCTCAACTTATTTTCAGTCCAACAATCAATATGGAATATGATCAGTTAATATATTCAATGTCAATAAATGCAAGGAACAATGCCACAAGTCATAACAGGACTCACATAATCAACTCAACACAGCATGAATAGGCAACCATCTCAATCAACAAGAAGAGTATATATTGACTCCTTCTTTCTCATAACACAATAATTTCACCTCAGGTTTCGGTACATAAAGTAACGGTGACAAGCCTACATAATCAGAAATCATACCAACCTAAGTGATGTCCAACCAGACGTCATGTCCGAAGACCTAATCATATTTTCTCTCATCAATTCTACTACATATATAATCAACTAACCAAAGTCTAACTCAACTAAACCATAACCCACCTCAGATGCAGAACTGGAACAATGCAAGTTGCTCCGCAAGAGCTTTCCCCTTTCTTAATGCTTCAGAACGCTCAAAGTCTAGCAATATAACGCTAAATAAGAAATAGTCCTTCTAATCAAATAAGAACAACAATAGGGGTAGAAGACCCAATTACTTCTACCCCTTTTAAATGGGTGAACTATCACTTAATAATGAATTTATCATAATCTCAATTCGAACAATCATAATCTTCCAATCAATGGGTTTTCTAATAAAGTTACCCCTTTCAATTAAATTTTAGGCCAAAGTTCCCATTTTTAATGGAACCCTAAGTCTCAATATACAATTTTCACCATAGGTAATTAAATTTCCTTCCTAGAAAGTGATATCCTACACTCCTAGGTGATTAAATAACAATAAAATACACGACCCATAAATTATTCAAGGGTTTAACAATTCTAGGGTTCTAGTCTTTTCATTCGCCATTAGAGCACCCTTAACTATTATATGAACTTAAAGATGATAATGGAATGAACAAGGAAAAAGGTTAAGACTTACCCTCAAAGAAGAATCCACCAAGACTCTAGGAAATTCGCCTCTCACCTTCTTGGGAACAGTTTTTGGAGTTATGTGGGTAATGCCTCGAAGTCAGCAATATAAAAGTGGGTTTCCGTCTCCGGTCGACCGCTGCAGCGATCGCTAGTCTCGCTACAACGGTCTCGCTGTAGCAAAAAATACCATCGCTACGGCGGACCTCATTAACTCGCCCGACTCTCCATAACAGTCCCGCTATGGCAGTCCACCGCCCGCTATGGCGAACTTTCCCAATTCTCAAAATTCCCCATGCAGCGATCGGCACCCTGCTTTGACGGACTCGCTACAGCGGCCCTCACCAGCTGCAGCGGTCGTCTCCGAACCAGTGACCTCTGATTTTCTACCAGATTTTCACCCAAAATCCCAATATCTATCCGAGGCCCTATAGACAGAAACCAAACATGCACACATATGTAAAAACACGCTACGGACTCACCCGTGGCTCGGAATTCCTAGTGGAGGTCTAATTTACTAAGTCAACCCCCTCCCCCCAACCGAAATGAACCAAGTTTTTAAAATAAGCACACAAAATAAAATCAAGTGCCTCAAGTTTTAGAATTCTAACTCTTCAAGTTTTCATTCGGCTCACTCCTAGTCCCGGAAAGGAACTAGCAAGGGTAAAATAGTCAAAATACCCATAATGACCTAGCGGGTCATTACAATATCTAGCTATCAATTGATGCTTAATACCATACTTCTTCAAAAAATTATCACACACAAGAAAAATCAGTTCCCCTATCACTTCTCAATGTCTTAATAAAGTATCCAATTTACTTGTCTACATAAGCCGTGAAGCTCTTAAAAACTTCACATGCATCAGATTTTTTTTTTTTAAATATACCCAAGTCTTTCAGCTGAAATCATCAATGAAAGTAAAAAAAATACTTACTACTTCCATTAGAAGGAAATTCAACTGAGCACAAGTCTGAGTGGATTAGCTCCAATTGTGCATTAGCTCTCCAAGCTTTGCCTTTTTGAAAAGGTTCTCTATACTTCTTTCCCGAAATACAAGACTCACACCTTCTATCAGGAAAATCAATAGAAGGCAACCCATCAACCAAATTCTTTTTTGCAAGAAAATTCAAACTCCCAAAATTTAGATGCCCAAAGCATAGATGCCACAGCCAAGTATCATCACAATTCACAGAACTAAAGCAAGGTAAATCACCACGATTGAGATAAAGAGGCCATAAACGACTACTATTCATCCTTATTCTTGCAATTAGTCCTATTTTATCATCACTGCTAGTTTCCATTCCATACTTAAAACGTAAATCATAACCTTTTTCTGTTAGTTGTCCCAAACTCAATAAATTGTGATGAAGACTCGGAACATAATATACCTCAGATATAGAATGAGAAGATCCATTTTTTGAAGTAATTAGAATTTTTCCCCTTCCAACAGCAAGCAACTTGGCATTTTAGCTTTAAATGATTCATCCAGATCAACAAATAATTCCTTATTTCTAGACTTGTGATTGCTACAAACAGAATCAATAAACCATTCATTCCCTTTATTTTCTTCAGTTGCGGAGCTAGAATAAAATAATGTCTCTTATTTATCTTCATAATTTTCAGTCATCTTTGCATGTTCTTCCCTATTTTCATATTCATCCTACCAACAATCACGTTTATAATGTCAATATTTTCCACAATTATAACACTGAACATTTGATTTATCCCGTCTTTGAAAATTTTGATTACTCTATTGTTCCCTCCTGAAATTATTATTATTTCTCTGTTGATAGGAAAAATTACCTCTACCACGGCCTCGATAATCACCTCTACCACCTTGTCCTCTACCTCTGAAATTGTGACCTCATTGATTTGTTTTAGCCAGATTTGATGCTTCTTCTTTTTCTTTAGGTTGATTCACCTTTGCTTGCAATGCCTCATCAATTGTTTCAGTTATTTGTTGATTCAGGGACATCTCATATATCACCAGTTCACCTTCTAAATCATCAAGTGTCAAAGTGTTAAGATCTTTATTTGCCTCCAGAACCGTCTTCGTAGTGTGAAATTTCATATTCAAACTTTAACTTGGTCTAATGTTTCTCCATTAGTCGTCATATCATTGACAATATCAATAAATTTTGTAAAGAATTCTTTGACAGACTCTGTAGGTTTCATTTGGGCAAAATCGTATTGTCTTCTAAGCTCTTGCAATTTGAATTTCCTTAAGTCTGCGGAACCTCGATGAGAATTCACAAAAATTTTCCAAGACTCTTTTGCATGTAAAAATTTATTGTATACATGCAATTCAACCTTGCTATCAAGGTAGAAATGTGCCTTATAATCCAATTGTCTATTTTTCTCCAATTCTTTAGCTGCTTCACCTACAATGTTGTGCCTTCTGGGGTTTCCACGAATCCTATATCAATAATGGACCAATTGAAGAAATTCTTCATCTGTTGATACCAACTCTTAAAATTATTTTTTCCATCAGACACAAAAATAGGACAATTTGGTAAATATGAAATATTCATATTCTTTTGTATGTGTCGGATCTCATACGAAGCTTTGGTCGGATCTCACACAGGCTCTGATACCAATTTGAAGGAAATAAAAATACTCAAGGAATAATATAAGCACACGCTATAGACTCAACAATGGCTATATAGAAGAAATTTATCAAACTAGAGAGAGAACGTAGGAGGCTTTACTTAATAACTCAAAACTCTTAAATCTCACTCTAATAAAAATATGTGACATAGCATCCCTATTTATAATACTAGAAATCAAAATAGACTAGGACTAGAAAAACCTATTATAATATGAATTTGATAAATAAATCCTAACTCGAAAGGAATTAAATAAACTGAATCCTAAACAACTTAGGTTTTCTACTCTTGATTTTTTTCCTAAAAGAGATATAATCGAGTAACCAGGAGGGGACATACTGAGTATTATTATTTTGCTGGAATAATACTGCATATCACCAGGAACCGAACCTCTTTTCTGAGCCAAACCATCGCACTACCCTCTGTCAAGAGGCTGAACATGGTTGCTCGCATCACCTTATTGCCCCCCTCCCCTCGGGTTATAAGCTCACGCAACTGATCTCAGCCATTGTGGAGTTGACGGAGAGTGGGAGTAGATTGGGTGTTGTAAGGAGCACCTCCTGTAGTAGGTTTTACCGAGAAACGCTCCCCGCTGATGGCGATGAGCACTGTCAAAATTCAGCTCCGACACTGTCCAAGTCACCACTACATGTCAGGTTATCCATTTGTTGGACCATCATCTTTGACTAAGAATACAACACAAAAGAAGAGAGAAAAAACATCCTTCGAATAAGAGTGTGATTGTTGTGGATAATTTACCAACTCCATTAGTGATCTTATAAGAAACCGTTTGGCAATTGGTGATAGTAACACGCGTTGATCCTAGAGAAGAAGGTATATATTATTCCGCATAAATCTTCGAGTTCAATTCCTTCATTAGTATTAGAGCAAGTTAGAGATGTGTTTATTTTTCACCATTGTGTGATTAAAATTTTGGTGTACAACGATATTTTCATTTGAAAGATATTACATGACAAAACTTTTTTGGTAAACAAAAACATGATTGATGACTAGACTGCATTATCTCCTTGTATAGGCTATTTCAGTATTTGGACTTGTATTACTGGAAAGATCTTTTCAATAGCTTTCTAACGATATATTATTTGTAAAATTTCGATATCGGATGAAGGAGATATGAGCATTAAAATTTGACTGCTCTGAATATAAAGAAATCTGAAAATTTCTGCACATGCTCCTGAAGTATTGACGAACTTTTCTCCAACCATTGGCTATATTATAAAGCAAGCCATACATCATTGGAAAGATATTTTCAAGATCTTTCCAATGACATATCAAACGTAAAATTTTTATATAACATGAGGGAGAAATTAACGTCTAAAGATGGCTACTCAAAAAGGGTACAAAATTTATTAATTTTCAACGCAAGTAAGAAAAATTTACATATCTGAATTATAATTATTTTTGAAAAAAAAAGAATTATGATAATTTTTTGGGAAAATACATAAAAAACCTCCCAACGTATACTCGGATTAATCATGACGCACCCAACCTTTGCGGGTGACCTATTACCCCCCCCCCCACCCCCGGCCTTATTTTTTCTGTATTTTTGTACCATTTTTGGCTGACGTGGCAAAAAAAAATTAATAGCGAGTGAAAACAGTAAAAATAGTTTTTATATTTTAATAAAAATTAATTTTTTTAAAAAAAAACCATTTTTTTCTCTTTCTTCTTCTTTCTCCTTTTTCTCTTTCTTCTTCTTTCTCCTCAACCACCGCCACGCCGCCGCCGCTACCTCTACCACACCACCGCCACCGACGGCGCCATGATTGAACACAGCCCAGTTTGTGAAATCATGGGCAGTTCGTGCAATTTCTACATTGTAGTGTTTCATTAGGTTGTGTTTCATATTGTCCTCTTGCTAACAAGACGAGCATGTCCCAAATGTCCTGATATCATTGGCATTTCATTAGCTAATATTTCATGCTACCGCAGTAGAATACTAGCCCATTTAGTTTGACCGATCAATGCTATACAAAGTATAGACGCAAAAAAAAGCTTGTATTCTCTCGATTTTTTTCATAAAGTATCTTTGCAGAGAATAGCCGTATTCGAGATGGAATACGCCCATCTGGGTTGAAGAGCAACAAAAAAAGAATGCGAATTGCATGAGTATGTTGCCGTCTCCCGTAAGCGATATGGAGCATCGATTCTTCGGTAGAAAATGTATTAAGCCACTATTTCAATCTCTTCCGCATGAAAGCTGATGGCGCCAAGGCTGACGTTTTTTACTTAATGTCTGGGATGTGGAGAACTCCAGTCCATGATTGAACATAGCCCAGAAAGGAAGAAATTGCACAGTTTGTCCTTCAAATGGCAATTTCTTCAAATGGGTATCAATGGCAAATTATTCAAATGGGTGGGGCAAGAGGAGTAGGGTGGGGAAGGGGGGAGGGCAGCAGCCTCCTCGAGTTTTGGGGGGGGGGGGGAGGGCGGGGGCGCCCGAAATGAAGAAGAAGAAGAAGAAGAAGAAGAAGAAGAAGAAGAAGAAGAAGAAGAAGAAGAAGAAGAAGAAGAAGAAGAAGAAGAAGAAAAAGAAGAAGAAGAAGGGGGTTTATGATGAAATTGAATGTGTGTGTTAATAGAGGAAGATAATGGGTTGAATGTTTCTTGAAAATAAGCTCTTTATGATTGATAATTAAATTGAATATGTGTGTTAATGGAGGAAGAAAAGGGGTTGAATGTGTGTGTTAATGGAAGAAGAAAATAGGTTGAATGTGTGTTGTTAATGGAGGAAGAAAGTGGGTTGAATGTGTGTGTGTGTTAATGGAGGAAGAAAATGGGTTGATGGATTTCTTGAAATGAAGAAGAAGAAGAAGAAGAAGAAGAAGAAGAAGAAGAAGAAGAAGAAGAAGAAGAAGAAGAAGAAGGGTTTAGTGATGAAGAAGACAAAATTAATGGTTAATTAGAAGTTAATTAGTGTAAATATAATTAATAAAAGAAAAATCAAACGAAAAAAAGACAGGAAAAGTGGCAGTGACGTGGCAGCAGCGTGGCACCAATGTGGCAGAGAGTGTGCAACACTCTCCACTGTGCAACTGAGCTTCAATTTTTTTTGCCACGTCAGTCAAAAAATGGTACACAAATACAGAAAAATAAGCCCAGGGGGGTAATAGGTCGCCCGCAAAGGTTAGGCGCGTCATAATTAATCCGAGTATACGTTGGGAGGGTTTTTATGTATTTTCCCTAATTTTTTTATGTAACTGATTCATGAACAAGTTTCATTTTAAAATAACAAAGTGCAATGTTCATGTCACTTTTATGAAAAATAATGATATATTTTTTTTCCCGAGTGGGAGTTCTAAATTGGTAGATAACTTGCTCATTTAGAACTATTATAATTATTTGATTTGCGCATAGTTGATCTAGAAATATTGGGATGCTTAAGGTTACATGTGATGAAAGTAAGACAAATGTAGACTTTTGAACATGAGCCTATAATACACCAATATTAATTTAGATGCAATTATTGAAGTGTATATATATATTGTGTATGTGCTCACATGTGTTATGTCTTTTTATGTGCTTAGAAATTTTAGAATGGCTTCAAAGATTATGTTATTGTTGAATTAAATAAGGGTGAGAAACAGAATGGTGACAACTATGACATTTGACACCGTAAAATTCAATATGTCCTTGAGGAGCAAGATGTTTTGGAGACTCTCAACAGTGTGATGGTTGAGCCGTCTAGTGAAACACAAACCAACATAAGAAAGAAAAAGAGGCTTTTCAAGCCTGGAAGAAAAAGAATAGTATTGCTCGCATAACGTTGCTGAGCCGTATGGCTGAGGATCTGATGTGTGAATTTGGATCGTATCCAACGTCTCAAGCAATGTTGATAGCACTGAAAAGATAAGTTTGGTGGCACTTGTGCTACAAAACTTAGGAGGTTAACCATCAAGTTTGACACCTATAGATTGCGCTTTAATACATCGATAAGGCAGCATTTAAGAGATATATCAAACATGATAAGGGAGCTAAAATCAACTTGTCATAATCTTTCTGATGAAAAACACACTACTAAAAAAACAGGGAAAATCGACCAAAAATTTCGACCACACGCGGTCCAAAAAGGCCAAATTTCGACCAAAATATCGACCGCAAGGCACGGTCACTAACAGCTAGGGTGAAATTTTTTTCGACCTCACGTGGTCGAAATTTTTCGACCTTACGCGGTCGAAATAAATTTTCTACCTAAATTACGAAAATAAATTTTTCGACCACGTGAGGTCGAAAAAGTTATTTTTTTTAAAAAAATATTAATAAAACATTTCGACCGCACGCGGTCTAAAATATTATTTTTACAGAAATATTATTTAAAGTTTTCGACCTCTTTTGGTCGAAATACGATAGAAAATAGAAATAATAAAAAAATATTTCCCGAATTTCGACCGCGTGAGGTCGAAATTTAGCAATATTGTTGCCAGATTTCGACCTCATGAGGTCGAAATTCAAATTGGTGCCCAGATTTTCGACCTCGTGCGGTCGAAATTATAATTTCTGAGTGCAATTTCGACCTTATGAGGTCGAAAATTATGAATATCTAGGTAAATTTTCGACCTCATGAGGTCGAAAATCTAGAAAAAAATTTCCAGCATACAGCTGCTTTTACTGCAGCCCACCTACTAATCACACTCATCAACCAAATCAACAATGCAATTCATCAACACGTCCAATTCATCAAAGTACTTTTACAATCATAAACTTCACATTCTAAAATCAAATTCAACCTCAAGTTTCAATTTAAAGTACTTCTAAATATCCTTAAAACTACATTCAAATACTTAAACATCGTAAAGTTAAACAACCATAAACTACTTTCTACATTCAAACACTTAAACATCGTAAAGTTAAACATCCATAAACTACTTCCTACAATCAAATTCACCTTCAACAAGACATCTAATTCGAATTAAAACTATCATAAAAAAAAATATATACATATCCAAGAAAACATAGCAATATTACAATCCAAAAGTATACGAATTAAAAAAGTCAACGTTGGGTGTTAGAGACATGATCCGATTCCTCCCCACTATCCTCATCAACAAGAGCATGAACTACGTTGTCTTGTGACCTACGTCGTCTATTGGGCTGTGACCTACGAGCATCCCCGGGACACGGGGGAATATGAGAGGGCCCCGAGTTGAGTAAGCTGTCAATTTGGGCCTGCATATGCAACATCCTTGCCTCTGTTGAACTAAGTGTACTTGTTAGTTGACTAACTTTTAGCTTCATTTCTTGGTACTCCTTAGATCACCGCCCTTAGAAGTAGTACCTACGCCTTGAAGGAACGACAAAAATTGACGACATGCTCGATTAGGCATCCCATAGACTGTCCCATACCTTGTTGGGGGAGCTACCTTCTCCATCCACTGCTGAGCAATTATCTCGTTGGTCATCGATGTCCCTACTGGCCGTGGCGATCGGCACAATATTCCAACTTGTGTTGTGAAACTCGGTCTGAAATTGAAGGATGCAATGTTAGTAGGTAAATTTAGTTCAAACAAAAGTAGTTATTATTGTTAGTTAGTGACTTACATAGGTTTGTTAGTTAGTGACTTACATAGGTTTGCTGAGCCCTAGGCTCAATCCATTGTTCCGTACCATCGGCATTCTTCGCCTTCCTCGTGTGAGTAATCTTGAAGACTTCATCTTGAGGTACTTCCTCACCCCTCTCAAGTGTCTACAAATAAATCATGATTAGCAACTAATTTCATATCCAAACGAGCCACAAGGAAAGAACTGAGAATCTCTTTTTTAAATTGTAGGAATCAAGACCAGCAAAAAAGCTGGTCAACCAGCAGAAAAAACAGCACCAAACTATTTGTAAGCAAAAAAATAACAACACCAGCTGGTGAACTAGCAGAAAAAACGGCACCAAATCGTTTTTTTGGCTAGCAAGTTACTGAATCAAGTTACTGTGGAAATTCGACCAAAAAAAAGACCAATCTTTTTTAGTGAGACTAAAAAACGGGGGAAATTCGACCAAAATTTTCGACCACATGCGGTCGAAAAAGGCCAATTTTCGACCAAAATATCGACCGCAAGGCATGGTCAGTAACAGCTAGGGTGAATTTTTTTTCGACCTCACGCGGTCAAAAAAACAGCACCAACGAAAATTTTGGTCGAATTTCCCTGTAACCAGCTAGCCAATAAAAAAAAAATAACAACAAACCAGAGGAGAAAAACAACCAAAATAATTGGTAAACCAACAGGGAAAAAATACTAAACCAGCAGAAAAACAACACCAAACAAGCAGAAAACAGTACTGTAGCAGAAACAAACAGAAGAAAAACAGCAATATACTAAAATTCAAACAAACAAACACTACTCGCTTTTAAAAAATTTTAATAAAGAAAATGGAACTAAAAGAACCAAACCATGAGCTACTGTCTCCTTTATTCTATGTAATGTATCATCATGTTATTCAAGTGCCATTGATATCATTCCTCAACTTGAACTCGCCATACCTCGGTTAATAAGTACTAGACCCATAGATGGCCCAGGAAAGGAGACTACGCTATCGTTCTTGAGTTATATTTTACTCGCCTAAGGCTAATACTTGGGTTTATATGAAGTAGCGTATATTTGCTTGTTAAATCGATATATGCTTGTTAAATCTAAGTCATCATGCAAGATGACCATTGTTTGTACAAGATCTCTTCTTGAATAAGTACTTTTTCTCTAAAACATTTGATTCAAAGTCTGAAGAACATACTGTACTGAATGTATAACATAAAATAAAGAAGCTTCCAAATTGTATGATTGAAAAAGACAAAAAATTTCTCTATTAAAATAATGTTACTAATATTTTAGGATGAAATGTTTAACCACTAAAAGATCTGATCTATGCAATACAGTGGACAATAACCAGCCACGTTGTAGAATTATACTAAAATACCGTTAATCATGGTTTTCCTAACTTTGTGTCCACATTTTGGAATAACCAGATTGGGCAACTGCTGTTCCTCCAAAACAGAGAACACTTGAAGCAATGGAAGCTTACCGAAGAAGCAAGAAAGACATTCCACACGAGGCGTTTATGGGAGGTTTCATTTTAGAAAAGATAGCAATGCCTTTGTCAAGAAAGACACTCTGAATGTTCTTTTATTAACTTCAGTAGGTTTTGCTTGTTCTTCAGTCTACATTAATTATCAAGGGGTAGGTTTGATGAACTGAGGCGAAAATATACTGTGTTAGTCAAAATACCCTTTTACATTCAAAGAAGTAGCATTGTCCATAATTTTAGTTGTGTCTTTCGGTGGTATTGTTTCATTTAAAGTTAGTAATTTCTCTCTTTCAGTTGACTGGTAACACTTTAAATTTTGTACTTTGTTGCGATCTATGTTTTGGATAGCAGTTTCTATATATTACCTGATTTTTTCATGCTATTTGCACCATATTCAGCTATGATTCAAGTCCTCTTAGTTGCTTGTTCCCTAGTTTCTGCGTATTAACCAATTTTTACGTGTCCTGTAGGCTATTTTTAACATCTTCAGCAATGATTCAATTCCTCTAGGTTTCTTATTTAAGATTTAGCTTATTTCCCTTGATACTTATTTGCATGACTGGACTGGTTTTTAAGGGTGCAATGGAGTTTGAAACTGACCTGAAAAATGAAAATCTGGATGAGCTGAAGACAAAATTCAATTTGACTACATCGCCTCTTAGACGGATGCTCGAGGAGAAAGACACGCCACACTGTTTCGTTCTTTTTTTGAAGGTTTCAGCTTGCAAACCTTCTCTTTTTTTAATTCTTTTATTTGGTCTGCAGATGATGTATGAAATTTATGTTTCTTATCTGATGTCCCTGTCGTGTGTGTGATAGGTGAGAATGTCTAGACGTGCCATTGTGAAGTGCCGTTTCGTTTCATCTACTCTAAAATTAGCTTGCTTCATTTGTTACTTGGACGAAAGGGATTTGCTAGACTTATTTAATATTTAACTAACGTTAAGCATCTTACATGTGCTTCAAAAACTAGTAAGGTGATTCTAGATCCTTGATTCGATAAAGATCACAAAGTAAAGAGAGACTCCATTTTGGATATTCATTGGGTAATAGAAAGCGCTCCTTGTTTCTAACGTGTAACTAAAGTCTACTTGGTGTAGGAACAAGGAAGATGCTACGCCTTGCCCGTGAGCATGTACAGAAGATCCTGCTGGAGCAAAAATCGATGAGTCTAGAGTTGGAGAGCAAGAAGAAGAAGCTTGATTCTTGGAGTAGAGAACGGAGGGAAGTCTTAACTGAGCGAGAAAAGCAAAAGCTTGATGAGGAGAAGAAAAAGGTATCAAATTCAAGCATGAGTCAAGATTATATATAAATATTTCTTTTATCGTGATAGAGCAACAATGGTTTACATTGTTTTGGTGTTCATTTTGCTTGTGCCTATATTATATTATCTAAAATGAACATGAAACAACTCAAACAATAGCAATTAGGTTCATAAGGAAAATAGCAATGAGGGCTCAATTTTTTCAAACTCTGATGAAACTAGATAACTTAATTGCAGCAGCCAAGTAAAGCAGTATATAGCAGCAACAGCAGGTAATCTTACAGCAACTACACAACAACAACAACAACAAGGTATGCTTGCAAAGCCTCAAAGTAATTTACAAGTAGCAATACCATCTAGTAAAGGTCCTAGGATTGACATGCTGAGGAAAGAACTGAGAATCTCTTTTTTAAATTGTAGGATTGCTGGTTGACCTGAAGAAAAAGGCCGGTCAACCACAGAAAAAAAGACCAAACCGTTTTTAACCTTGACTAGCCAAAAAAAAAAAAAACAGTAAACCAGCAGAGAAAAATAGCCAAAAAAATTGATAAACCAATAGGGAAAAAATGGTCAACCAGTAGAAAAACAACACCAAACAAGCAGAAAACAGTACTGCAGCAGAAACAAACAGAAGAAAAACAGCAAAACATAAAAAAAACTGAAAAACAACAGCACTGAAAGAGCATTTGTTTTTCTTCTTTTTCCCACCTTGAGCATTTAAACACTTCAAATCAGTAACAAACCAGTAAAGCAACAGAACAACCAGCAAAAAAGCTGGTAAACCGACAGAAAAACAGCACTAAACTGTTTTTAACCAGCAACCCAAAAAAAAAAATATATATCAAAGCAGCAGAGAACTAACGTAACCAAAGCAATGGAAAGATAAAATTGAATAATAGACAACGAAAGCTAAATAGGCTTACATACCAGCTTCATCCTAACATCCTCATGGCTGGTGGCCCCACTAGTGTGTCGAAATCCACCCTTATCGGAGGCCCCGGCTCCTTCTTCCCATTTTCGCTTTGCTTTAAAAACGTCGATCGCCTGCGAGAAGTGCGCAAGATCTTCCAGTTATCATCACGGATCCACTTAGGCTGCAAGAATTTTTGACGGACTCTACGTAACGCATGCTTAAGTATATTCCCCGCCTTTTTCTCGAAATTTTGCGCTACTAGAGTCTCATGTTCCGGGTTCCAAAAACACTTTTTCTGCAAATCTAAATTAAAATGTTTTCAGTAATATATATGGAACATTCCATAAACAATCAACATATAGTTATATTATTTTACTATAAATAATAAATACCCTAAATTCTACAAACATCTGCTTCTTCAGACGCACATCCACCTTGCCCCAAGAAGGAATGGCGCCTCTATAGAGTGATTTGACTGACTGTGAAACCTTTTTTGTTGCTTTGCACGGATAGAAGCTGCATCAAAACCAAAGACTTTATTTAAATATTACCTTACACGTTTCAGAATAAAGTAAATAACTTAAGAAAATTCAATATACTTACCCGTATCCAACTGGCTTGATTATGAGACGACCATACCCATCAACTGTCTCAACATCTCCTGTCGGGAGGTTCTTCGTCAGAATCAGAGCTGCTTTCGTGAGGCTCCGACGTCACAACATTTGGGTTATATGAGGTCGATGGCTGTGACGTAGTCGGGCTGGGTGTAGCAGTCGGGGTACCGCTCATATTCGCGCGCTGTGATACATGATAATAATCTGGTAGGCCATGTGAGATAGTGCGAGGTGTGGCAGGGGACTGAGATCGACTCTGTGGTTCTGTTTGGCCCTGAGGCCAAAAAAATGGGCGTGCTGTCACATGACGGGTCGGCTGACTCCATGCCAACCCATTGAATTCCTCGTAATGTGGCAATGGAGGCCCACGTGGTGAGATGTACGGACGGAGATCGATCTCGCCAGAATCCTAAGGGTTCCGGCACTAGGCCCTCTCTGGTGGTATAAACGGAGGCTTCTTTTTTGACTTTTTTGGGGCTTTAGCAATAGCCTTGCCCCTATTATCACCCGCCATCTACAAAATAAAAAAAATTAGGTTAGAAAAAATGGTGAACTAGATAGACATACTAGTACAGAGAAGAGCAAAACAAAGGTAATTTGTATACCAAGCGTATCGCTATACAAATCAGTAGCAAGGGTATGAAAATATGGGCAGCAGGGGTATGAAAATATGGAAAACAACAGGAATTGAGTGATGCATCAGCTGCTACTGATCAACACAAGATGCAGCAGAGAAATAAGTGCAGAAAGCCAAGAGGTTTTCAGCTGTAGAGTGGCAACATCACAAGCTACATAAGCAGTTTTTTTCTATGCAGGAGGGACTAACAAGAATTCTATCAAATTTTGATAATGCTACTCTGTTGTAATTTGCAGGAACTATTTATATTGCAATATCTATCATCAAAATTGCAGTATAAAAGCTGCACTCAAGATAAAAAATAAAAAATAAAAAAATAAGTCAAAACTCATATTTCCATTCTTACTTGTGAATGTGCTGATTCCAGATAGTTGAAGTTGCTTTCAGTAAAGAGGTTGCTTTCAAGCTTGACTCATAATTGCATAAAATTATCAAACAGTACACAACACGCATAACCCGTAATTGCATAAAATTATCAAACAGTACACAACAAGCATAACTTGTAATACAAATGGAAGCTTAAGTATTCGAATACTAATAAGTCTTACATTAATCAAATTAAAACGACACATATTTAATAGTTCTAAAATGAAAAACATGCTAATTTTCATCACTTTCTTCGTCGTCTGACCATTCGCCCTCTTCGGTTGTTTCACTTTCACCAATTTCAGCATTTTCTTCTAAAACCTCATTAACTTCTTCTATATCGATTTCTTGTAACATATGTTCGTATGCTCCAAAGACATGCTTTCTAACTCGTGGTCGACTATTTGGTTAATGTGTGTTGTGTCATCATTCTGAAAGGCAGCAGGCAGGTCATTCTCAACTTCCACACGACCAACAGGCTTGGTTTTAATAACCACCCACCAATCTGACTTATCTGGTCGCAATAGATAAGGGACATAGTACACACCGTTTAACGGTGTGTGCAATGATGAAAGTATCATAAGCCGCATACCTCCGTGTGCTTTACTTCAATGATATTAGAATCTTGAAGTACCCTCGTACCTCTTTTTGGGGTTGGATCAAACCATTGCACCGAAACAAAACAATTTTTTTTCTTGGCCAAACGTAATACTCTAATTCTAAAATCTCTTCGATTATACCAAAAAAATCAACACCATCAGCACCTTTAACCCACACACCACCGTTATTAGTTTTCATATGGTTAGCACATTCTTGGGTATTAAATTTGAAACCATTAACCACATATTTGTCCATACAATCGGTACCAATGGGTCCCCAAGATAAGTCCTTCAAAAAATTGTTCATAAAAACCACAAGGTATGTGTGAACCTATCAACAGTTAAGAAATAGAAAGTTAGAAATAGTATATTTCAAAACTTTAAATTCTGTAATTATGATAGCTTTGTGTTAGAAAATTATAAGACTTACGTAATTGTTAAACCACGTTGCAAATTGGTCGTACACTTTTTCCTGGCCATGTATCTCCACAAAGAGACTGCGCAACAAAGTGGTATTTAGGTTAGTCGCTTTTACATTTTAAATGAATAGTTTTCGCAATTTCTTTTCAACTTACTCATAATAAGGTTGAACTTCTGGGCAATTTAACAAGATATGTGTGGATGCCGATTTATCCTCCATTTGATTCAATGGTCTCACACGCCGTTTTGACCCATCACCCGGTCGATTAAAGATCGATATCGGCTCCGGCAAAGAATTATTCACACCCCCGTCATAGTGTCGATTAGGCCTGTTTCTCAAACAAGCCACATCGTTCCCAAAGTAGTAAGAACAGAAATGAGATGTTTCCTTCGCAAGGTAAACTTCGCACATTGAGCCTTCCACTTTCGATTTCTGTTTGATAGCCCTTTTTAACTTACCAATACACCTGCATTTCTATTGTGTTATGTATGAATTTAAAAAAAAATTGAATAGATAGGAATAAAAAGTTAGTCAATACCTCTCGAAAGGATACATCCACCTATATTGTACCGGGCCTCCGAGTGGGCCGTATACAAGGTGAACGACAACATGTTCCATCACATCAAAGAACCCCGTGAGGAAGAATCTTCTCCAACTTGTTTGTGATAACAACAATATTATAATCCATCCGAGAAAGGTTATCTTCCCTCAACGTACTGGAACACAAGTCTTTGAAGAACAAACTAATTTCTGTCATAGGTTTCCAGATTCGTTCAGGCAAGCCACTAAATGCAATCTGGGAGTAAGGTTTCCATGAAAACATGACAACCATGACTTTTCATCCCCCGTATCCTCCCTTGGTCTAGATCAACACGTGTTCTAAAATTTGATGCATGCCCATCCGGCATCTTCAAGTCCCGACCCACTCACAAATCTTATGCTTCTCGGTTGTGAAAGAATAGCTAGCCTTAGGCTTGAAGAACCGTTTTGTTTCTGGCCGCAACTCTAACTCTTTTCGTCGACAATACTCGTGCAAGTCCATTCTAGCCTTAACATTATCTTTGGTCTTATCCTTCACATCCATCACTGTGTTAAACAAATTATCAAAGTAATTTTTTTCAATGTGCATGACATCAAGATTATGTCGAAGAAGATTATCCTTCCAATATGGCAACTCCCAAAATATGCTCTGTTTTGTCCAGTTATGGTAAACCCCATACCCTTCAAACCTGTAAGGTTCTTCTTCAGTAACCTTTGGGAGGTTCTGAACTCTCTCCCAGATATCCTCACCAGACAGTATTGGAGGTGGCAAGTCTTGTTCAATTGTATTCTTCTTGAATGCATTTTTCATTCTCCTAAAGGGATGATCCATCGGCAAGAACCGACGGTGACAATCAAACCATGAATTTTTTTTTTTGCCGTATTTTAAAGTGAAGGACTTATATTTTCCATGCGGTGAGGACATGCTAACTTTCCATTGTCATCCACCGGACAACATCCCGTATGCGGGAAAATCATTAATAGTCCACATTAAAGCGCCCTCAAATTAAAATTCGCTTGCGCGAAATGTCATATGTCTCAACCCCTACGACCACAATCGTTTCGATTACCATCAACCCGGTGGTTGTAAGTACACATCAATCAAAACTTTTGGATTACGAGGGCCGGAATAATGCGGTTAAGGAATATATATGGACTAGTCATACACATCTCGTGGGGAAGATTATACGGGGTTATGAATACAGGCCAGCAAGAATACGGAGCAGCAGAAATAGAATGCGGAGTGAATCCGTCCGAACATAAACCCAACCTGACGTTACGTGGTTCAACTGCAAAGTCTGGAAAGGTTCTATCAAAATGTTGCCAAGCCTCACCATCAGATGGATGACACATAACACCCGTGGCCTTCTATTTTCACTGTGCCATCTCATATGAGGGGCGAAACTATTAGATGCATACAACCTCTTTAACCTTGGTATAAGTGGTAAATAATGCATCGCCTTAACAACAACTCTCTTCCCACTGCGAGTCTGCTTAAACCGATTACTACCACAAAACTTACAAGATTCTAGACCGACGTCGTCCTTATAGTATAACATGCAACCATTTTCACAACAATCAATTCTGACCGACGAGAGACCCAACTTGGACACCAATGTCTTTGCCTTATAGTAATTATCGGGTATCTCTATAGTGGGGTCAACAAATTCATGCATGAGGTCAATAAAAGAATCCATTGCCCCTTCGGAAACATTGTTATCTGCTTTGATACTCAACAATCTAACGGCGACAGATAATTGAGAGTGCGGACTCCCATCATTTAAGGGTCGGCTAGCTTGATTTAACTTTGCATAAAAACGTTTGGCCTCTTCATTGGGAGGTTCTTCAAATTGGCCACCAGAATCAAAATCCGAATGCATGCCATATGCATCCTGAACTATGTCGTGCATTCTAGAAGTTTGGACATTACGTTCTACCCCCCTACTACTTTCACCGACTTCAAAGTTCCGAGATCTACCAAAATTGTTGTGTGTTTCCCCATGACTAGTCCACACTGTATAATTACTTTTAAAGCCTTTTTCGTACAGATGAAGCGTAACAATCTCTCGGGGTCTCGTAATTCATACATTCACATTTAGCACAAGGACACCTAACCACACCATGAACTCGTAAAAATCCTCAAGTGACTTTGCGTATTCAATAAAAGCATAGACACGGCTATAAATTCATCCCTCATCCCTAATGGATCATCATAAGATCTATTGTACATCCAACTACGAGAATCCATCTACACAAATAGCACAAAGTTTGAACTTGTTAAACCAATACTTAATTTATATGTTATTAGTAAAAGACTCACCAACCATAATTACCCTAATTACCATAATTCTCAAAAAGGGCATCATAACTACCAAGAAAAAAAAATATCAGAGAGCAATGAAGAATTCACATTCCACTTATCATCACCATTTAACTAATTGCTTAAACAAACAAATCACATACTGCCTAATTAGGCCAATAGAGGACTAAAATATAAACTAAACAGATCCTTGACTCTAACAATTAAACTACTCAAGCCACATGATTAGGAATCAAGCCTAGTCAAACACATAACTAAGAGGTAACACACACAATAGTGCAGAAATTAAAAAAGAGGATAAGAAGATTAACTGTTACAAACAGCTACAACTAACATACCAACCTAATTAGGATTGGATAGATTGAATATTTTCCAGTTCATCAGGGGATGACATGATTAAACCCACATTCTTCAACACCACTAACAAACTTTTACACTGGATTTGTCTGCTAGACCCTCATTAGTATTATAGATTTATTTAAAAAAACAAAAAACAATGAATAACGAGAATGAGAAAAAAAGAAGAGAATTGTGTCCTACATGACAAGATTTGTAGAGATCCGAAATATGTTTTTTTTTTAATTTTTTTTAAATTAATTGATTTATTTATATAATTTAATTATTAGAAAATGTTTTTGTTTCATTTGTTATTTGTACCAAAAAAAGTTTCGACCTCACGTGCCAAAAAAAAAAAAAAAAAATTTTGGAAATTTCGACCTCGTGTGGTCGATTTTCCACTTTTTTGAGGTGCTAGCACCTACAAATTAAAAAGTTAAGCATGCCAACAAGGTTATTGAAGTTAGTGAAGGAAGGAAAACCATATTTGGCGGTGATAGTGTTGCGGTTTGATACGCAGATCAAACTTCTTCGTTTTTTTAACTTTTCTTTCCTTGTCAACGCAAACTGTCCAATGCAAGAGATGTTATTTGTATATTAATACTAAAACATTACATAGAGTGGTCCTTGTGGGATAAACGGTTCATGATTTCATTGCCAAAAACATCAACCTCTAATGTACAACGGTACATAGGATGACCTTTTCAAAAGAATTTCATTAATGGGCCATGTACCTAACGATTAATGATTGAAGACTAACCCATGTGATGATGTGAATTGTTTGAAGAAGACAAAAGAAAGAGAGATTAATTCACCTCCAATAAAAGAAGCGATTATGGATAAAAAAAAAATTCTACTGCCAAATAGCAAGAGTAACCCATGTTAATTTGTTCAAAGAGAGAAGAAAATAAGTAAATAAGTGATGGAGATAGACACATCCATTAATTTTCTACTTGACTACAAATAGAGCCGAAATCAGACCATTTCATTCACCTCTAAATTCCCTTCCAAGAAGAACAAGGTTACAGGAATTCTCTTTAATACCAAAGTGAGCAGTACTAACTTGTGCATTTTTCCTTTCGGTTAACACCATGTTTTTACATATTTTGAACCTATCCCGCGCCAGATAATACTACATCTCTTGGTTTTGGCTCGGGATTTGGACGTTACAGTGAAATTAGTTTCCACCATATTTATCAAAAAGTTGTTTCTGTCACTGTTTCATATAATCTGCATATTGGTTCCGACCTGGAGGATAGATTAATCTTCATCTTTTAAAACTGTATATTTCAAAACTTTAACTTCACTTGCCTATTTGTCAAATAAAATGTAAGCGCTCCTTTTGCCTAAATGATTCGCACCGCGTATACATCTAAGTTACGTACATTCGATTTCTAAGCTGCGATCTTTTCATTAGCTTCTAATCGTGATCTTTCTAAGTTATGACCATATTTTACTTATATGTGCATGCTTGATCATACCAACATTATGTTTCATTTTTAAGCAATCCCTGAATCCACAGTTTCATCATTAATGTGCAGGATGGAAACCTTTCTACTATTTACTTTGCTAGTAATATTGCTTGGAGCCGGAGATGCACTAACAATCAACATCACCATAATCGAAAGCGCCACAAAGACAAGGCGCCGGTAAAATAATTGATCGTGCAATGCTTTCTTTGCTTATATAGCACAACTTATATAGCAATACTCCCTCCATTTCATTTCCGTATCTCACTACGAGTTATAGTGACCGCAAAGCAAATAAAAAATACTCTATTTATGTCTTTTTACCTCCATCATCCAAACGCCTTATGTTATGTATGCTATTGAATACAAAATTACCAAAACTACAAAGGGCAACCGACGATCAACACATTCAACTTTTATTTTTATTTTTTTATAAGTAGACATATTAGCACCGTAGCAAGTACACCCCAAGCATTTACATTCAAGAATCAAAGCATTTGTTATAATTGCAAAATCGGAAAACATGTTAAGTACTTACCAAGTTTTGTGCCGCCTAATACCACCGGAATTGCAGGAGCATAATGCTGAAGCTCAGGAATCCACTGACCAAAAATCGACTGTCAGCAACCTTAAAGACATTTGACATAAACTCACAAAGTTGATAGTTTCAACAGAACGCACCTTTTTAAGTATGTTCTTATAGCTCGCACGACTAACCAAGAAGAATGCTAGGACAAAAACATCTCGCTTCCCAGTAGCTCGGTGGCCTTAATCTATTGTAATGTTCTTGTCCTATAACCATAATCAAAGGACGATTTATAGGAAAAGAAACTCATCAAATACTCCTTAATCACACAAGTTGGCCATAAAATTCTATTTTTTTGCCATGGTTGATTAGGTCACCATTACATCTTTCTTAGGGCAATTTTTCTTTTCTTCCATTTTTGTGACGGGAGGGAGCAAGAATGGAACATACCAAGAAACCACAATCCAAGACAACCGTTCAAGAATAGGTTAGGTAAAGCACCGATAGTTTAATAGGCAAAAGAGAGCATATTCTAAAGTAAAAAAATAAGAAGAAACACAAGAATGTAAAAAGCTGCTAAACCCACATATAAAAACCAAAATCCGGGTTATCTAGGCATCAAACTTTAAGCAATGAGGGACAAACTAAGAAACCCACATGGATATTCTGGGGAAAAGAGAAAATATCTAAATAAAAACAAAAAAAACTTACAGTGGGGAACTTGTTACTAGAATAGCAAATAAATTTCAATTTACACTTAGTAAAATTTTAACAAATAGCTACAAATGAAAACTTTAACAATAAATATAAGTAATCTACTAATTAAACTACAATTACAAAGTAATGTAACTAATAATGATAGAAATGAGATTGAAAAAAAATGCCAAAAAAATGACTTACCTTTAGTGGCGGCGGACACCAACGGCGGCGACGGGGGACACGCAGTGGTGGGGATGGGGCGTCAGTGGCGGGGACGGGTGTGGTGGGGATGGAGCGTCAGCGGCGGGGTAGGGGGTGTGGTGGGGGGTGGAGTGTCGGCGGCGGGGTAGGGGTATCGTGGGCCGGGAGTTTTAATTAATGTAATTAGGTTTTGGTTGTTGGAAATGAGAATTGCACGATTGAAGTTTGGGGAGTATATTAAATTTTACAAGTTTATTATTTCGACCGCGTGCGGTCAAAATATGCTTCTTCTTTTTTTTATTAGTTATTTTATTTATATAATTTAATTTTTAAAAATGTTTTTTCTCATTTATTATTTGTACAAAAATAATTTTCGACCTCATGAGGTCGAAATATAAAAAAAATAAAAAAAAAAGTTAAATTCTGAAAATTTCGACCTCATGTGGTCGATTTTTTTTCGACCAAAAAGTGAGGTCGAAATTGTGCGGTCGAAAAAACCTGTTTTTTTAGTAGTGACAAGTACAAGCTGTTCTTAGATCTTTACCAACTAGTTGGAATATATGAAAATTCATATGACCCACAATGAAAGTGTTGTACTAGAGACATAAACAAATTAAGGATATTCAGTATATGGTGTTACCTTATGCTGCTCTGGGCAATCCCGCGCAAAATGACCCATTTTGTGGCAGGAATAACACTCCACTTTGGTCATATCAACCTTTTTATCACCATGTTTTCCTCGCTTCTTAAATTGAGGTTTACCCTTCTAATTTGGCTTGCTAGATCCCTTCTTCTTCCAAGCTTTCTTGTTTGTGTTCTCTTGCTTAGGGTTAGAAGTCCCAGCAGATTCAGCTAGAGAAGCTTGTTCAGTTGTTTTAGAAGCGTCACGATGCTCATCTTCAAGAACAAGATGGTGTTCAATGTCTTCAAACGACTATACATTCATTGTGGGTCATATGAACTTTCATAGATTCCCAACTAGCAGGAAGAGATCTAATAACGCTTATACTTGTAGTTCATCAGAAAGATTATGACCAACTGATTTTAGTTCCCCTATCATGTCTGACATATCTCTTAAATGCTGCTTCACCGATGTATTAGGGCGAAATCTATAGGTGTCAAACTTGATAGTCAACCCCCTAAGTTTTGATCCACATTTCTTGAGTCGTTGGATACAATTCAAATTCACACATCAGATCATGAGCCATACTGCTCAGCAACGTTATGCGAGCAATACTATTATTTTTCTTCCAAGCTTGAAAAACCTCTTTTTCTTTCTTATGTTGCTCTGTGTTTCCACTAGACGACTCAACCATCACATTGTTGAGAGTCTCCAAAACATCCTGCTCCTCAAGGACGTATTGAATTTTACGGTGTCAAATGTCTGTCAAATGTCATAGTTGTCACCATTCAGTTTCTCACCCTTATTTAATTCATCAATGATGGTCTTTGAAGTCATTTCTGAAATTTCTAAGTACATAAAAAGACATAACACATGTGGGCACATACACAATATATATATTTGCTTCAAAAATTGCATCTAAATTAATATTAGTGTACTATAGGCTCATGTTCAAAAGTCTATGTTTGTCTTATTTTCATCACATGTAACCTTAAGCATCCCAATATTTCTAGATCAACTATACATAAATAAATTAATTATAATAGTTCTAAATGAGCAAGTTATCTACAAATTTAGAATTCCCACTTGTAAAAAAAAATATCATTATTTTTCATAAAAGTGACATAAACTATATTCATGAACATTGCACTTTGTTATTTTAAAATTAAACATGTTCATGAATCAGTTACATAAATTTTTTATCACAATTCTTTTTTCTTTTTTTCAAAAAAAAAAAAAAAAATCTTGTGGTGAAAATTTAAAAATATTTGTAAGCTTTTGTGTAGTCAACTTTAGACATTAATTTCTCCCTCATGTTGTATAATATTTCTTACATTTCATATGTCATTGGAAAGATCTTGAAAATATATTTCTAATGATATATTGCTTGCTCTATAATATAGCCAATGGTTGGAGAAAAGTTCGTCAATACTTTAGGAGCTTGTGCAGAAATTTTCAGATTTCTTTATATATAGAGCAGTCAACTCTTAACGCTCATATATCCTTCATCCGGTATCGGAATTTTACAAATAATATATCGTTAGAAAGCTATTGAAAAGATCTTTCAGTAATACAAGTCCCAAATACTGAAATAGCCTATACAAGGAGATAATACAGTCTAAAATATATTTGTTAATTATGTTTTTGTTTTTCAGAAAACTTTTGTCATGTAATATCTTTCAAATGAACATACCGTTGTACGCCAAATTTTATTCACACAATGGTGAAAGAAAAACACATCTCTACCCTGCTACTGATACCAATGAAGGAATTGAACTCGGAGATTTATGGGGAATAATACATACCTTCTTCTCTAGGATCGATGTGTGCTACTACCACCAATTGCCTAACAGTTTCTTAGAAGATCACTAGTGGAGTCTTGTAAATTATCCACAACAATCACACTCTTATAATTCTAAGGATGTTTTTCTCTCTTCTTTTGTGTTGTATTTGGATGACCTCAAGCCACCCCATAGTAAATATTGAAACTTGTAACTCCACTTCAATTTAAGAGTTACATCACCCTTTATCCCTTAGGCCTTAACTCCCGCTTCATTCATGAATCATATAACTCTTCCTCTTTTTACTATTGAAAGTTATTTAGTGGAGTTGTAACTTGCCTTCATGAATGAAGCAAGTTATGTGTTTTCCCATTAATGGGTGCACTATACATCTGTTTCCAGCAGACTGATCGCTTAGAGTGAAGCTTTGAAATAAGAATATATCCCATAGTACTCCATGGAATAGGAAAATAAAAATATTGAGAGATATAAAATATCATGAACTCCACGAAAGAGAAAAGGGAAAAACCAAAAGATCGTGCAAAAATTTAAATACAACTAAGAAAACACTTCTATGATTACACTGCAGATGACATTTAAAACTCATTTGGTATGCGGGATGAGATAAACAATGATATCTTGTGAGATTAGCTATCCCACCTTTATAGCAAATCTCACAATTTTAGTACATTTTATAAGATTGTTATCCTTTATTACACCAATCAAATGCAGGATAAATTATTTTATTTTATTTCTAAATTGTTATCTCTTATCCGGCATACCAAACGAGCACTAAGGTCTGTGATACCATGATAATGTGATCTCTCCTTGTTCATGCCTAGGATTATGCCATTATATTTGTATAAGAGTATACAAGTACAAACGATAAAAATACCTTGCTTAGAAAAGTAACACGCACAACCATCAAAGACACGTGCACATATGTATTTATTGAAGTTTTATTTTGTATCTTAAGTTAATTGTGGTTTAGTTTATGCATTATAAAATGGACATTGGAATAGTCTAAGTATTTTAGTCAACATTCAGATTATAAAAAGAAAACGGTCAGTCTTCTGCTCCAAGAAATTAAACATGCATAATTATACAGTTAAAGCAATAACTTCGTCATTTAATTTTACTTATTGAATCACAAACTTTTCATGAATTTATCACAAACATATATAATTAATCAGCTAATTTGGAAAGATGAAATTAAAGATACGAAGTTTCTTCTTCTGACAACTATAAATCATGTAGCTTATGAACGATTTTGAATTTTTCCAGTAAACCAAAAGAAGAAAAAAGTTCATGTACTCCAGTTTCAAAGTAATTTGAACAAATTTACTCCGCACACTTTGCAATTTTATTTGATATGTATATACACTGTTAAATTTTGATACTACTTTAAATTTACTCTCAATTTTTACTTTGCCTGACATCACTTCCGTAAGCGTCAAACAAGTATCTCTTTAATAATACCACTTTGTCCCAATTTAAGTAACACACTTTCTTTTTAGTTTATCCAAAAAAGAAAGTGATATTTTTATATTTAAAAATAATTTAACTTTATGAGATGATTTACAGTCACACAATTACCTAACGCTTGTTTTGGATCACAAATTTCAAAAGTCTTCCTCGCTTTCATAAACATCGTGCGTAGTCAAATGGTGTCACATGACAGAGTATCTATAGTTAGCTCGGTTATTTTAAGATTCATAATTTCATATTATCATAATCACACAAATATTGATCATCATAATCTTAATAGTATTTCTATTTTCATAAATAACTATAGCTTACATTTCATTAGGCAACCCAACTCCTAAAAGGTAAAAATTATCAGAAAAAGAAAAGAGAAAAAAAAAAAGGGGGGGGGGGGGGGGGGGGAAGAGAAATTCAGTCCTTCAAGCTGCCCAAAACCTTCAACAAATGTTGGCCATAGAGGTGAATTTGGTAGAATTTACTATTTATGTGGTATTATGCACGTGCAGATGACGTGATAACTATATTAATAGAATGTAGTTGGCGCCAACAAAATATGAAGTTAGTTATTTTTAGGAATTGAAAACCGAAACCAACTCTTTGTCTTCCATATATTTTTTTCTCTCTTATCATTTTCCTCCAAAACCCTAATCCTTCCCTTAAATGGGAATTGTATGAATCTTGAGAAAGAAATAAATAATTAAAAAATTTGGGTTTCACTTATTAGGCAAATTTGAAGCTGAAAATATATTTTATTTCAATTAGGTAATTCGCATATCAAGATTTTTTCTTTTCTTGGTTTTGGTCATTAATGTGGTTTGGCTTAATGCTTTCATTTTTTTGTGTGTTTTACTGTAAATATTGTCTGTTAATCATGTTGGTAATTGTTTATTTTCCTTGTTTTTGGTCTTTATTCAGGACATTGCTTTATGTGGGGGTTTTTTCCCTCTAATTTCTGGGTTGATAAAGGTTGAAAAAGAGATTGCTGGAGCTGCTTCATGTGAGGTGGCTCCATCTATAGGAAGACATTTATTATAAGATAATATTTTTTGTGTCAGGCTACAAAAATAAATTAAATTAGCTATGAACTTCGTCACTAATCTGTTGCTAAATTGCTCCTAGCTAACATAATATTGTGATAATCCGTCGCCAATTCGTCGCTAAATAGGTTAGCGACGGATTTCGCTGTATAGCTATAGAATTTGTTCGTTGCTAATTCCTGTTTCTTAGTAGAGATTATCATTTAGTTGCTGATTTTCGATCCTTTAAGTGACTTATGTTTCTTTAAAGCTCAATTGTTATTATGCATAACGGAAATTTGGTAAAGTAGGTAGAATATGATTAGAAGTTCTGTCTTCCCTTCATTTTCTTGCTATTTATGTGAAGGAAAATATTAGTAGTGTATGTCAACAGTTAGCACAAAAGGGGACTTTTATAGGGTGCATAGTCTTTGTTGCTCGAATCCTTCAAAAATGCTGCTGGGCGGGTATCGCGTCCTTCAAAAGTTATGCATTTTTGGAGGATCCGACCAGTGTTCGGCGTCATTTTTGAAGATTCGATCAACATGCTGCATAGTTCCCACTAAGTTCTTAATGTAATATTTAATACAAAAGGTGTGGGTGGGTGGAGGGTGTATAGCATCAACCTCAAATATCCACCTTTCCTTCATATTTGATAGTTTTGGCAACGTTTTTGCTTCCTGGTGCTTCTTTTCTGTCAGTATTTCTCACTTTTGTTCTATCCATGAGTATGGAGAAATCATGAAATGTAAAATGGTGGTTATGTTAGATTGTGAATTGAAAACACATTAACACAGTTCAAAATTTTAATCTATTTAAAGCCCTTTTTGTGTGGATGACATGTAATCCCACTTGTCTACGATCTTTATTTTTCATATGTTGTTTTTGTTCTCCATGTGCATTCTATTATGATAATAGCTTCACCGTTCTGCATTTAAAGCCAGATAATAGCTGAACCTGGGAAATGGTGGTCATCTTCTCCATCCCTAGTGGAGCTATTTGAGATGTAATAATTAGGAGTTAGACATATATCCTTATTTTAATGCATGAAATGGTGCTTGTTATGAATATATATGTTACATTGTCCCCAATATACTCCACCCCTCAAACAACAGCGAATCTTTGTGTGTGTCCCCGTTCTATTCCTTTAACTAGAATCTCTTTCTGAATCCTAATAAATGATATTCTGAATCTGATGTTTAATTGTATTTCAGTGATGGAATCTTAAATACGTAAGTGGAGGCAATACCATCTTAGAACAGATTCACCAGTAACGGAAAATAAAGTTGATGCCCTCACACCAGCAGCTTTACTCATGGATTCTGAGCAAGAGAGTGAAGGAAGACGAGATTTAGATGAAAGTGAATCAGGGTCGTCTAAAAGTTCAGAATATTCCCATTCCGTCTCGTCTTCTTCATCAGACTCTTCTTCAGATGATTACATCCAAGTGGACCCGAAAATAATATTCAACTCTGTCTCATCAGGCATAGCATCTTCCAAATCTCAGCCCGATGCAAAACTTCTATCTCAAAATGTTGAATCCTCGAAAATGTCTTCAAGTTCCACCTCACAGGTTTCGGATGTCACTCATGAATCTGCATTCTCGACCATGTCAACCACACAATCTCCTTCTATACAAGTGATGGATCGGGAGGCAGGTTTTGATCCGGATAGAATTCCCTCATCTATTTTTGGAAGTAAGGATTCATCCTCTAAGGGATGGAGCACTGCCTCTAACGAATCATTGTTCAGTATCCACACTGCTGGAAATGGTAGTACAAGGGATGATAATCTGACGACTGATGGAGATTTCAAACAGTCCAAGAAACGAGACAACTTTACAGAAGTACCAACAAACAAAGAAATTAATAAGGCTGGGGAGCTAACTAGGTTTAGGCAGACTTTGCCACTTGCAAAAGGAGGAGGAAATAAGAAAAAGATCTTCGAGAAAGAAGGGAAAGTAGATGTTGTAAACAAACTGTTAGCAACAGGAAGTTCAGATGAAGCAACAAAGAGAGTAGTCCGTTTTAGAGAAGAAATAAAAGTAGGAGAGAAGAAGAATCATTCTACTGCTATTGGCCTCTCTGGTGGAAACGTATGCTTTGGGGACGCTTGCACTGTCGTTCGCCATTCTGATGGGAATGACACGTGTTCGGCCATTCCAATGTGAGTAACAGTTCTCCTTCTTCTTTTTTTTTTTTTTTTTTAAATATTCAGAGAGAAGAGATCTTAGTTGCTAATTAATTGTTTAGCGCATGCATTTAGTTCCTTGAGTTTTCCAGGTTAAACAAAGAGATAATCTGCTTAGTTGCTTATTACTTAGGCGCTATTTATTTATGTGTAAACACACGGATAGAGAACATAATTGTGAAAATGTAAAAGTTCTTTCTTTGCCTTATCTCTAATTTCGCATGCTCATGTACGGGCCACTAAAGGTAATTTGAGAGTGTAAAGAAAAATGTAAATCATAAAAACACCTTTACTAAAATATAAACATAAACTTGAAATATGCTCAAAGGACAAAACCAATGGACTTCAGATTGAGTGTTCAGAGTGCAGCTTATGGATACTTTTAATACCATATCTAATAGACAAAGACTACATCGCTAAATATGCGTTTGGTAGCAGATGGGAAAACAAGGATAAATACAAATGAGGTCTGGATAATTTAAGATTGTATGGAAAGATTTAGCAGTAAGAATGCATAATACCATATTTGTAACTGGCTATCCAGGTCAAAGGTTGCTAAAAATTAGTGATTACAAGCAAAAACTGATAACAAACTTGGCACGAGAAGAAGCTTAAAGCGCATTATTGAATATGGCCAACTAACTTAGCTTGGAAGGTATTAGATAATCGCTTTGCTTAACAAGCAAAATATCCATACTCTTCTATAGTAAAAATCATCTCTCAGCTTATAAACCTGCTTATATTTTATACATGTACATACACATAAGACGTACTTTTAAAAATTATCTGCAGCATATGCAGGCTGTTTGTTGTCTCTAATTTTTCTTTTTGTATAGAAAACCTCAACCGAATAAGGTATTTTTTTCTCCAAAAGAAGATATCATGGCTGGTCAGGTTTTGATCCGACTGATTTTTGGTCTAAATGAGTTGACGATCGTGGATTTCTTTGTTTACTTATTCTTTGATGTCTCATGGGCTAGTATTTTAGTATGTCCTACTATTTGAGTATATTGGCATGTAAATGGAAGTCCCTACTCTCCCAATATTGTGTTTTAGCTGATATCAATGGCGGAGCCAGAAATTTCACTAAGGGGTAGATAAAGAAGTAAACGCATGAAGAAGTTGGGATTCAACATCTACTATATATATATACACACAATATAATTTTGACCTTATATATACAGTGTAGTTTTTGACGAGGCACACTAGCTCTGTCCATTGCTGATATAAAATAATACGAACTCTGTGCAGAAAAAAGAAGTCTTCTAGGTGGCCGTGCTGTTATTGTAGTAGCTGGTCTTGCTGCTCAAGTTGGCCAAGCTGCTCATTGAAGTGCTCGGGTTGCTCTTGTAAATGGTTAAGCTGCTCAATTTTCTCTTGTAAGTGGCTAAGTTGCTCATGTTGCTCTTTTAAGTGGCTAAGTTGCTCAAGTTGCTCTTGTAAGTGGTTAAGCTGCTCAAGTTGCTCTTGTAAGTGGTTAAGCTGCTCAAGCTGTTCTTGTAAGTGGCCAAGCTGCTCAGGTTGTTCTTGTAAGCTGTTAAGCTGTGCAGGCTGCCACTGTAAGTGGCCAAGCATGCCTTTTGGCTGTTGCAAATGGCCCTGTGGCTTTGGTGGTTGCTGCAAATGGCCGAGCTGCCACTGAAATTGTTTAACTTCGCTACGCTGCTGCTGCTAATGTTGTAGCTGGCATAGCAATTGTATGTGCATGACCTGGCAAAGTTCTATGCGCGACAGTACTGCACTGTAGCTGGCCATTCTGCTTTGTGAGATCTATGAATGATCTGATCTTGCCAGGTACACCTCTCTCTCTCTCTCAAGATAATAATATGATAAGTTAGTCGACCCATAGATGCACCAGTCTGTAGGTGTTAATTATGGTAAGTGAAGGTTTAAAAGGGAGCAGGGTAGATCTAAAATTACATCGAAGGAAGTTGTCTCAAAAGACCTGCAAATGCTTGGTATCAATACAGACTTAGCTAAATATAGGGCACGACGGAAAAAAAAGATCCATATAAGTGATAGCTACGGGGTGAGGATAGGTTTTAGACTCGTATGGAGCTTATTATTATTGTTAGTATTAGTATTATTTATATATACTTTTTAACTTTTATTTTATTCATTATGATGATGATATGATATGAGCTTAAATGAAGAAATAAGGATTCATGTAGCCGACCCCAAATTGTTTGGGACTAAGGCGTTACTGTTGTTGTTGTGACATTTCTACTTCATGTTGTGTCATGATATTGACATGTAGTGAATACATTCTAAAGAATCTTTCAATTCCAGTCTATTATAGAAATTGTTCTTTTCAATCTGTGCAGTTTGATGGAAGAAGATCTATGTATGTGGAAAAGGATAGCCAGAGTACCAGCGTGCCATCGAGCTCCTTCGAGGCTTCTAAGGAGCATTCCGGAAACTAACGTACATGCCTCTCTTGGTTGTTGTGGTTCTTGCCATCCCAGCTCCAGTTGTTGCTGAGAACATGAAGGCCTAATTTCATTTAGGCCCTCTATTTACTTCCGCCTCCTTCATTAAAAGTTCTAGCAATCCACATACATAGGTGTCATAGGATCAAGAAAATAGAAAAGCTAAAAGTATGCACAATGTTGCAACTGCAACAAGCTTGCCAACATTATGGAGATTTATAGTAGCTGATCTAGTCAAGCATTGAACAATATCTAAATATCTTGACCATTTTAGTGTATATATGTAGGTTGTGAGGTTTATATATATTTTTGCCTCACATTACTTAGTCTATTGTGGAACCATTTCTTTCCTTTTTCAAGTTAGGACAGGAAAAGGTTGTAATATTAGCCAAGCATTGAACAATATCTAATGTCTTGATCATTTTAGTGTATAGATGTAGGTTGTGAGGTGTGTGTGTGTATATATATATATATATATATATATATATATATATATATATATATATATATATATATATATATATATATATGTATTTTGCCTCACATTACTTAGTCCATTGTGCAACCATTTCTTTCCTTTTTCAAGTTAGGATAAGAAAAGGTTGTAAGAGAGAATATGATGGAGGTAGTGCCATCTTTTCTCTGTAATAGCGCTTGTAATTTATTAGTGTTCGACGAATATAGATTTAAATCTTCTCCTCTCTCTTACATACATCAAAGTTTATTTTAGTAGTCAATATATTTGAAACCTAGCATGCTAGTTTCCTTTTTAAATATAGTATGAAGCATTTTTTTTTTCCTTCCAAATCTTAAACTTTATGTCCATTAAACACTGTTATATAAAATGAAACAACAAAGTGTTCTGTTATTTCCACTCATGCTGCGATCACTACCTCATTAATTTAATTATAGTTTAAGAAAGTTCGGATCATCTTGTAAGATTATGTAACAAATATTAAACCACATGATTTGTTGTAGTTTTGAAATATCAATCTCTGTATTGACATAACAAGAGCTTTTAAGAAAATACTTTAATCAAATCAGCAGTGCTTATAACCTGAAAAACCATAAGTTGGGGATGACCAGCATATAATGACTCTTGGCTGATTTTGACTGATTTTGGCTTATAAGCATTTTGGTGTTTACCAAATGCGTAAATAAGCTAAAATGTGCATGTAAGCCAGTTGAACCAGATTATAAGCTTACTCAAACACCTTCTTAATTTGATAAAATGAAAACTTATTTTAGTATTGACCAACATTTCAACTGGCTTACAAGCACATTTTAGCTTACGGAAAAAGGTCAAATATACCCTTGTACTATCGGAAAAGGGCCAAATATACCCATTGTTATACTTTGGGTCCAAATATATCCCTACAGTTATATTTTGGGCACAAATATACCCCTCCACCGTTAAAGTTGACTAAGGTGGAACCCAATCTCACATGGCGTTAATATTTTAATAAAATAAATGCCATGTGGCATGCCACATCATTAATCAAACTCAATTACCTCCGCCCCTCTACTTCCATATCATCTTTCACCATTAGCACCTCCCCCTTCACCACTGCTACACCATTATGCCACCACCATTTTCACAAACTCCAAAGGTAGAAGAAATTATAATGCTTCAAATTTTCTTTTTTCTCTTATTAAATATTGTTATGAATGCTTCAAATTAACTAAGTAAGAAGGATTGGAGAAAAAACTGAAAGTCAATAGCCTAGTGATTAGGAAAAGTCAATGTTGGGAACACAGGAATTAAACCCAGTTGGCCTTCCGATCTATTTATATTTGGGATATGTCTTTCTTGTATTGATATCCGAAGCGAAACCCATCTAACAAAATTAAGAGAACAACTGGAAGTTTGAGTTTTTTTAGTGGGCGTGATAATACAACAGAGGAGGAAAAGAAGAGGAAACCAAAGGCAATAGCTACACAAGTGACAAGAATTAGAGCTGTGAAAATAACTCATATATTTATCATCCAACATTAAAGAAAAATGATTAGGAAAAGTCAATCGAAGCATTACAATTTCTTCTGCCTTTCGATTTGTGAAAATGATGGTGGCATAATGGTGTAGCAGTGGTGGAGGGGGAGGTGCTAATGGTGAAAGATGATATGGAAGGAGAACGATGGAGGTAATTGGGTTTGATTAGTGATATGGCATGCCACATGGCATTTATTTTATTAAAATATTAACGCCATGTGGGATTGAATTCCACCTTAGTCAATTTTAACGGTGAAGGGGTATATTTGTGCCCAAAGTATAATTTTAGGGATATATTTGGACCCAAAATATAACTAGGGGTATATTTGGCCCTTTTCTGATAGTTTGGTAAACACCAAAATGCTTATAAGCCAAAATCAGTCAAAATCAACCAAGAGTCATTATATGTTGGTTATCCCCAACTTATGTCTTTTCAGCTTATAAGCACTTCTGGTTTGATTAAAGTATTTTTCTATTTTATCCTTAATAGTTTTTCTAATTCTCAAAGTATCTATCCAATACAGAACTTTCAATTTTATCTTCTCTGCGTATCCGTTGTTCCTCTTTTTTTTTTTTTTTTACTCAAATACTTTTAAATTTCTATTTTGTACAAAAAACTTAAGGGTATTTTAGTCATTCTTACAAAAGAACGGCTTATCCACACTTTTCTTACCAAACACATCAATTGCTTATTGACAGTGTTAACACCTAAAATGCTTTTCAACAAATAGAGCTTATCAACTATTCATAATCCATTAATCCCAACCAACTCTAAGTTACAAATCTCATTTTAGTTATAGTTTTGAAATATCTAACCGATGGTGTGAAAAGATTTAGTTTAACAATATTTTTGTCCGTATCTTAAACTCTATGTTCACTAAACACCATTATATGTATTAATGGAATAAGAAAAATATTTTGTTTTTCACTCATGCTACAGTTAAATGCGAGTGAATTACAACTAAATGAGTTTTTCTTTTCAGATTAGGTTACAAGTATTAAATCACATATTTGGTCACTGTTTTAAAAATGTCTATCTCTATGATTGCATTACAAGAATTTATTATGATAATATTTTGTCCTAATCGTAAACTCTATGTTCATTAAACACCATTTGTTTAAATGGAACAAGAATTTTTTTTTTCACACATGTTGCAATTAAATGTGAGTGAGTTACAATTAATTGATTTTTTGTTGTTTCCATATTAGCTTACAAGTATTAAATCACATGTTTTGTCACAGTTTTTAAAATATCCATCTTTGTGATTACATTACAAGAATTTATTATGACAATATTGTTGTCCTAATCTCAAACTCTATGTTCATTAAACACCATTATATGTATAAATGGAACAAGAAAAATATTTTGTTTCACTCACGCTGCAATTACATACGAGTGAGTTACAATTAATGAGTTCTTCCTCTTTTCAGATTAGGCTACAAATATCAAATCACATATTTTATCACGATTTTTAAAATATCTATCTCTGTGATTACATTACAAGAATTTATTATGAAAATATTTCTATCCTAATCTTAATCTCTATGTTCATTAAACACCATTATATTTATAAGTAAAAATGAAAAATATTTTGTTTATGCACTCATGCTGCAATAAAATGCGAGTGAGTTACAACTAAATGAGTTCTTCCTCTTTCCAGATTAGTTTACAAGTATTAAATCACATGTTTGTCACAGTTTTTAAAATATCAATCTCTGCAATTACATTACGAGAATTTATTATGTCAATATTTTTTTCTTAATCTTAAACTCTATGTTCATTAAACACCATTATATGTATACATGGAATAAGAAAAATATTTTGTTTTTAAGTCATGCTGCAATTAAATGCTAGTGAATTACAATTAAATGAATTTTTTCTCTTTTCAGATTAGGATAAAAGTATTAAATCACATGTGTTTCATGCTTTTTAAAATATCTATCTTTGTGATTACATTACAAATTTATTATGATAATATTTTTGTCCTATTCTTAGACTATATGTTCATTAAACACCATTATGTTTTTCACTCATTCCTCGCCAAAGAGATTCACTTAAGCTTCGAGCTGGCGTCCTAGACTTCCTTTTAGCTGCTCTCGCTTGAGAGGAAAAGGGCAAACTCTTGCATGCTCGTATACTGAGAAAGAATGAGAAAAGGTTTCCACTCAAGAAGCAAGGAGATAAAATCCTTTTAAAGGAATTAGGACCTAGAAAGAGAGTGAGTTACAATTAAATGAGTTTTGAGTTACAATTAAATGAGTTTTTCCTTTTCTCAGATTAAGTTACAAGTGTTAAATCACATGTTTTGTCACAGTTTTTAAAATATCTATCTTTGTGATTACATTACAAGAATTTATTATGACAAAATTTTGTCCTAATCTCAAACTCTATGTTCATTAAACATTATTACATATATAATGGAACAGGAAAAATATTTTGTTTTCACTCACGCTGCAATTAAATGCAAGCGAGTTAGAATTAAATAAGTTTTTCCTCTTTTTAGGTTAGTTTACAAGTATTAAATCACATGTTTTTTGACAGTTTTTAAAATATCTATCACTATGATTGCATTAAAAGAATTTATTATGACAAAACTTTTTTCCTAAGCTTAAATTCTATGTTCATTAAACACCATTATATGTATAAATGGAGCAAGAAAAATATTTTGATTTTCACTCTTGCTGCAGTTAAATTCGAGTGAGTTAGAATTAAATGATCTTTTCCTCTTTTCAGATTGGGTCACAAGTATTACATCACATTTTTTATGATGATTTTTAAATATCTATATCTGTGATTACATTACAATAATTTATTATGACAATATTTTTGTCTTCATCTTAAACTATATGTTCATTAAACACAATTACATGTATAAATGGAATAAGAAAAATATTTTGCTTTTCATTCTTCCTGCAATTAAATTCAAGTGCGTTGGAATTAAATGATTTTTTCCTCTTTTCAGATTGGGTCACAAGTATTAATCACATGTTTTGTCATAATTTTTAAAATATCTATCTATGTGATAACATTATGAGAATTTATTATGACAATATTTTTGTCTTAATCTTAAACTGAATGTTCATTAAATAACATTATATGTATAATGGAATAAGAAAAATATTTTATTTTTCAATCATGCTGTAATTAAATGAGAGTGAGTAACAGTTAAATGAGTTTTTCCTCTTTTCAGATTATTTTACAAGTATTAAATCATATGCTTTGTCACAGTTTTCAAAATATCTTTAAAATTTATTATGACAACATCTCTTAATTTTTTTTAAAGGTATGAGGCTGGAAATCTCATCCCGTCCGAACAAAATTAAATTATTTTTAATGAGCATATGATATCATACCAATACTTCTTGACCAATATTTTTATCTCACAATCTTCTTTTCACTTTTTTGCTCAATTAATTACTGCTACTAGTTAGTTTTTGAGTAGCATCTTTGGAGCATATTCTTTTCCCCAATAAATTCAATTTTACCAAAAATACACCCCCCGCCCCCGCCCCCGCCCAAAACCCCCCCCCACCCCCCCACAAAAAAAAAAAAAAAAAAAGCAAATCCCATTTCCTATTTTTACGCTATAATTTTCTTTTTCTAAAATATAAGACAAACGATAGCGCTCTGTGGGTGGTGATACCAATCAAAAGAATGCAATCGTTGGTCGTATCAACCTCTAGTCTAAGTAGAGAGTTATATCGGGGCCACATTGCAAGCCGCTCAAATAATTTCGAATTCATTTTTTTCCTTTTTCTTTTTTCTTTCTCTATGTAGGAATTTGATATGATTTTAAAGGCATAATACATAGACAACTCCTCAAAACTTGCCAACAAATTTTAGTTAGACTCAAGCTATGACTTGTTCTAATTTTGCACCTGAACACATGATAAAGCGTTTCTATTGTATACTTTCGGTTAAAAATTTAGAATTTTTTTTGCTCGTGTACTCGAATGCCCATTACATAGATAAGTTAACCACTTAATATATGTCACCTCTTTTAATTATACGAATTACTCTCAATAAGCCATAAAACCTCAAGGATGTTGCAATTGAGAATGATGTGCATAAGTTAAAGGAGATAATATATTTTAAACTGTTAACTTATCTACGTATAGACATTTGAGATCACGCGCAAAAGGTTTTTCAAAATTTGAATAGAAAGTGTCTAATTGAAATATTTTATTACCTGTTCAGGTATTTAAGTGTCTAAATGAAATTTACCCAAATTTAAGGGGCTGTTTATGAATTATCCTTTTTAAAAATGTTTTATTTGTGAAGAGAGAGAAATGTGGGACCCGCAGAGCTTTCTAAAGTCCCTTGTGGACTCACTGAAGATCCTACTTAGTATAAACGGAAAAGGCTCAAATATGCCGTCGAACTATCAAAAATGGCTCATTTATGCCACTCATCAATAGTTTGGCTTATTTATGCCACCGCCGTTACAAAATGGCTCATCTATACCATTTTTCCATGTATGTGTCGGATTTTTTAATTAATTTGGGATTAAAAATTGGGCTGGTTTAATGAAAAAACTTTGACCTCTAACTGGAACGTGTCATATCTGGTATCGTAAAACCGACGTTAATGAAAAATGGCATGAATGAGCCATTTTGGTAACGGCGATAGCGTGGATGAGCCATTTTGTAACGGTGATGGCATAAATGAGCCAAACTATTGATGAGTGGCATAAATGAGCGATTTCCGATAGTTCGATGGCATATTTGAGCCTTTTCCGTAGTATAAATAACACATGTTTGAAAAACTAATATAAACAGGTCACTGTAGAAACTCCTTTACTCACAGAACTCCAGTAGTAGCAGAAGAAGAAGAAGAAGAAAAATCATTTTCTCTTGTTTTTTTCATACAAAGAGAAATTGTGTTTTTCCCCCTTTTGTTTGTTATCTGAAGTGAAGAGAGAATTTTCTTCATTTCTTTGCTTTAATCTTGCACCCTGTTTGTTGCCATTTCTCTTGTTTGTTACCATTTAAAATTCAAGGAACACTATTATACATTCCTGAAAACTTCCAGTATAAATAAAACATCTCACAGTAAAACCTCTCTAACTCACAGAACAAGAAAAATCTTCTTCTCTTCTACTTTCTTGATTTCTTCTCCTCTTTTCTGAGGTTCATAAAAAGAAAAAGTTGTGTTTTTTTTTAACCTTTTGTTTGTTGCTGAAGTGAAGAGAGAATTTTCTTCATTTCTTTGCTTTCTTTTCACATCCTTTTGCCATTTCCAATTCAAGAATCATTTTTTTTGCTTTTGATAAAGCACATAACCTGATTCTTTGAATCTGAAGTTGAAAACTGAGGTTTAAAGATTTGATTTTGATTTCGTTCTTGTTAATGAAAATAGACAAAATGCAGTTGTTGGGGTTTCAAGGAATGGAAAAACTCGTGTTTTCAGGAACCCTGATTTTATTCTTGATGGCATTTGTGTTCTCTTGTTTTCCCTTTTCGGCTTCTCAAGAATTGTTTTCTGAGAAAATGGCTTTGTTGGAATTGAAGAACTCCTTTGGTGATCCATTTGGCATTTTGTCCAGTTGGAGATCAAACAATTCTAGTTACTGTTCTTGGTATGGAATTTCATGCAATTCAAACTCAAGGATTTCAGAATTGAGAATTAGAGGTAATAAAACTAATGCTGCTTCTTGTACAAATAATCCTGAGTTAGCATTGCATGCTTTTGGAGTTAGAAGAAAAAGCTGTTTGTCTATGAATGGTAAACTTGTTGGGAATTTGTCTCCTATTATTGGATTCCTCAAAGAGCTTAGGGTTCTATCTCTTCCATTTAATGATTTAACGGGTGAAATTCCTGATCAGATATGGGGATTAAAGAATCTTGATGTTCTTGATTTAGAAGGGAATTCCTTTCAGGGACATTTTTCGAGCTATGATTTTTCCGGCTTGAGAAAATTAAGAGTTGTTAATCTAGGGTTTAACAGAATTGTTGGGAGGTTTCCACCTTCTCTAGCAAAATGTAGGTTTTTGAGTGTGTTGAATTTAGCGGGGAATCAAATAAATGATGTCATTCCAGGGTTTATAGGTGGATTGGAGAAGTTAAGGGTAGTTAATTTGTCGTTTAATCGATTACTTGGGCGTGTTCCGGTTAACTTGAGGATTAAATGCGCAAATCTTGAACATTTAGATTTGTCATTTAATTTCCTTCAAGGGGAGATTCCACGTGTACTGGGGAAATGTAGTCACTTAAGGACACTTTTGTTGACTTCAAATGCATTTTCTGGTGTTATCCCTTCTGAGCTTGGTAGTCTTGAAAGGCTTGAAGTTCTGGATGTTTCGAGAAACAGTCTTGATGGTTCTATTCCGCCTCAGCTTGGAAATTGCCTTAATTTGTCAATTCTTGTTCTTTCAAGTCTCTTTAATGTGCATGGGAATGCATTAGGTGAGCTAAACTTCTTTGAAGGCTCTATTCCTTCAGAGATTACTATGCTACCAAAATTGGAAATACTTTGGGCTCCAGGAGCGAATCTCAGAGGACATTTTCCCAATGATTGGGGACATTGCGACAGCCTAAAGGTGGTGAATTTAGCTCACAACTTTTTCATGGGAAAAATTTCTGGTGCATTTCATGGATGCCATGGTCTGATTTTTCTTAACATTAGCTCAAATAGGCTTTTTGGAAATCTTGGTGAAACGCTTCCTGTTCCTTGTATGACTCTTTTTGATGTCAGTAGGAACCTCATGTCAGGCCCAATTCCCCAGTATAATACAAGTGTCTGTCCGCATGATCCCAAGCTTATCCAAACGTACAATCCAGCTTTTCCCTACCTCTCATTCTTAGCATATAAAACTTGTTCCGAAAGCCCTCTTCCTTTTCCTACTACCAGTTATCCAGTGATCCATAATTTAGGTGGAAACAGCTTCACCGGCGGAATTCCTTTACTGCCAATGACCCATGAAAGCTTAGGAAAACGCATTGACTATGCATTTCTTGCAGGTGGAAACAAGCTTACCGGATTATCGGATGGGAACTTATTCGGAAACTGTGATGGATTAGGTGGAATGACGATTAATCTTAGCAGCAATGAGATTTCTGGCCAAGTTCCTGAGTACATTTGTTCAGTATGCAGGTCTCTCAAATCTTTTGATGCATCCCGAAACAATATTTCCGGGTCCTTACCCAAGCACATTGGTCATTGCAAGTCCCTCATAGTACTTGAATTGAGTTGGAACAAGTTGCAGGGCCAAATTCCGGCTGATCTCCATGAGATGCAATCTCTTGAAGTTCTGGATCTCTCATCGAACTCGCTCTCCGGTAACATTCCAGAAGGTCTCACGCGCCTGGTGAATTTAACTGTTCTATTGTTGAACAACAACACATTGACTGGTGAGATTCCCTCAGGTTTGGAAAGTATGACGGCTCTTCATGCATGCGACATCTCATTCAATAATTTATCCTTTCCATCCGATAATAAGATGATAACCCAGTGTAGCTTCCTGGGGAACTCTTTTCTTTCACCCACGCCATCAACCTTATCCAATGTGTCACAAAGTTATGCAGTTCCTCCACAAGGGCCTCAATCCAAAAATGGTAAGAGAGGACTTTCACTTTCTTCCATTGAGACTGTTGTTGCAGTATCTGCAACTGCAATTATTTTCGGTTTTGCTATCCTTGTTGCCTTCTGTATGCACATAAAAAAAGGGACACCAAATCCTAGAATTGAGGAGGCCTCTGAATCACCTGAAAGAAGCGATATTACAGTTTTCAAAGATGTAGGAGTAGTTTTGACATATGACAAAATCGTCCAGGCTACCAGACACTTTAGCTGGAGCAAATGCATTGGAAATGGTGGATTTGGTTCCACATACAAAGCTGAAGTTTCCTCCGGAATTATACTAGCAGTAAAGAGGCTCTCAGTTGAAAGAAGTCAAGGACTTCCCCAGTTCAATGCTGAGATTAATAGCCTTAGAAGCATAAGCCATCCCAATCTCATTACACTGATTGGATACTATGCAAGTGAGGCTGATATGTTCCTGATATATAATTATCTCCCGGGAGGTAACTTGGAGAAATTTATACAGGATAGATCTAATAGAATCTTCGACTTTAAGGTGCTACACAAGATTGCCTCAGATATTTCTCTTGCAATCTCTTATCTCCATGATCACTGCGTCCCCCGTATTGTCCACCGAGATGTTAAGCCGAGTAACATATTGTTGGATAATGAACTCAATGCTTATCTGTCGGATTTTGGGTTGTCGAGGATCATGGGAACGGAAACCTGCACAACCACAAAAGTTGCAGGAACGTTCGGGTATGTAGCACCGGAATATGCTCTGACAAGTCATGTGTCTGACAAGGCCGATGTTTACAGCTATGGTATCGTGCTGCTCGAGTTGCTCTCGGACAAGCGAGCTTTAGATCCTTCATTTTCCGTGCATGAGAACGGGTTCAACATCGTTTCGTGGGCGAGCATGTTGTTTCGGGATGACAAGATACAGGACATTTTCTATTCCAGTTTATGGGAGGCAGGTCCCGAGGAGAAGCTGGTGGACATGCTGCATTTGGCTCTACTGTGTACTACAGAATCCCTTTCTGCCAGGCCAAGGATGAGGCAAGTTGTCGGGCAACTGAAGAAAATCGCACCTCTTGTGCCTTAATTAGTGAAAGTAACTTAAAGACTTTAGTTTTGCTTTGTTTTATAGTTAGTTTTTAACTGAGAGTCTTGCTTTGTTTTATAGTTAGTTTTTAACTAAAATTAGGGTCACCGGTTTTGTGTAGCCATTTTCCCCTGTAAATGTATATTCTGATGGATGAATGATAATGCTATATTTTACATATCAATACCATGATGTGAGAAATCATTATATTTCTTGTGTCAAGTCATTGAATGTACCTTTTTTGGTAGGTTTTGAACATTAACCTGAATTATGAATGCCTTTTATCCTAAAAAAACTGAAACAATGGAGCTTTTAAGTGTTTTGAAAGGAAATGAGTCCATGTGCAAATGTTTCTTTTCTTTCTTCTCTTTTCCCTTTGAGCAAGGCATTTTCCCATTATAGTAGAATATAAGGAACAAAATGAATGAAGTAAACGAATAAAGTACGAGCGCCAAAAGTTAGGACGAGATTACATAATTAATGTCGTAAAGATTTAGAATAACTGTGAATCTTCTGCAAAGAGTTTTTCTAGACAAGTCATTTTAATCTTAACTCGGCTTTTACTATAGCTGGTCTCAAGTCCGAATGCAGGGAAGGCTGTGGTAAGTTGACGGCCAGCCAAAAGATAATGAAAATATGATAAACTCCTAGAAGATCATATAATATCTGAGTCTAATAACTTTGGAACTGAGGCTCAGTTGATTGATAAGTCCCTTTAATTGCTTTCTTGTACAAAATTCCTAACTTGGTTAATGTCTTCTCCTGTTTTTGAATTATTTACTGAATCAACTTTTCTTTTTAACTTCTTTAAAATGATATCATTAGCCTGTGATAGACTCCAGTAGATGTCTTGGATTTTTCTAATATGGTCAAAAGTTGATTAAAATCTTAGCTCCTTTTGGGATGCTATGCATTCAAGAACACCTGATACAGAATCCAATTTTTGTAATCTGATTCTTTGGCTCTTTACAAAACAAATTCTGATCGCGGAACATAGAGGAATCTTTGTTGTCACGATCCAAAATTCTAAAAGCCGTGAGGGCATCTAAACCCAATCCGGTAGGCTGACCTTAGACCATTTTAAAAACAGTTATTAAATTGATAAGCGGAAAAATAAAGTGAAACTGAGAATCATTTCATAATCTAAGTCTGATACTCATAAAATAGGGAAAGTACTACAAAACCACTCAAAACTTGGTGTCATAAGTACAAGAGCTACTAAGTTTACGAATACAAGTCGAATAAGTCTAAAACAATTGTCTCGAAATAATAGACATAATGACAACAAATAGAAATGGAGTCCGGTGCCGCGGATAAGCCAAGCAGCTCACTTCGATGACTCCAAGTAGTAGCCTCAACGATCGGTGACTCCACGCGCTCCACTGGTGCTCGAAAGAGATTCTGCAAATAAAAAGGTGCAGCAAGTTTAGAGTGAGTACGGAAAAACAACGTGCGCTCAACAACATCATCAACCTACTCTAAACGGAAGCAGGGGCTACTCAATACTATTGGAAGCCTAAAACCAAACTTCAATGAGGCACAAAAATGAGAATAGAAGAAAAAAAAAATCATTTGAAGTCTACTTTTTGAGGATTTATGTCAGATATTTCATTAACGATCTATGTCAGATATTTCACTAACTTCCTCAAGAGCTCCTTTTTAAGATTTTATCAAAGATTCAATTCTTCTTTTTGAGTTTTGAACAATCGGATTCATATTTTCTACTTGACATACTTTATATTCTAATAAATAGTTAAAGAGACAATATATATTGCGTAGTAAAATATCAAAAACAAGCAAATTTTAGATGAAAAAAATACTAAAATAATTGAAATTATATAAACTGATTCAAGAAGTTTACCTTAAGGCAGAGTTTCGCAGGCAAAACTCTACCTTGCGAATTCAAATTCTACCTGGCGAAATTTTTTTAAATTTTTGACTGAGCGGGGGTTCGAACACAAAACCTAGGAATTTTAAGCAAAGGGCAAAAATTAAAAACCAACAATTTGAGGGGCAAAAATTAAAGACCAGTGCATTTGAAGGGCACTCCGCACAAAAAAATGAAGTAGTGACGAGTGTTGGTCTTCCAAATGCTTACTCCCTCACTTTACTTTTTGTTAGCTAAAGGGGATATAAATGTAACCAGAGGTGGATCTAGGATTTGAAGGTGGCGGGTGCCACAATTTTCTTCAATGTACATCTTGTTAGGAACATGTATTTAGGTCGAGTCCATCTCTTTTTAGTTTATTCGGGTCAGCTTAATAGGCTTTTTTTATTTATTTACAAATATGAAAATTACATCTCAAAAATCAAAAAACGAACATAATTAGCATTTTAAACAAGGAATCACACTCATTAACACCCATTAACAACAGAAGTAAAATCAACATTTTCACCAAGAGACTTGCATCTCTTATGTATATTAAACAATGAATTTGCACGAGTAAAACAACATCTTCAATAAGGGAATTACGCCAATCAAAATAAAAAAAAATAGAAAAACTCTTCAATAGGTAAATACTCCCCATAAGTAAATGTAGAATTAGATAAACTACAAGTTCTCCAAAATAAATCATAAATTTTATGTTTTTTCTAGGCAGTACTTACGAAATTTCCATCACAATTTAAGTAGTAAAGTGATTTAAATTGAATTTAACAATTATAGAATAGCATAAATTTTTATAATACACTCCCTCCGTCCATTTTTATTTGTCCGTTATACTAAAAATATATGTCCACTTTTACTTGTAAGTTATATAGTTTGAAAAACCAAAACATAATTTACCATTTTATACGTATTTTACCCTTATTATTAAGTACTCCAATTCATTTCTCATTTTATTTATTATTTATTAAGAGCGTCCCAAGTCAAATATAGACTAGAAAATATGGAGGAAGGGAGTAATAAACAAAAGAAATTATTAAAAATGAATTTTGATCTCAATTAAAAAAAAATGAATTTTGATCTCAATCCAAAATTTCCATTGATCTGAGACCCAAGTTTTTCGATTTAAATACTCAAGATTTGAGATTAAGAGAAATACTTAATTTAAGTGATTTTGGAGTTTCTATTCGTGTGTTATCGCTAGAGATCACAGATAAAATAATAGAAAAGAGGAAAGGCAATATAAATAATAAAAAGATAATATAGAAAATTGGGAGGGCCGAAAAGGAATTCTTTGATAAAAGGAAGTAAAAAGCGCAAAGAAAAACGGGAGTCGAAAAATATTCAAGATAGATTCAAACTTGTCTACCAGCCGTGACACCTTTGTCTGATTTATTACTGGGGATGGCAAGATCAAATATTTAACTTAATTTAAGCAAATTACAACATAAGTATATAAAAAATTTATTTATCGAAGGCCATGCCACCCCCAACTTATAGGGTGGATCCGCCCTTGATTATGTAACAATCCGACAAATAAGGACAAAATAAGATTCCACAACTCAACTAGATATCAGAACCAACAGCAAGAACAGTTAATCATGAACCAATTCTAGTATTTCAAATAAGGCAATTAAACACGAAGTCAATAAGGGTGATATGATATGCGTTGCAATGGTCAAATGCAAAAACCGGTATATACACGCTTCGTTAAAAAAGAGTCGTGGCCCATGATCGCAAGGTCCATATACTCATCCGGAATAATTTCTCATCAAGTACTCAGCCAATTCGGCTATCAAACTTATCACTCCTCGCGGAACCATTTCTCATCGGGCATCACCACAAAAACAGCAAAAAATAAATTTAATTTGTTTTGAACAAAGACAATAAAAGATAAAATTAAGGTTGTTGATTTTTTCATAAAATTAATTTGTTATGAACAAAAAATGAACAAATAAAATAATAATTTATTTTTCTTTTTTTGTGGTGAATAAGTAAAATAATTTGTTAAGAACTAATAGAATAATTTGTATGTTTTATGACAAAGTTGAGTATGTTGGTTAAGGGAATAAAAGGGCAAAGGTTTGATTTCGTCCAATAGCAATATGACATATACTGAATAATAATTAAAAAAATGTATACCTAAGCATAAGACAGATCTGAGCTTCAATTGTCACTTTAAAAAGAAAAAGAGATAAAAACAAAAACCTTTAAAAATTATTAAAAAATGATTTAAAAGTGTACATAAATAACTAACAATATAACTAAATAAGAGGTATGCTAGTTTTAAGGGAAAAGGTAAGCCAAAAAGGTGAGAGGAGGGTATTTTAATACAATTGCTGGATGAAACGTATATTTAGTCCTTTTGAGACCGTCTAAGGGCATATTGGCTTTTTTTTACGATATATAAACCAAACAAGCAAAAGTCGGATTTTTTAATCTCAATGTTTTCGAGTTTTTTTGGCTTTTCCCCCAGCTAAATCTCATAGCACAAAACTTATAACTTGAGCTCTAAATACTTATGTAGTCCCTTTAAGCAAGGGCGGATCCATGTAGAAGGAGGGGGATGTCAAGGCACCCGAACCCCTCGGTTGAAACTCATATATATATATATATATATATATATATATATATATATATATATATATATATATATATATATATATATGTATGTATACATGTGTGTGTGCGTGTGTATGTATAAGAAAAACACTATATAGCAATTTTGCCACCCGGATTAACAAATGAATGAAAAGTGCCACTTGCGGTAGGCTTAACCTGCCACCCGTGCGACCCGAGTTCGAACATCTGCGTGCAGTACTTCTTTTGTCTTTCTTGCTTGCAGCATGTTCAACTCTATTCTTTTTCATTTCTGGTCTTTTTTCTTTACTTCTTCTTTACTTGCTATTCTTTATTGATCTAAAATTAACTCTTTTTGGCTTTAATTAATTCATTTTCTTTACTTGCTACTCTTTATTGATCTAAAATTAACTCTTTTTTGCTTTAATTAATTCTTCGCTCTTTTACTTCCTCTTTCTTTAAGTATAATCTTTATATACACCCGTTGCGTGCGTATCATATATCAATGAGTACTACATCTTAAAACGTTACATAAATATTAACAAAGATATATTTAAATAGTAATTTAAAATTCTAAGGGCTCGTTTGGTATGATGGATAGAGAAAAATAGTTCTGGGATAAAAATTAGTACTGCCTTATCCCACGTTTGGTTGGAAAAAAAATTAGAGTGTTTTTTTATCCCACCTTGAGGGTGGAATAACTAATCCCGGGATAACTTATTCCGGGATAAGTTGTTTCCAACCAAACGAGCCCTAAAAGAACATTTGAAGTTTTAAAATGATGAATGTTATTGTGTTAAGAGTTTTACAAAGTTAGAGGTTACTTTGATCTTTCACCAACGTTCGCGCTAAGTGAAGATGGGTAATTTAAGCTACAATTCTTGATTCTTTCTGAACTATATATATATATATATATATATATGCAAGAACACACAAGGGCAATAGAGTATGAATATATTGAGGTAACAATATTAGACGGTTTACACGGTTCAGATTTTTAACATGGGAAATCTTTTTCTTTCTCATAGTTTTAGAGAATACGGCCTCTTATTCCTACAAAAAAAACTTGGGCCGCTTAGGTATCTTTAATCTCAGAATATCTATCTAAAAGAGATCTCTATAAATCGAAAAAGATAAATGACCCGAATCGTAACCCAAATTTGAAGAAACCGACCCGTTTATCCTATTTGGACGGCGTGGCACCCGGAACCTCCAAATCCTGGATCCACCTCTGCCTTTAAGATATAATTATAAGGTGTTTTTCCAAGAAAATAACAGAATATTGTGAGATGAGTCTTGACATTATACTAACAATAAAGATAATAACATCTCATAAAACAAATATTGTCATTATGAAAATGAACATAATAATGGGAATCTTAATAGCTTAGTTGGTAGGCTACCTAACTTTCACCTCATTGGTGAGGGTTCAATTCCCCACCTTGTAATCCCCTCCCCTATGTAATAAAGAAAAATAAAATGAACATAATAAAAAAGTACTAAATTATGCTAAAATAAGTACGACTAATAAGTAACAGTAATGAATGACTAATGAATAAAGAAAAAAAATAAACTAAGGGCTTGTTTGGAAAGCCACCCAGGTAATTGGAATTGAGTGTAATTGGGTATAATTACACAGTTTGGCCTGTTTGTTTGACCAGGTAATTACATAGTTAGGTGGGAATTGAGTGTAATTGAAAGGGTGTAGTTACACTCTCCAATTCTCAAAGGGGGGGGGGGGGTGAAAATTGGGTGTAATTACACCATGTAATTACAGGGTTACTTTTTAGTTTATTTCTTTTTAATTTTATTTTAATTTGTTTTTTATTTCTATTATTTTATTTTTATTTTATTTTATTTTCTAATTTATTTTTTATTTCTATCATTTAATTTCTTTTTATTTTTACTTTTTAATTATTTGTATTTTTTAAAATATATTTTTCTTTTTATAGAATTTATATTTCATTTCCTTTCTTCTCGTTCCCAACCTTTACTTCTTGTGGTTCCATGTAATTGCTCGTATTTTTTTAGTTTTTTATTTTATTCATTTAGCATAACCGTGTTAATATTCTAAATTTTGAAACTACATCTCTTAATATTAGAAAGAATGAGTCATTAGCACACTTGGCATATAAAAAGTGACGTTATTAAAGTAGAATTTCATTGTGAATGAGGTTATTGACTTATATTTTTCCTTTCTTTTGAATTATAGGAGTATTTACTTATGTTACATTGAAACTTACTTATGTAAAGTTAAAATTTGACATAAGAGTATTATGTTAAAAATATTCTTTCGGATTTTGAATTTAGGTTATATTTTCGATTTTAAACATATTTGCTTCAGTATTATTGACTTCTTATTTTACATTGCATATTGTTTATTTTTCACTTACAGTTGATAGAATTATTGTCGAACATTTGAATAGTGTTATGACATTATATTTGTAAATATTCTTTTTTTGTCAAACATCTAATCCCATGATGTTCTCACAAAAAAGGTATGCTTTTAATTTTTATAATCAATTAAAATTAAAATATTATTAATTTGAATTATATATCAATTATTTTTTACAATATTAGTTACAAATATATGATTATTAATTAAGATATTTTCAAGAAACAATGTATTATTAAATAACTAATTTAATATCATTTATAAAGGCACATATTTTTTAAATATTAATTTTAAAATTTTTATTTAAATTTTATTTTTGAATTAAACTAACTGTGTAATTACACTTGTGCAACCAAATAGCACGCTTGTAATTACATCGTAATTACATTATGACAAACAAACAGGTCGTTGTAATTACAATATTGTGTAATCACTAGGCTGTGTAATTACTAGGGTAGTAATTACACCAATTCCAATTACCAGGTGGCTTTCCAAACAGGCTCTAAGTTTTACATTTTTACTGTCTAAACCAATGCAAAACTAAAAAATAGATATTCAATACTATTGTCATTCCTAGTGTTGAATTGAATTTCTTTTTGTTAGCATTTCTATTGATTTGATTTTGGTTTGACCTTTATTTGAGTTACTAACATTTATGAGTTATAAAACTTGTTAGACCAATCAAAAAATCTAAGTCCAAACTTTAAATAAGACGTTAAAAGACAAAAACTATGAAAATGTTTAAAAAATATTTATAAATTACATCACACCAAATAATTTCATGTATAATATATTTTTAAAACTTGTATACATGTAATGTCAGGTTGGTTTGATTTTGGTTTGACTTTTTTTTAGTTAAAACAAAACTAAACCAATTTGGTCAGTTTTTTTTTTTAATACCAAATCAAATCAAAACTAAACCGTAGTTAGAGTTTTTTCCCGGTTTGATTCGATTTATCGATTTGGCATGGTTTATCGGTCTTCTTTATACACCCGTATGAATAAATATGAGAAACTACCCAAAGATGACCTCCTATTGACCTATGCAAGATACTATGTCAACAGTGTCGATTTATTGTCATTTTCTCTTGTAAAAATAAGTTTAAGTTTGAAATCATTATGAATATAAGACTTTACTTACTGTAAATAGTTTGTGTCATTTTCAAATTATCGATCTTAATTATATATATTTTCTTTTTAAAAATACTACTATCTGAACACGTGCAAAGCATGTGCATATCTCGTGTACATCAAGAATAAAGTAATGCAAAAATGATATTCTAATTGTATACATATTTTAAAAGTATTTGTTTCAGTTATAAAAAATAGTAGTAGTAATTAATTACTTAAAAAGCATAACTGTTTAAAGTATTTTATTACATTCCCTTCGATAAAAATCAATTTTTTTAAATAAGCATATAACAATCACGCTAAGAATCACGAGTTGTTATATTGATGTCTTATGTTTCTTACAATCCTGCGTTGGATACATTTCTTTTGAGTTGAGTGTGTATTGGAAACAACTTCTCTACCCCACAAGGGTAGAAGTAAGGTCTGCATATATTCTACCCTTCACAAACCCCAATTATGAGATTACACTCAGGATATTGTTGTTGTTGCAGTTAGCTTTTCAATAGCATCTTTGGAGCATATTCCTTTTTGCTGTAAATTCAATTTTTCAAAAATGTCAACACCGCAAAAAGCAAACTCTATTTTCCCCTTTTCTATAATTTCTTTTGTCAAAACATTAGAAGAACGACAACATTTTGTGGGTGGTGTACTAATCAAACGAATGCGGCCGCAACGTTGGTCCATGTAGATAGTTAGCAAAGGGACATGTCGCTTAAATAATTTCGAATTCGTTTTTTCTCCTTTTTCTTTTGCCTATTTTTATGTGGATTTGATGTATTTTTCACTTAATTAAATAATATAAGTCATCAAGAGAGCGAAGTGGGACCTACAGATGCTTTTTAAGTCCACTTGGGGGCCTATTGAATATTCTACTCCAGTATGAATAACACATGTTGTTTGAAAAACTAATATATTCAACGGAAAAGAGTAAAAAATGCCCCTAAAGTATGTGAAATTCATTAAATATGCCTTCATTAATAATTTGGTTCAAAAATACCTCTGTCGTCTGTTAATTAGCCCAAAAATGCCCTTATTTCACACGAAACTTAACATAAGACTAAAAAGGGCATATTTGGACCTATAAGCATACTTTAAGGGCATATTTGGTCCAATTTAGTTCCTAATTACAATTACAACAGAACTTGTGAAGTTGCATTTATGAAATACAGTAGTTTGATTAATTGTTGTGAATTTTCTCACCAATTTAGGGCATCACAAAAGCACATTATAAGCCATTTTTAAGCGAATTAATGTGTCACTTTGTACAATTTAAATTAGAAGTTATAGGTAAAGATACAACAACCAATGTCAATAAACAAGAAAATTAATTACATTGTGGTTTGAAGCTCTATAATGTCATAAAGCAAGAAAACTCCAAGTGGTGAGCCGCAAATTTCCATACATCTATGTTTGGGATGTTATGCATTCAACAACACCTGATACATAATCTAATCTCTGCGTAATCTAATTCTTTGGCTCTTTATAAAACAAATTCTGATCACTGAATACATATGGTCAAATATGAGAAACTACACAAAGTTGACCTCGAGCCCTAGTGGCCTATGAAGGATATTTTGTCAGCAGTGTCGATTTATTTTCATTTTCTCTTTGTAAGTAAATTTAAATCTGAAATCGTTATGATTTTAAGACTTACTGTAAAAAGTTTGTATCATTTTATGATACTATCGATTTCCACTATATATGCACAGTCTTTTTTATTTCTAGACACGTGCTTTGCACGTGCATATCTCGAGTAAGTTATGTAAAAAGTAATATGAAAAATAAAACTCTAATTGTATACATATTTTAAAAGTATTTGTATTACTTATAAAATAATAGTGGTAATTAAGTGTTTGAAAATTACTATTAATTATTTATATATTTAGAATATATGACGAACATCCGTGCTATTTAAAACGATTTAGTATTTGATTCAAAATGTTAGAATTTTCTAAACCAGAAAAATTGGACAATTAAATTGGTTAGATATTATTAAGGCCTATCTGGAAGAGTATAAAAGACTCAATAACATGATCGTTACTTATTATAAAATATTTGTACATTTTGAGCATTACTTTTATTAGAATAACACATTTTAAGGGTATTAATGTGTATCATTATTTCTGTATGTAGTAAAATACAGATATTACATGTGGCCAATACAAAAGTTGATACGTGGCAAGTATCAGCACCAAAAAAAATTCTGAAATGAACCCACATGTAAAAGTGGGTTAGTCTGATCATTATTTGTGTTCGTACAGTTTTTCATTATTGCAATACAAGTAAGACCTCTATTATACTAGTTATGGAGAGGATTCGCACCGGATGAAACATGGCGCTTCGAACCATAGACTCTTTTGTTGCTCCAATCAGATCCACCTAAATCGCAGGCTGAAAAAACATCAGAGAAGCTCATTCCGAATTTGTAACAACAAAGCTAGATAGCTCCATCCGGGAGTAAATTATTTAATAGTTATCAACGATTAGATATAAGCTCTCTCAGGCCAACAAACTCTGAAATATCTGGAATTTCATTTTAACTCCATATTAGTTAATATATCTACAGGCGTAATGTACAAAACATGCTGATAATGCCTATGATGGATAAACGTTATGTTAGGGTGTGAAGGTTATATGGAGATTACACGTAGCTAATACGAAAGTCAACACGTGGCAAGGGTCATCTAGTCAGTACCAATTTAGCAAGGTCCATCTAGATTGAAGGCCAAAGAAACATGAGAGAAGCTCATTCTGATTCGCCCTATTTTAATTTTATGTCAATTAAACATAGCCATATAAAATGATACAAGAAAAGTATTTGTATTTCCACTCTTGTAATAAAAGGCAAGGAGTGGAACACTAAAATAGGTTTTCATCTTTTCAAATTATTGTAAATCTGGTAGAGATTATGCGTCACAAAACTAAAAAACAAGTAACATATGTGTTCTGTTTGATTCATCTAACCACCATTTTGTCTAGTTCTTTCTTTGTAATTATTAGTATATCCCTTATATCCAAAATGAAAAAATCATTATATCTAACTTTATTAACAAATAAATACACTCACACCCTAAAAATACACTTGTAGTGTGAATTTTCCTCCTCTATTTCCTAGTTTGCCGGTCATAATTCACTGATTTTCGATAGAAGAATCATTACGTATGCTGTCTCTTCTTAAATTAAGATGTTTTTGATACAAATATTTCTAATATATAACATTATACAAACGTTTTTTTTTTTTAAATTGAATTTGAGTTTTGCAATTTTGGTGCATATTTGTAATATAAATCTTGTTGAGATTATATGTCACAAAATCAAAATCAACAAACATGTATTTATTTATAAATAAATAACGTTCGAGTTGTTCAACCACCATTTTGTCAAGTTCTTTCTTCTATTTATTAGTATTTCCGGTGGGAAAATCATTAAGTTTAACTTAATCTACAAATAAATACATCCACATCCCAAAATCATATTTTTAGTATGAATTTTTCCTCTTCCATTCCCTACTTTGCCTGTCACAAGTTATTGATTTTTAATTGATAAGTCATTGCGCATTTCTTATCAAATTAAGATATTTTTTAATATGAATGTTTCCAAATATGTAATATATATTTGACAAGCTTTGTAAACCCTTATTACTAAATCTAACTTCTCCAATTCTAGTACATATTTAAGTCATGTTAATACAAATATGACATCATTAATAGATAAATGTCATGTTCGGGTTGACTTAATTAGTTTCTTTTAAGTCAAAATCATTTTTAAGTACTTTTGTAGTATTTGGATAAGATTAAAAAAAATGCTTTTAAGCATTTATTTTTAAGTCAAAATAACAGAAATAGTTAGGGCTTATAAGCATAAGCCATAAGTCAAAAGCTCGTCCAAACAGGGCTAAGCTTATAAGCTGGTCAAATTGGCTTATAAGCACTTTTAGTTTATCTACGTTTTTGGTAAAAACCAAAGTACTAATAAGTCAAAATCAACCAAAAATTCTAGTCATCCCCAACTTATCGCTTTTCAGCTTATAAGCACTTTTGGTTTGAACAAGTATTTTACTATTTTATCCTTAATAATTTTTTCTAATTCTCAAAGTATCTGTCTCAAAAAAAATTCCTCCTCTTTATTGTCGTTTCTCTCTCTTTTTTTTTCTTCCCACAGATACCTTTAAATTTAATTTTTTTTTAGTCGTTGTAACAAAAGAACAACTTAATGAACACTTCTTTTTATTTTATCAAACACATAAACTGCTTATTAACATCTTTAACACTTCTATTCAAATATGTAACTGCTTATATATAAAATTAGTTTCAACACTCAAAAATGCTTTTCTACACATAAAGCTTATCAACTATTTAAAATCAATTAATCCAAATAGGCTATACATTACAAATACTAAACCAAACGATTTAGTTATAGTTTTGAAATATCTAACTATCCGATGGTGTGACAACAATTATTTTGACAATTTTTTTGTCCCAATCTTAAACTCATTGTTAGTTGAACACCATTATATAATGAAATAAGATATGCTTTTTGTTTTTCACTCATGCTGTAATTAAATGTCAATGGGTACACTTAAATAATTTTTTCCTCTTGTCATTTTCTCTTTGCAAAAAAATTTGAGTCTAAAATCATTATGATTTTAAGACTTACCTTACAGTAAATAGTTTGTATTTTTTTCAAATATTATCAATGTTAATTATATATATGCATATTTTCTTTTTTATTTCTGGACTCGTGCTTTGCAAGTGCATATCTCGTGTAAGTTACGAAAAAAAAGTGTTATAACAATAAAATTCTAATTGTATACATATTTTAAAAGTTTCTGTTTTAGTTATAAAAATAAAGTAGTAATTAAGAATTTAGTAATTACTATTAAATATTTTAAGTTAGAATATATGACGAACAACCGTGCTATTTTAAATGATTTGGTATTTGATTCAAAATTTTAGAATTGTCTAAACCATCAAAATTGGACAATTAGTTTGGTTAGATATCGTTAAGGTCTATTTGGAAGAGCAAAAAAGACGAAATAACATGATTGTTACTTATTATATAATTACGTTTTGAGCATTACTTTTAGCATATTAACATATTTCAAGGGTATTAAAGTGTATCATCATTTCTGTATTTGGTAAAATACAGATATCACTGTCACGACCCATTTCGTGATTCATGATGGCACCCACGCTATCCCCTGGTGGGCGAACCATTCCCCTAATCACATCATTTAAAAAGATAGACATGCAGAAGTAAATACGAAAATTATACTAAAAAGTCTTGACAGATATATATAAAATATGTACGGAAGTACTTAAACAGTTACATCCCCAAAACCTGATATTAACTTGTACAAGAACTTCTGAAATGAAACACATTATCTGTATACTGAAAATACAAGTCTCAAAGTACAAGAATAGAATACTGTCTGTAGAATAGGAAATAGATAGAACAACATAAGAAGGGATTCAGGGCGGAAGGTTCGACTAGTAGCTCACCCTAAGATCTCTAAAGAATAGCCTCGGGATCAGTCACGAGGTCTCGAATATGAACCTAGATCAAACTCTGCACTCAATAAAAAGTGTAATAAGAGTAGTATGAGTAGAACACTAGTACTCGTAGGCACTATAGAGCGACCACGATTAGATAATGCATATAAGATGAAGAAATTAACAAGTAAAGCATATAAGGCAATCAAGTATATTCACGAAATCATAGTTCAAGTAAAGTTCAGAATGAATATGTAAATCACCAACTAAGCAGTCATGATTAAATGAATGAATGTAATGCAATGCACTGGCCAACTCTCCATTCTCGTACATAAATGCTAAGGGCTATGCATCAAAGCCATGACCCGCAGGGATTCGCGAAGTCCATGTACCACATCACTCTCTGGCAAAGACCTCGGAGGCGATTAATATATCTTGCTCTCCCGCAAAGACCTCAGAGGCTATCGATCACTCTCGCTCTCAGGCAAAGACCTCGCAAGCTATAAATATATCTCGCCCTCCTGTAAAGACCTCGGAAACTATTAAGATATCTCGATCTCAGGCAAAGATCTCGGAAGCTATCAATATATCTCGCTCTACAGCAGAGACCTCGGAGGCTATCAATCACTCTCGCACCATCATACATCATGTGTGAAAATGGAATGCATTTCATGCATGGAATCAATTTTAACAACATCGCAAATCATATAATCAATAGATGCATGTCATGAATGCAAATCACAACTCAAGTCGCTATTATCGTCCTTCTTTTTTCCAAGAGATAAGTGAGATATTAAGTGACAAAGGTAGATTCAATCAATAATCACAAATATTAGTAAACATGGCAGCAACCCCACGTAACAAAATCCCTACCAAACCAGTGGATTCATCATCACAGCCATGCCCTAAGGCCAATCACGCTTTCCCTGTCAATCTCTACAAATTACATACGATTCTCTAATCGGAGTCTAAAAAGGTAAGCCGTAACCTACATTGAAGCCGAACAGGTGCCACGAACCTCAACCCAACATCTTTCCCGTTCAAAGAGCCTCAGAACGATCAAAGCCTACCAAATACACATTCTATGTTAGAATACGAATCTATGGACATTCATATTGCTACACTTCTACACGGAACCCAAAAACACAACCTAAAAAGGTGACCCCGGGCCCATAAGGGAAAAATTGGAATTTTAAATGAGAAACGTGCTTCCCATAATATAAATAGTCATAATCGTAAGTTTCATGGAAATCTAACCCCAATTGAGCCACCAATTTCATTAATTACTAAAAACCCCAAATTATGGAGAAACCCTAAATCTCATATCAAGAATTTTGGATTGAATAGGAAATTCAAGCTTAGGAATAGTTTACCCATTGATTAGTAAGTCTAAATCCACAAGATAGATTCAAGAGGCCTAAATCTTAGCATTAGTCTCATGTAATACATACTCTAAAGAAGTTGGGTTTAAACCCCAAATTTTTCTACCTTTAATTCATAGAAGGAAAGATAAAATAAAGAAAGAAACCATTGGTAATTACTAAGGTTGAGCTTAGAATGTTACCCCCAGAAGAAACTTGAACTTGGTGCTTAAAATCTCTCTAAAACGAGCTCTAGAAGATCTAAATGGGTAAATGAAATAATAGGTTCGAATTAGGGAGTATAATACCTTTCTGACCAGCGATTAGCGCTTCTGCTCCCAAATACTCATACATGCGGGCCCGCTATAATGGCCTAAATCTCACAGGTGCGAGATTCACTTATTCTCGCCTAAGGCCGCAGGTGCAGCCCATTGCACGCAGATGCGGCTCGCACCTGCGAGCCTCTTCTTGCAGATGCGGGTTCAATATCAAACAACCAAACTCACGCACACGGCCACATTTTTGCAGTCGGCTACGTTGTGTGCGCCCTGTGCGGTTGTGCCATACCAAAAATCAAAGAAAACCATACAACTTCTAAATTCCGATCCAACACCCACAACCCATTTGAGACCTCCTGGATACAAACCAAACATACATTTCTATCATAAAACACGCTACGAACTCGCTCGCGCACTTGATTTTTCCAAAAGAGGCTGTTTTGACTCGGTGTTAACCCAAGTCAACTCCAACCCAGAAACCAACATTCCCAACCAATGACCCAAAACATAAACAGACGCTTCGGGACCCGAACCAAAAGCTCAACTAAGTCAAAAATTCCCTTTCGGACTTAACAGGACTATCAAAATTTAATTTCGGACACAATTCCCAAAATTCAACTATTGGTCAACTCTTTTTCACTTATTCAACTTAGAAATCTCTAAAATTCTAAAAACTAACCAAGACCCGCCTGACTACCTCGGGAACTGTGCCACCTATCCCCGCAAGTCAAATATCCTCTAATGAAGCTAGGGGAAGGGTTAGCAGGGGTAAAATAGTCAAAGTAGTCAAAATGACCTAACGGATCGTTACATCATCCCTTTACTTAAACACATGTTCGTCCTCGAACATGAAAGAGAAGAGAAATACCTGAAACACTGGAAAGTTGGGGATATGTGATCACCATATCTGACTCGGTATTGCAAGTAGCCTTCTCAATCGGATGATGCCTCCACTGAATTTTTACTGATGCAGCCGCGTTGGACCTCAACTTCCGGATCTGTTTGTCCAAAATAACAACTGACTCCTCCTCAAAAATCGAATTTTGATCAAGTAACAGTGAATCCCACTCTCATATGAGAACCATCAGAATGATACTACTTGAGCACAGAAATATAAAAGACGGGGGGAACACCCGACAACCCAAAAGGCAAGTCCAACTCATAGACTAGCTCACAAATACGCTGAACAATCTCAATCGAGCCAATATATCTAGGGCTCAACTAACCCTTCTTTCAAAACCTCATCACACCCTTCATGGGTGACATTTTCAACAGTACTCACTCACCAACCATGAACTCTAAGTCACGAACCTTCCGATCGGCAAAACTCTTTGCATGCTCTGAGCTGAGAGAAGTCTCTCCTGAATAAACTTAACCTTATCATAGAATCCCGCAACAAGTCTGTACCCCACCGTCTAACCTCAAATGCACCAAACCAACCAACCTGAGGTCGACACCTCCTACCATAAAATGCCTCGAATGGTGCCATCTCAAAGCTTGAATGGTAACTGTTGTTATAAGCAAACTCAGCTAAAGGCAAGAACCGATCCCGATAATCACCAAGGTCAATCGTACAAGCCCAGAACATGCCCTTATGGACCTGAATAGTCCGCTCAGACTAACCATCTGCCTAAGGGTGAAATAACGTGAAAACTCCCCTCGCTCGAGTTGTAAGTAGTCCTATCCGATATGGAAAGAGCCAACCTAGTCGAACGGTCCACAATGACCCAAACCGCACCAAATTTTCCCAAACTCTATGGTAACCCTAATACAAAGTCCGTAGAAATTTGCTTGTTCACTTAATCTACCAACCTCTCCTTAAACTTAGCTCAATAGTCTGTCTCACACATATGACCGACTCCACTTGAAATACCTGATTTTGATTATAACCATAACTCTAAATGCAATTGATTGATTTCACAATTATCATTATAGTTGCAAGAATCTTTTAACTGAAACTGTCACCCATTGTCAAATTGTGCCCGTAAAGTACTCCAATTCCACTATCTTTCTTGACACCTCTCCAAGTCGTCCTTAGTACCAAGAACCCAGAGAAATCATGTTTTCACATTCCACGAGTCCAAATCATGACTCCATCTAACCAGAACAGAATTCATGCTTGTACGAGCCGCTTCTAAGCATTCCCATCAAAATTGACCTTATCCGAGGCTGATCGCACAATTTCCAAATTTCTTAGTTTCGTTTCGATGAGCTGAAACTACTAAGTCAACACTCACCATCCAAGTCCTCTCAATCTTTCGAATAACATACTATGCACGTCATCCCAGTGATTATCTTGTCGTGCCAATTCTTTAAGAGTCAACTGATCACTTCAAAGACTTGTATAATCATTTGTACCTCCCTCAAGACATCACCAAATATCTTCATAGACCATTGGAATTTGTCCATGTCGCTTCCATCACAAAACATCCTCAAATCTTCTCGTGAACTCCAACAACACCCCATAAACCTGCCATACCTCTGTTCCGAATCGAATTCCATCAAATATTCAAATACGGGTTACTTGAATAGCCATAAATCTTCATGGTAATATAACCATAAGCCCCTCGACGTTACATTAATAGATCTGATCCGGTTAAAATGCACAATACCCCGAATGTCACCAATAATCACCCGACCTGTCTCCAAATCTTTATAAAGTGAATAGTAAGCCTTCCATAAGTTTGTGGTGACCCATTCTAATCTGTTGTTCTTGAATACTCAACCTCATACTGTTGTTCCTAACCTCAAAAACTAAAATTTTACCAAGTCGTCAATCGAGTACCGATGAACTATACCTTAAGACTTTGAATCTTCATGCTCGTCAACTCGCACTAGTTACCCCAATACGAAAACTTCATGGAATCTAATTATATCGAACTCTCTTCCATGTACTTTCACTAAACTCATTCATCACCTCGAACACTCCAATGTAAGGCCTATGGTCCCATACTTCACCCTTCACAACCTTTAAATCTCTGAGTGCAGCACCTCATTACACCTTTAGCGATCCAAAAGTATCTAATCTTACAATCCATGAGCCTTACCACACAGAAATACTCCCAAGCCATTCGTATTTGAAATACAGCCATACTATTTAACCATCCACACAGTCTACTACCACAAATAAGGTCTTACCTCAAAATTATGACTTCAACTTTCAATTTTAGAGATTTCTTCATATCAATCAATTCTATATCGTCTCTTCAAGGATGCCATGAAATTACCCATCTTGGTACCGCACAAGTTACCTCCTCATCAATATTCAACCACCAAGCCCCGTTAGCACTTGCCATACATTTAGTCAAATTGTCCATAGACTTCCTCAATCATAACTATCACCTTTACACCCTATCTGGAAGATATATTATAATGACACCACAACCCGTACATGATTCGAGTAGTCACGCTGATTTAAATCCAAATCTTATGAACCATAATCCTTCAAAGCCGATAGTAAGATGCCTTTATCTCAAATCTTCAGTTTCTATATTCCGTTCGAGATCACTATTATCATCATCAATCGAAAATTACTCAAACCCACTTGGGGGTGGATCGAAATATCATAAATCTTGCAAAATAGTTAAGCCAATCATGGAGATAGTAGTAAGCCCTGATCTAGAGCGTCCTAAAGTTCTCTTGCCTTACTCAAACCTTATATGAATGTTTTTCTAAGTTGAACGCATCACATATACCATTCTTTACGAAGCCTTTCTTCCAGAAAGTACTTGACTAACCCGTGTTATGCCAATAATTAATCACTGCCGATGTAAAACCTTAAACCACTATTGAAATGGTCCAGAATATGTAGGACGATCCCTGACTGCTATACATAAATTCCTATCAATGTCCTCATATAGCTCATACTAGTTTCCTTCTCAAAATCCCTAAATAGACAATCGTTATTCCATCTTTATTCATGAGTATACTGACCCATTATAGATACCCAAGTCCCTTGGTGAATTCACTGCTCTTGTTTCAATCGATTTCTCTGATCCTCAAATAATCCTCTGAAATGTGCTTCGCGTTGAATTAGTTAACATCCACTATTAATCATAGAATTTGTTGAGCCAAGCCACATTTACAAAATCCACACTTCTTCTCCAAGTTAAGTGCAACAATCGATAACTCTCTAAGTGGTTAAATCTTCACACTCATCTATCTCCAGATTCATCTCTATTAACTGATCACTGATTCCCCAGAAGCCTACGAGGTAGTCAAACTTACCAATCAACTCACGATCCTCTAGCATCATTTCATAATCAGAGTAGTCCCATTAAATCGACCAGATCATAGCTCGAAATGACTCATTCTTGTCACCATATCCCTGAGATATCAATCAAACCTGCAAACACGACCCTTTACTAAAATATTACACCCGACTATTCACACAAGAGTCAATCATTCATAATAATTCTTTGCCAAACGAGCACATCCACCACTTGTGCTCGTCCTATACTGAGAATGATCCATTCGAATTTCCTTTCATTACATCCCTACTCCGTTGAGTAGCTGAAGACTCTTCACATGCAGCCTAATACTAGCTCCTACTTCCTCGTACATTATCATAAAGGGTCATGTTTCATGTTTATATGCTTTCCAAGCTTCTCTTCAAAGTCTCATTAGCTATCCTTCTTACCTTATTCCACTGCTTCATCCAAGTTCCTTTGTCTTCAGAATACTTGTACATGTCCCATCTTATTGCATCTCAAGAAACCTTTATGTTATGTTGAAACACCTCCAACATAGCCTTTAAATCCACAACGCTTACACATGCTTATCCCACTAACAGTACCTTTTAGAATCAACAATATCTTCCCATCCCTTGTCATTCCTTAGATGTACTCTCTCGACTTCCAAGTCACTAACTGCTGAAACTTGGCTATTATGCTGTCATATGCACCATCACTCCCATTCCCTACGGATATCACCGAACTAGACAGTCTGAATCATAACTCCACTTAATCGAATCTCCACGTCATAGCTGAAATCTGAAGTTGGTCACATGTTCCTATCACGGTGACACACTTAGTACCACACCACGCGACGTCACCCCTAGCCACTCATGCGTGAACTCAGAACGTGTCCCCACCACCAGTGAGAGATTGGAATAATAAAGTTTAGATCTTAACCGAATTGATCACGCACGATAAGGAATGAAAGAATGAAAGTTTTTCTAAATGTCTTGTAGCCTCTTGAAGATAGGAACCGAGCTCATTGTACCGATCCGCAAGAATCGACAAGACATTGCTCTTGTACTCGTGAGACTGGTGAACCTAGGGCTCTAATACCAATTTGTCACGACCTGGTTAGAGAACCATCCCCTTAATCACATCATCTAAAAGATAGACATGCAGAAGTAAATACGAAAATTATACTAAAAAGTCTTAACAGATATATATAAAATATGTGTGGAAGTACTTAAACTATTTACAACTCCAAAACCTAGTCTTAACTTGTACAAGAGCTTCTGAAATGAAACACATTATCTGAATACTGAAAATACAAGTCTCAAAGTACAGGAATAAATTCCTATTTGTAGAATAGGAAATCGACAAAACAACATAAAAAAAAAAGACTCAGGGCTGCAAGTCGAGCTAGTAGCTCACCCTAAGATCTCTAAAGAATAGCCTCAGGATCTGTCACGAGGTCTCGGACAGAAACCTGGATGAAACTCTATACTCAATAAAAGTGCAGCAAGAGTAGTATGAGTACAACACATGTGCTTGTAAGCATCGTAGACCGACAACGATTCGATAACACATATAAGATGAATAAATCAACAAGTAAAGTAGATAAGGCAATCAAGTACAATTACGAAATCATAGTTCAAGTAAAATTTCAAAATGAGTATGTAAATTACCAAGCAGTCATGAGGCTATCAATCACTCTCGCACCCCTATATCAGTCATATACGAAAATGGACTGCATGTTATACATGGAATCAATTTCAACAACATCGCAAATTATATATTCAATAGATGCATGTCATGAATACAAATCAAAACTCAAGTCGATAATATCATCCTTCCCTTTTCCAAGAGATAAGTGAGATGTCAAGTGACAAAGGTAGATTCAATCAATAATAAATAGTACCAAACATGGCGGCAAGCTCACTTAACAATATCCATACCAATCCAGTGGATTCATCACCACAAGCTCACGTAACAATATCCATACCAATCCAGTGGATTCATCACCACAACCATGCCCGAAAGACTGTCATGCTTTCCCCGTCAATCTTTACAAACTACGTATGATTCTCTAATCAGAGTCTAAAAAGATAATATGTAACCTACCTCGAAGCCAAACAGTTGCCACGAACCCCAAGCCAACGCTTTCCCTTTCGGAGAGCCTCAGAACGATCAAAGTTTACTAAATACACATTCTATGGTAGAAAACGAATCTATGAACACCCATATTACTATACTTCTACACGGAACCCAGAAAGGTGACCCAGAGCCCACAAGGACAAAATTGAAATTTTAAACTAGAAACATGCTTCCCATAATCTAAATAGTTATAATCATAAGTTTCATGGAAATCTAACCCCAAATTAGCCTCCAATTTCATTAATTATCACAAATCCCAAATTATGGAGAAACCCTAAATCTCATATCAAGAATTTTGGATTGAATATGAAATTCAAGCTTAGGAATAGTTTACACAATGATTAGTAAGTATAAATCCACAAGATTGATTCAAGAGGCCTAAATCTAAGCATTAGTCCCATGTAATACATACTCTTAAAAAGGTGGGTTTAAACCCTAAGTTTTCTACCTTCAATTCATGGAAAGAAAGATAAACTAATGAAAGAAACCATTAGCAATTACTAAAGTTGATCTTTGAATCTTACCTCCAAGAAGATACTTGAATTTGGTGCTTGAAATCTCTCTAAAGCGAGCTCTAGAACTTCTAAATGGCTGAATGAAATAATAGGTTCGAATTGGGGAATTTAATATCTTTCTGACCAGAGATTAGCGGTTTTGTGCCCAAATACTCGCACATGCGGGCCCGCTTCAATGGCGCAAATGTCGCAGGTGCGAGATTCACTTATTCTCGTTTAAGGCCGCACGTGCAGCACATTGCACGCAGATACGGCCTAGCACCTTCTATTCTCTTCTTGCAGATGCTGGCTCCAGCCCAAACAGCCAACCTCGCATTTGTGGCCCACCATGCGCAGGGGCGGCCCCACGCTCGCTGGAGCACCTCACTAGAAACTAGAGAAAACCATACAACTTTTAAATTTTGATCCAACACCTAAAACCCATCCGAGACTCCTGGACACAAACCAAACATACATTTCTATCATAAAACACTCTATGAACTCGCTCGAGCACTCAATTTTCCCAAAAGAGGCCGTTTTGACCCGGTGATGACCCATGTCAATTCCAACCGTAAACCCACATTCCCAACCAATGACCCAAACTATGAACGGACATTTCGGGACCCGAACCAAAAGCTCAATTAATTCAAAAATCCCCTTCAGGACCTAACGGGACTATCAGAATTAGATTCTGGATGCAATTTCCCAAAAGTCAACTATTGGTCAACTCTTTTTCACTTGTTCAACTTAGAAATCTCTAAAATCCTCAAAACTAACCAAGACCCGCCCGATTGTCTTGGGAACGTCGCCACCCATCCTCGCACGTCAAATATCCTCTAATGAAGCTAGGGAAAGGGTCAACAGGGGTAAAATAGTCAAAGTAATCAAAACGACCTAATGGGTCGTTAAAATTACATATAGTTAATACGGCGATATGTGGAAAGTATCATCTAGTCAGCACCAAGCCAACCTGATCCACCTAAATCGAAGGCCGATAAATTATAGTGAAGCTCATTATGGATCCGCCACACCAAAGCTAGATGAATTCATTCGGGAGTATACTATTCAGTTAGTCATCAGTGATCGGATTTAAGTCCTCTCAAGCCAACATACTATGAAATATTTGACCCGTTATAAATCTAAAAACATAACGTACAAAACAAGTTGATAATGCCCATGATGGGTAGGTAAGATATTAGGAGGCGATCGTTATACAGATATTAAACATGGGTAATGCTAAAGTCGACGTGTGGTGATCATCACCTAGTCAACACCAAGCCAGTAAGGTCCACCTAGATCGAAGGCCAAAGAACCATTAGATAAACTCATTTTCATTCACCACACCAGAGCTAGATGGAGAGTGTAAATCATCTGCTTGGTCATCAGCGACCATATAAAATAAGCTCTCTCAAGCCGACAGACTTTGAAATATTTGAGATTTCGTATTAACTCCACATTGACTACAAATTAACAAGTGTACCGTACAGAACATATTGATAATGTTTATGATGGGTAGGCGTGATATTATGGGGAAATTATACTAGGGTTATATTAAAAATACTCCATTTTCCCCTAATTTACTCTATTCAGATTTTGTTACTCAAACTACTCTTATACTGAAATTGTCAGGACTATTCTCCTCCAGTTATTAACGCGTGCTGTTCATGGTCTCAATCAAGAATTCATCAATAAGAAATCCATCTCTTACTTTATTTTCAATTATTGTATTATTCTTATGCAATTTATTATCTATCTCGCTTTAATTCAATCTCGAGTATACTTAAGCCCTAGATTAATTCAATTGCCAGTGGTCTTTGAAGACTATGGAAGAAGGTTATGATATTCTTTCGCTGTCCAATAACTCTAGCGTGGCCTAGATTAGAAGTCATAGGAAAAAAGAAAATCATAAAGCCAAAAGCGAATAACTAGTTTTTTTTTTTTTTTTTTTTTTTTTTTTTTTGTATTTTTGAAATAATTCTCATAAGAGTCATCGCTCTAAAATTATCAAACAAAAAAATTGATATTATCCAATGTATTGGGTCAAATTCGGAGTATACAGCTGTACCAATACAGGTAGGACACGTGGCATAGAGGACAAGTCATAAGGTGAGTCAGCATTGTTACAACCGGTGGTAGCACCGTGGTACCGGAGAAGTACCATGCCAGGTGGTGAAGTACAATAGCTCCGGAAGAGACTCTAACGGTATTCTGTTATAAGTCAAGCCAGTCATTATAGATTCGGTGCAATCAGACTTTATGGCCCTCTTCATTATCATTATTACCCTGTATTCAATGCTCATTATGGGTAGGGGCATAATGCATGGAATATGTGCCCCTAGCTCTTAGTGTAAATAGAGGTAATCATTCCCATTGTAAGGATAAGAAGTACCGAATAATTTACTCAATTCCAATACAAATTCTTTGCATAGCTTTTTAACTTTATTGAGTTTATATCAAGCTCCGGTGCCACGACTAGATCGGAACAGAGAAAACTACATCCGAGACAATCACTTATGGCCCAGGCTTTTCCCTTATTTCTTGCTAATTTACGCATATTTATATTATTTCTAGGTGAATAGTCTAATCTTACTGGTCACTCTGATCTACGTGTCCCTGACCGAGTCTATAAATTCAACTGAACCATTTTACGGGTAAACAGTTTGCTCCCACCGTGGGGCCAGGGACATTGTGGTTATCATTGTGACCATTGTTTGTTTTACTAATCTGTCTTAAGTTTCTTATTCCGCCTAAGCATCAATTTTAGGTATGACAGGAGCTAACGCCAACGTTGCAAACCAACAGGGCCATCTCCTACTGGGACCTGATGGACAACCCCTTGCAACAGGCTTGCAACCACCTAACGCAGGTAATGAAACAACAGAAGGAGAGCATAATCTCAACACTGAAACAGATGATGTCTTTACCGACGAACTGATGGCGAAAACCATCCAGATTTAGAGGAGGAAAAATCACGAGACGATGGCAAAAGTAGAGCGGCTGAAGCGAATCGTCGAGGCCCTCAGGGATGTACCGGTGGACAGGGTAGCGGCTCCTACCGGCACACCTGTGACTACTGCTAACATAAATGTTGACACTTAATTTTCGACCTCCCACAATTTATTTTAATTACCCAGAGTCCTTGGATATCAAACGGAGTGAAATATGTATTTTTCTACAAGTCAAAATGATTTTATAAATTATTTAGATAATATTCTGCCATTTTTATTTGGCAAATAAATTCTATAGTATTATAAATCATTTAGAAATTAATTTACATATTTTTATGATTAATATGGAATATTTGTTAAATTCAATCAAGAAGATAATTTGAAACAATTATTTGTTTAATTGCTAAAAATAAATTAGCAGGCATTTTACTCCGTTTAATTCAAAGAATCTGATTGATTAAATAAATTAATCAGTTTACCTCTCAGTTCTTAATTTTGCATATTCCATGTGCATTTGTACAGTTTAATAGAATTAATCATAGTTAATTAAGTGTTGAATTCAACAAATTGTTTGCTACATGGCTAATAGTGGCTACAATTGAAATAATCAATTATTTAATTTTGAACTTAATTGAAATAGCCAAATTCATTGGTTCAAATCAATTAAGGTCATTGTTGCAAAAAAGCCTTTAAATTGTTTGATTAGTTTAATTCTGGCCTTGATTGAAATAGCCAAATTCATCGGTTCAAATCAATTAAGGTCATTATTGTAATTAACATTAATTGGTTAATTAGGCTGAATATGGCCATAATTGAAATAACCAATTCCATAGGTTAAAATCAATTAAGGCCATAATTGCAACTTAAGCTCATTTGCATAATTAGCCATATTTGTTTAGTTTGTTTAATTGGTAAATTACTCATGCTTGACCATAATTAGAAATTAATTGAATCGCGTAATTTTGGCCATTTATTTAACTAGGGTCAAGTCTTTGCACGTATATACACGTATATACATGGATATGCAGGTGTATACATGTATATCAAGTGTATATGAGTATATATATATGCAGCCCCTTTATTCCTTTAATTTTTAGCCGGGCCTAGTCCCGATAAGACTTGACTCGGCCCACATGCGCTTATAAGCGTAACAGACATACCCAACACCTCTTTATTTCTTCATTTTTCTCAAAGCCAGGGTTGGACTCGCCAAACCCTAGCCGCCAGGAGGGGAAAATCCTCTCTCCTCGTCACAATTACCTGAAATGGCAAAATGGTAGTGTACAATTACTTTACGCAGTCGTGGCTCAACCGCTTGAGGCAAGCAATTAATGCTCGCCTCTCTCTCTCTCTCCACCCACATCAACCAAACACGGTATTAGCTTCACTTTTTTGCTTTACAACGGTCATTTGACCGAGAAACCTTAATGTGTTTTGTTGTATTTGATTTTGAATACTCGATTTTTATTGGTTCATGAATAACCCACAGATTGATCGATTTCGAGTCAAATCTGACCCTTTTATTTGTTGTTCAATTGATTCCTGGCCGTTAGATGTGGTATTGAGAGATGCAATTGTGAAAATTGGAAAACTACCACATCGTTTGAGGCTAGGGTTTTGAGAAGATTAGGTTCTATATAAAGAACCCCCAATCCTTCACTTTGACATACTGAATATCAGATATATTCACTAAAAACTCGAAATACTTAAGTTTTGGCACATTTTGCTTTGAAACTTTGATTTCTCGAGTTAAGTTTAAATTTAAAAAAAAAAAAAATCTTTGTTCTTGTTCGTGTGTGGCTTGAGCATTCGGGGTTAAGGAAGCAAAAATATTCCAAGTTCAAATCTCGACAAGCAACTGCACTCATAAGAGGTAATTTTCTTTCCTTTAGTTATTTTTTATTTTTTTTGTTTTACTGCTTATGTATGATTATTAGTTTAGTCATTATTTATGTGTTGATTGCTGCTTCTGTTTAATTATTAGTTGTTTAGTATAGATAGTTTAGATATATTTAGGTATTTTCCTTAATTCGTGTCCTTCTATGTGTATATGTGTTAATTGTTTGTTTTAGTTTTCTGGTTTGGATTTGATTGATATTTAGTGGTTAATTTAATCTTTACCATGTTAGATTAGCTTTGCTTTATTGTTGATCCAATTTAGAATCATGTTAAGCATTGTTTGTCCTGTTTAACCTAGATCAAACTAGCACAGTCTCGATGTGGGTCTGTTTTTAAAAATACATTGATGTATCAATTGATTAGTGTTCATATCAACATGTTTAGTTTCATTAAGGATAGTTAAGTGAACCAGAAGTCCTCTGTAACCCTTATAAGGTCTGATTGTTTAACTTGATATAGATATAAAACATGGTCAAGTGCTAACCTGATTTGAGACTAGATTTAAAAAATCTGTTAAGTATAGTTTTGTTTAGTTCATTAACAGTGTTATGGAGAGTTGATTAGTTATAGAAAATCATAACAATGCTCAGTCTGTTTGTTAGATTCCTTATATGAAACCATATCTACTATTATCTTTTCTTGACTCTATTAAGACTGTCATTTGAGGTTAAACTATTTGATTCAAGCGTTCGACTGTTAGAAGATGACTTGAGATGCATCCCTTTTCCTGATTATATATACTTAGATGTTTAATGTCTCCAGGTTAAAACTGTCTATGTCATGCTACCTTTTTTTTTTTTTTTTTTTGGCAACTGGATACTGTGCTAGTGCCTACCTGCTTTCATTGAAACATTTTGATTATATTAAACTGGACTAGCTTAAGACCTTGTGTGGGTATATGTGGTATTTAAATGAGAAGGTTGTCACTTAGGGTGTGATTGGCCCATAGGTGTGACTTACCCAGGGCCAGGAAGAGAGTTGACAGGGATTGGAGTTTCTAGTCAAACTCAGCCTAGTCTTCCTTATTTCATGCTGTCGGGGTTCCCCTATGCAAAAATTACATCTTATGGGACCCTTTAGATTTTAAAACAAGTAGGATTATGGATAAAATCTAGGATTATGGGTAAAATCTATGTTAAAATAGCTCCGAAGTTCATAAAATGGCACTAAAATGTTTCCATTTTTCTTGAGATGGCACCTCACTGCATTTGTTGGTCTTTTGAATTTTTTATATTGCTTGTCATATTCACTGTATCTTCTTTTTGTTTCTTCTGAAATCTGCCCCTATGCCATTTAAACGAAGTGTTAAAAATACTAAGTAGAACAAGGCACCCTTTTTCTGAGTTTTAAGTGTTGGTTTTCTATGTTAAAATATACCAAGGATATATAGGGGACATACCTAAAGTATACCATGTATACACAGTCCCTATATACCTTTGGTATATAAGAACTTATATATTAACTATAAATATGGTATATTACTTGTATTAGGCTCAGAATCTGCTAGTTGTGTATCATAAAAAATGATATTCATTTGGGCTTATTCTCTATTTTGTTTTCTATATTTGGGCTTCGCCTCTTTATGTTTGGGCCAACCTTCTTATTTGTAGCTGCCATGCTATACTTGGGCCTGCTTTATTTTCTTCTTGTCTGATTACTTCACAAAGTGTGGAAATGCATTTGAAACATGCCTGAACCTGTTCTTTATATTTCTCTTGATATTCTTGTTTAGTATTTAAGGCCTAGGTACTTTCTAACCTCAAATTTCTTTTTTCCCCTTTTGTGTTTGCATGTGAAATATTGCGGGCCACTTGTGTCGTTCCCTTCTATTCAAACCTATTGGGCCTGAGGCCTAACTCTTATTCATCGATCGAGTCCGATGGAAATAAGGGAAGCTAATATATATTGAAGGCCTAACAATGGGTGAAAATGGTCACTGGTGGGCTTAGGTAAGCCCACCAGTCCAATTCCCCCTTTCTCTCCTTTTATTTTATATGTATATCATGTATGCATATATATAAACAAATGTTGAAACCCTATGGATGCTAGGACTTAGGAAATGCTTAGTATGTTTAGGAAGTTACCTCAAATGATTTTCAAACTTACTTACTACTTAACACAAGCTTGAAATCGGTGTATACAATTTTATTGCAAAACCTTTTCAAGTATAAACTATTGCAATAATATGGGCAGTCTTCAAATGGGCTTTTTTTTTCTTTTTGAAAACAAAACTAAGTTTTTATTTTTGGGCCTTATGCCCCTTTGAGAAAACTGAAAACAGAACGGATAAGGTGTAAGATTAGTTTTGGGCCTAAGCCCACGCAAGACCCCCACCTTTTCTTTAAAAAAAAAAAAAAAACCAAAACAGACTGTCTTTCCTTAAAATTGGGACAAAATCTAGACTTGAAATAATATGGATATTGTTGACACCCGATTTTGTCCCGCCCTTTTTCCCAAATATTTATTTGCAAATAGTCATGTATATTTTACCACAATTATTTGCCTTCTATTAACATAGTCGTTTATTATTATTATTATTATTATTATTATTATTATTATTATTATTATTATTATTATTATTATTATTATTATCATTTATTATTTTTAATATTATATTTATTATTATTATTATCATAGTTATTATTAGTATTATTATTTTATTATGCTACAAGCACTTAATGTTATGATTATTAATATTATTCTAATCACCGTCTTGATATTATTGTTATTGTTACTATTACTACTATTATTATTATTGCTATTATTTTTCCATCATACGGCAAGCACCTAATATTATAATCGCGATAGTCGCTTTTAACATTTTTCTTTTACCGTCTTATGTAAGACACATCGCATTTATTTTATACAATTGGACAATAGCATTTACTTACTTTCAAACCTCATTTATTACTTACTTACATTTTATTGAATTACACCTTATTAATTCTAATGGCTCAATTTTATTAATATCACATATATACACATAGGTTCTTTATTTAGCACTATGATTATCCAGCCCAAAAAAAAGGGGTTGAGGCCCAAATCCGCGTGAGCCAGCCCAACAATACCAGCACGTTTTCGGCCCTTCTTCCATTTCAAACAAAAGACCTAATCTCTAATTTTCTTCAACCCAGCCGCAGCTCTTCATCTTCTTCCTCCTTTCCATTCCTTGAAAAAACCCTTCTCTTCATCAAATCTTGGCAGATTTATCGCACCATTTCGGGAAAATCTTGGTACCTTTCGTATCCTGCCATTTCAGTGATTAAAACGTTACTATCTTCGACAGCTCAAGTCAACACAAAGGGCCAAAAACAAACTCTGAATTCTCTAAGAAGAATCGGCTTTTCAGACCTGGGATTTGATTTCAAACGGCCTCTGATTTTCGTTTGGAGCCAAAAATGAAATTTTCAAAATTCGAAAACCCTAGTTCATAGCTATAAAAGAGGAGCTTAAGCGTTCATGAAAAAGGAGGTTTTTTGGGAGAGCGGAATCGGATCCCTAAAAAAAAAAAAAGCAAAAATAGTCGACGGAGTACTCTATTTTTTCACTTTTAGTTCGAGATTTGGTTAATCCAAACAGATCCGGGTTCATCGTGTTCTGAGAGTGGATCCGAGATCTGAAAATCCCAGTTCACTGCACATAAAGAAGGTAAACTTCATTCATTTCTCTTGTTTTCAGTTCTTGTGTGTAGTGTGTTTATGTGCTTAGTTCGCTGTTTAGTTTAGTTGTCGTTAGAGTATGCTTAAATGCTTGTATGTTGCAGTTTGCTGCTTATTGTTAGTTTGCCTTCATTATGCTTTAGTTTAGTTTAAGATATGTTTGAATGCTCTTGATTAGTGTTTAGCTTGCCTTATACTTGCAGCACGTCGGTTGTAGTTTAAGTCTACTCATGCTTCAGTTGCTATTTGGCTAAGTGTATGTTAGTTTAAGTTAAGTGTTAGCCTGTTTTCTTTACCATTTTAACTTAATCACTGTTGTAATCGACATCTAGTCAAATTAGTAGCATATGGTGTAACTCTATTTGTGATTTAGTCCATGATTCATTGATAAGTTACAGGTTGACTGAGCTATGTAACAAATTTCTATCCATTACATGCCTGTTTTTGAGATCCTGTATTGGTTGTAGGATTAATTGGTCAATTTGTATGTCTAAGGTTGCCTTCCCCTACCTTTGCTCATGCTTCCTTATTCTGTTAACTTATATGTTGCTTTAAATACTCTATAGGATCCTAGGAGAGCACTGTTTTCTTTCTTTTTCTTTAAATCTGGTTTAAATGAGAAGCTTGTATCATAGCCTGAATTGATGAAGTCTTTGGATTTGAGAAACTAAAATGACGTTAAGTTTGCTATTAGTTCATCATATGGGATTTATGTCTATTTTGTCCTTCATGTTCATATCGAGACTTTCACTAAGGCTAAATCACTTAGTTTAAACGTTCACCTGTTAAAGAGGATCTGAAGGGTTGTAATGGTGTTAGTTGATTCAAATATGTCCATTAGATCCTGCCAAGTGTGATTTATCATATATTTGTTCTGGTTAGAGTCAGTTCCATTTAATGGCACACCTTTTATGGTAGCTCAACACGTTATTGAATCTTATAGCGTAAAGTTAAGAGCAGACCAGAAAGTAGCATGAATCTTCATCGTGTGCAGCTTTGTGTAAGATCCTAAATTTAAGGGCAAACCAGAAAGTAGCAAAAAAAAAAAAAAGTCCGTCGAAAAGTCTTCTATGCCATTGGTGGTGCCACTCGAATCGGATCCCCTTCAGGATCGGTTCGGGTGTTTGGCCCCCAAGCCCCCCCCCCCCCCCCCAGATGTAAGAAATTCCCAGACCTAAGTCAACTCGACATGTGGAATATCTTCGAAAAAAGAGAGAGAGAGAATGGTCATACACATTCCTTTGTGTCTCTATCTTTATTGTATTAATCCACATTGATATGTATTTGATCAAGACCCTGTTTCATCTCTATGTGGAAATGATGGTTTGACAGTTACATGAAATATTCCAAAATTGGATGAACGCTTTTTTTTCATAAAGTAAGCATGGCATGTTTGGCTCTCTCCCTCTTCTACCTATGTGTGCAAATTTAACAAGCATGAAACTAAGGCGCATGTTAGAATTACTATTGTCACAATAGATGTGTGAATGTATTTAACTGAAAGTTTAAGGCTGGACTCCTTTGTCATACTAACTGAATTTTAAACAGGGAATGGGTTATGTTGATTTTAGACAAATGAAGTAATTTTCCTCCTCCTCCTTTTGTTGTTCAGCCCTATTTTGGATGTAGTGTTTTGCATTTCCTGTTTGTTTCCAGTTCTGCTGCTATCTTGGCAGTTTTAATTAAATTCTTAATTCTGCTTGCTATTCGTCTAAAGTTCAACATGTTTGGTTGGTTCGATTTTTATAAGCATCTTAGTATTACTCAGTCTTGGTATGTGAATTGAGAAGCATGAATCATTTACAGTTTTAGTATTCTTTCCATCTGTTAAAAGAAATGATTTAGTTTAAGAAGACACTCAAAGTGTGGGCTGTTGGATACGTGATTTAACCTTAGGACGTATATGTGTCTCAGTTTTACACTCCAGTTTTTCAGCTCGAACCTATTCTCATCGTCAGTTGAATAGTTGGCCCTCCTTTTACATGCTAAAATTCGTTTGTCCCTGGGCCGAATTTTTATAAGTAACCCATATAGATTTTGGATTTTACTTTCTGTTATTCCTTGGGTCTTAACTGTTTCTTTTAAATATTATGCTGTCGCTTAGTGATTCATTTGTCCAACTTGTGTGCTTGTTTCAGATTAAATGTGAACCGTTTATGCCTTAGTATAAATATTTGGACGTATACTAATTCTTTTCCTTTTATTTTATGCATGACCTTCGCATACGAGTCCGAGGGACTCGTCTTCCGCATTCGGTGTTGGGCCAAGGCCCAATGGAAAATATTACTCCTCTCTGTCCAGTCCTGTCCGCAGCAAAAAATGGAAAACAAAATCCGGGCCAAAGCCCATAAACGCAGCAACATATCGGGCCAAAGCCCAACAGCAGTCCCATTGCAGCAGCCCTTTTTAAAATGGGCTGAGCCCATTTATATTTTCACTCCTCATTTATTTTGTGTATTTAATTATGCAACTAACTCTTTGTTTGTTTTGTTTTTCTTAGCTTAACCTTAGCAAAATTAGTAGGTTTAGTTTTAGTGATGGGTAGTTAGGAAGACCAACAAATAATTTTCCGAGTTTCATTCTCTTTTATTATGTTAAAAATATTTACAATATCTATAACATTTATCTTTCTTAGAATAATTGATTTATGAAGTGGCATGATTATATATTTAAGCAAAAGGGAACCATGATTCATACTTACTATCTTAAGATTTCAAAACGCAACTAATACTCAAATATAAGTTCAAGAACTTTTATAAATAATTTCTTCAAGATTTATCAAACTATACGTATTTTAGCCGAACACGACTAAATAAGTTAGAGGAAGAAAACTCATTACCCTTTTGCATCTTATTTAATAAGTCTAGATTTTTTTACATCACTATATTCATATAATATAATTTTATTCCAAATTTTTAAAACTCGCTAAGCTTTCTTTTAAAAGGTTTCTCTTTATATGCAAGCCATGGTATTTTGTAAACTTTAGTTCAAATGGCATTATTATTCAAAACTTTAGCAATATTTATAAGTTTTATTTTAAATGGTATTTGAAATTTCCTTCTATGCACGATAATTTTATTTGGTATAAGCTTTACTTTAAATAGCATTTTTAAAAGCCTTAGCAATATTCATGAAATATTACAGCATCATTATATTCTTTCTTTATTAATAATCTTTATAAGTCTTATTAGCCTTTAAAGTTTTTTTCATAAATTATCATTTTCTTTAAGTTTTATTTTAGCTAATATTATTTTTCTTTGAATCTTAGTGATATTTGTGAGCTATTTTCTTAAAATTTAAGCGCTATATCTAATCTTAATTCATTAACCTAAGTTTGACCGGATAACCGTAGTTAACGGATTCTAAAGGATGCCTAACCCCTTCCCTTTAGGATGATCTAGAACCCTTACCTAGAATTAAAATTTAAGCAGACCATTAACGGAGGTATAGTTAGGCTTTGCCTTAGTTAATAAAATAGGTGTCCTAATTCACCATTAAATTAATTAGGTGGCGACTCCTTAAAATAAGCAAAACTAGGAATCTCCAATATGTTGTACTCTAATTTAACCCGTTTAAATGGGGTATAACAGATATATCTTGTAAACTTAGACCATTTTGTGAAACTTCAAAAAAATGGATTTTTCTCCAAACTTAAATAAACCTTTATGAAACTGAATTAGACCCTGTGTTGCTCAAAATAGCTTGGAGCATTTTATATTTTGGGCCCAAAGCCTAAAACTTAAGGGACAAAAACAGGAGGAATTACACTAGGGACCATTTTAAGATGAGATGGCTTTGGTATGGGTACGGTTTGGCTTAATTGAGTTTCAATGAAAATACAAAAAATGAACTTAGCAAAATCTTCTTATATATCTATATTATAAAATATGGAGATACACTCCACTTATTTTTCTATCTATAAGTAATAAAACCTATAAGAACTAAATTCATCCCATTAAGACTAAAATAGTAGCGACTCTACTCGGGAGAAATCCCGAGTGTGTTTTGGTCCGGAAATAGAGTGAGTTGAACACTTACACAGATTTTTTTTAAACCAAAACCCCTTTTTCTAAGGGGATATTTTGCCGAAATTCTGAGTTTTATGATTTGTATGATAAAACTTCTTTTTTGCAAGAAAGTAAACACCTTAAGCAAATAATCTCACATTGAAACTCGTCAGTCAACCGTATTTCTACGGATCCTTAATACTAGGGTGTTTAAACCTTCCCTAGGGGATCACTAGAACCCTTACCTCAAACTCTGGTCTAAAAAAGGATTTTTCTCTTGTTGAATAAACCCATTTACCCGATTTTCCTAATTTCCCTTAATATAGGTGGTGACTCTAAAATACTAAAATCCGATTAGACACCAACAACCTCTTAGTAACTTTTATGCACCTCCGTAAAAGTGAACTGCAACAGTAAACGCCGCCAATGGAAGCCGACAAACTTTGGGAAGGAATGGAGACGCTTCCGGAAGTGAGTCCGCTCCCGATGATCCCTTCCAAGCCGAAGTCAAGCGATTCATGAAGGAGATCACAGGAAAGATGGACGGAACCGCTAAGGAGGCTAAGAAGAATGCAAAAGGAGTTTCAGAAGCGCGTCAATCAAATTCTCGGGGCACCCCCGCTCATAGAGAGGCCCAACTCCAAGAAGTACACTCAGTGGGCATACACGCCAGAGTCGGGTCCGAAACCAATCCTAAAGAGGTTCAAGACGCCCGATATTCCTAAATACAACGGGATCAAAGACCCGCAGGAGCACATTACGACCTACACTATGGCGGTCAAGGGCAATGATTTGCAAGAAAAAGAGATCGAGTCGGTGCTGATTAAAAAATTCGGCGAGACTCTCACTCAAGGGTCCTTATTATGGTATTCCCAGCTTTCGGAACACTCAATCACTTCATTTTCCATGTTGGCCGATACCTTCATCAAAGCTCATGCCGGCGCGAGAAAAGTAAAAACCAAAAAGGCGAACATCTTCCGCATCGCTCAAGGAGAGTCGGAACGTCTCAGGGATTTTGTCACCCTCTTTCAGAAGGAGCATATCTTTGCTACCTGTCGTGTCAGACGAGTGGGCAGCAGAGGCTTTTACTAAGGGTTTGAACCCTTTGAGTTCGGATGATTCCCGAAGGCTTAAGGAAAGTCTCCTATAGTTTCAAGCTACAACCTGGGATGATGTACACAATCGTTACGAATCCAAGATTCGGGTGGAAGATGACTTCTTTGGGGGCTCCCTCTGTAGATCCCCCCGCAAAGACGGACAGAGGTATCGGATTAGATCGAAACTCTTCGAAAAATCACTTTCAACCCTATCTGCCACAAGAAGCAACTAGTGGTGGGTCCCGCTATCGGTCATTGGAGAAACCCAGTGGAAGAAAGAAAGACAATTTTGAGAAGAATGGATGAGGGTTGCAGTCCAAGAAAAACCAGGCCGGACTTCCTTTGAAGGGGATAGAGTACCCAAAGCTCGTGGATTACAGCTTCACTATTAGCGAATCCCAGCTGGTGGATGTGCTGAAAATTCATCTGGCATCACGCCCTCCTAGGCCGTTGCGGTCTGACCCTAGCAAGAGGGACCATACGGTATGGTGTGAGTTCTATAAAACCCCTGGGCACAAAACAATCGACTGTAGACATCTCCGTGAGGAGGTAGCTAGCATGCTTGCTAGGGGACATCTCCGGGAGTACCTGAGCGAAAAAGGGAGGAATAATTATGGCACGGCCAACCCTGTCGAAGAGAAGGACGTGGCCAATGCTCCTCTACACGCTATCAATGTGATTTTTGGCCGATCCATGATCGCTGGAACCAGCTTCACTACATCAATAAAAATGAAGATCTCGATAACACGAGAAAAGAGGACTCGAGAACTTTCAGATGAGGACGTGATTACTTTCTCCGACGAAGATGCGGCGGGCGTTATCTTACCACACAACGATGCTCTGGTCATCATCGTACTCATTGGGAACTTTCAAGTCAAATGAGTCATGATAGATCCAGGGAGTTCTGCTAATATCCTATGATGGAAGGTGGTGGAAGAAATAGGGAATCTTGAGAAAATGATACCGTCTGCAAGGACGCTCTCAGGGCTCAACATATCTAGCAAGACCACCAAGGGCGAGATTGATTTTCCCGTGGAGATCAGCAGGGCACAAAGTCGATAAAAGTTTACTTGATTGGCGGTGACATACAGTACAATGTTATTTTATGGAGGCCCTGGCTCCACGATATAAAAGTTATCCGCTATACACTTCATCTATTGCTAAAATTTCCTACCTCGGATGGGATCAGGAAGATTCAAGAGGAACTGCCTGCTTCAAGGGATATGTTCGCCATAGAAGAACCCGTAGCTGTGGACGGTCTAAGCAAACCCGTCCTATAGCAATTACAGGAGCCAGGTCCCGCATCGCATGCAGATCAATACACACAGACAAGGGCCGAGGTCGACGCGGGGCCTGAGGAGGGTGAAGATCATTTCTACAGGGTCCCAAGGTACTTCTAGCCACCGGACGACTTGGATGCTACTAAATCCACCATCAAGGAGCTGGAGCAGATTACACTACATTCAGACCTTCCGGAGAGAAAGGTACACCTAGGCACGGGGTTAACCTCAAAGCTTAGGGAAACAATACTTACTTATTTAAGAGATAATAATTATTGCTTTACTTGGTCCCATAAAGATATAGCAGGTATCTCGTCGGACATAGCGACCCACAAGCTCGGGTTGGACCTTAGCTTTTAGCCGGTGCGCCAGAAGAAGCGTCCCATAGGGGAAGTCTGCAAAAGGTTTGTTAAGAAGGAGGTAACTCGCTTGTTAAATATTGGGTCTATACGGGAAGTCAAATATCCGAATTGGCTCGCGAATGTAGTTGTAGTGCCTAAAAAGGGGAATAAGTTTAGGATGTGCATAGACTTTAAAGATCTAAATAAAGTGTTTCCAAAGGATTCATTTCCACTGTCAAGTATCGATCAGTTGATCGACGCCACATCCGGACATGAGGTAATGAGTTTTCTCTAATGCATACTCTGGGTAGAACCAGATAAGTATGCACCCAGAGGATCAAGAGAAAACATCCTTCATAACTAATTTTGGTCTGTATTGTTATAACGTAATGCCTTTCGGGTTAAGGAATGCTGAAGCCACTCATCAGAGGCTCATGAATAAAATGTTTGAACAGCAAATAGGTAAGACCATGGAAGTCTGTACAGATGATATGTTGATTAAAAGTCTCCATACCGGGGACCATATTAGTCATTTGCAGGAAACATTTGCTATCTTGAGACAATACAACATGAAGCTGAACCCCGAGAAGTGCGCATTCAGAGTCGGGTCTGGAAAATTCTTGGGATTCCTGGTCTCTTAGAGGGGAATTGAGATAAACCAAGAGAAGATAAATGCCATCGAAAATATTCCATAAACACTGGAAGACGTAAAGGCGGTGCAACGACTAACTGGCCGAATAGCCAGCCTTAGCAGGTTCATATCCAGATCTTTATAGAAATGCCACAAGTTCTTCTCTTTGCTTAAAAAGAAGAATGATTTCAAATGGACACTGGAATGCCAACAACCGCTTCGGGATCTCAAAGCATATTTGTCCTCCCCTCTGTTTATGGCCAAACCAAAAGACGGAGAGCTTTTGTTGGTTTATTTGGCAGTCTCGGAGGTAGCAGTAAGTGCCATTCTAATACGAGAAGACAAAGGTACACAATTTCTTATTTATTACGTTAGTTGAGTCATGTCGGGGGCCAAAATGTGGTACCCCCTATTGGAAAGATTGGCCTTTACCTTGGTAATGGCGTCGCGTAAGCTCCGGCCTTATTTCTAATGCCACCCAATTTTCGTGGTGACCACCTTCCCATTAAGGAATGTGCTCCATAAGCCCAAACTGTTAGGGCGATTGGCAAATAGACGGTTGAATTAAGCGAGTTCGATATTGAATAGTGGCCCCGTACTACGATCAAGTCCCAAGTTTACGGACTTTGTAGTGGATTTCAGTCCAAGTGTGGCCCCCCAGGATTAAAAGGAAGCTTCTTTGGTTCAGGGGGCTACATCTGGAGTTTGGAAACTCTACACGAATGGGGCATCCAACGTGTGAAAGGCACGAGGCTAGGTGTGGTACTCTACACCCACACTGGGATGTTCTGAGACAAGTGATTAACAGCGAGCAAGGCAGAGTATGAAGCTTTGATTGCAGGTCTAGAGCTAGCCCGAGGACTCAGTACAGAAGTCATTCAGGCAAAGTGTGACTCCCTACTGGTGGTAAATCAAGTTCACGGGGTGTTCAAGGCCAAAGAGGAGCGCATGTTAAAGTACCTGGAAAAGGTTCTAAGGTTGCTTGCCCGGTATTAAGAATAGACGGTGATCCACGTCCCCAGAGAAGAGAATGTCAAAGCCGACGCTTTGGCCAACTTAGGCTCATCCACGGAGTCGATAGGCCCGAACTCAGAACCCATGGTCCAAATACTGCACTCGGCGATAGATCAATCAGGATATGACGAGGTCAATTCCACGAGCATGGTTTGGGACTGGCAGATTAAATTCCTAGACTACCATAATCATGGGAAGTTACAAGAGGATTCAAAAGCTTCTCAGGCCTTGCGAACCAAGGTGGCTCGATACTGTGTTGTCGATGGCTTGCTCCACCGTAGGTGTTTTTTTGGCCCGATAGCAAGATGTATGGGCCCTAAGGAGTCGGATTATGTCATGTGGGAGGTTTAAGAAGGCATTTGTGGTAACCATTCCGGCGCGGAATCACTCACCAAGAAGCTAAACTGGGCTGGGTATTATTGGCCTCAAATGGAGGATGATGCCAAGGCATTCGTGCAAAAATATGATAAATGTCAGCGGTATGCATAACTGTTACACCAACCGAATGAAGAATGGCACCGGGTTACCTCTCCGAGGCCGTTCATAAAATGGAGGATAGATATAGTAGGACCGTTGGCGGCGGGACCGGATCAGGTGCGGTTCGTGTTAATGGTAACAGATTAATTCTCTAAATGGGTTGACGCGGCAGCATATAAAAAGGTCCGAGAAAAGGAAGTAATCGACTTTATTTGGAACCATATCATCTGCCGATTCGGGATCCCGAAAGAAATCACTTGTGACAACGGCCCTCAGTTTATTAGAGCTAAGATCACAAATTTCCTTGAAGAATTGAACATCAAAAGAATCACTTCTTCTCCCTACCATCCCAGTGGTAATGGACGGGCAGAGTCAACTAACAAAACGGTTATCCAAAATTTGAAGAAGAAGCTGGAAGATGCCAAAGGGGCATGGCCATCGAAACTACCGAAAGTGTTGTGGGCTTACAGAACCACAACAAAATCTAGTATCGGCGAAACACCTTTCTCCCCTGTATACGGGGCGGAGGCATTGATTTCGGTAGAAGTCGAAGCTCCTAGTACAAGATACGACTGGGCGCAAGAATAATCCAATGATGAAGCAATGCTCTTATAGTTGCTGGAGGAGCACAGAGACCTCGCTTATGTCCGGATGGTTGCACAAAAATAATTTATGGAGCGTTAGTACAATCGCCGCACCAACCTCCGGCATTTCAAAATAGGGGACTTGGTGCTACGGAAGGTAACGCAAACTCGAGATGCAAATGCAGAAAATTAGGTCCAAATTAGGAAGGCCCGTACAAGGTAATCGGCATTGCTGGTAAGGATCGTATACACTAGAGGATGGAGATGGTAATCAGGTCCCTAGCAATTAGAATGTTAGATTCCTCAAAAGGTATTACGCTTAGCGGGAAAACTGTGGCTGGTGGCGCTATACTCTTTTTCCCTTAGACCGATTTTTGTCCCAATTGAATTTTTCCGGCAAGGTTTTTAATGTGGCAGCACCATTAGGTCATTACCAGGTTTTCTCGAAGGCATTATACAATGTTTGAAACTTCATTCTTTACTTCCAAACACTGCGGGGCTATACATTTATATACACTAAAGTTTGAAGAAAAGGTGATTGTGGCTATGACTACTGTGGAAGTTTAATGTTTTAAATATAATCACGAGGGACTGCCCGGATGGATTAATTGTATGCGTGTAAAGTTAAAGTCAAAGAAATAAACAAATTTTTCCTTTATTAACTATCTTTGCCATGTTAAGCAAATGATTTTGCCATGGTAAGCAAGTACCTTTGTCATATTAAACAAGATACTTTAAACGGATGCAACCAATGTCATACCAAAAAACTTCGTGCCAAAGCGAATAGGAGATGTCCTTTTCTAAGCACTGAAAAATAAAGGCCCTCCCTTATTAAGAAAGAACTTCTAATAAAGAAGGTTGAAAGTCCGGAAATCAGTACCAAGTACGGTTCGGACATCCCAGTAAGGTAACTAGAATTATCGAAGACCAAGCCTTTCAGGGGACTGAGATCGAAAAATTGGGTACTTCCCATCCGAAGGCTCTAGGTGAAAGAGCTACAGGCAAACCCGGCCTTCGGAGTTGTAAGAGCTGCAAACTTATAGTTCTTGTTCTTTAAAACAGATAAAATGAACACGAGAAGTATAGCAGAAGTTAGAAGTCTTCAGAATCGGAACATCTATTATAAAGTCTTTCTGAGCTCGTAAGATTTGGGGGAAAATGACAACTGCAACGCCCGCAAGAGAAGTTGTAAAAACAAAACTTTACAGAAACCTTGATATAAAACAAAAACGACAAACACAATTGTTCAAAACAAATTAAAACAAGGGCATGCAAGCCCTAAAATAAATAAAGCACGGGTGCACAGGCCTGTCAGAGTTATCTGGATTCAAAATTTAAGGGGAGGACGGACCACCTTCAGCAGGAGAATCCTCTGGACCTTCACTCTCGAAGCTGCTGCCCTCCGACGATCGCAGGTTCGCCATAGCAGATTCTGCAGCCATGAAATCTACGTCAGCATATAGCAAGGCCTTTGACAGGTCAGTCTTCTTATCCAAGGCCTCTTAAAAGGCATCCCGGCGAGACTTCAGAACGGCAAGATCACGTATCAGGCTAGCCTTATGCTCTTGGGCAGCCCTGCACTGCTGCAAGCTCTCCCACCTTGCCAGGAGACGGGCCAGGGAAGCCTCCGAACATCTCAACTAGCCTCGGGCAGCTTCGAACTCGCTTGTCAAGCGACGGACACGCACTTGCAGGCTTTGGAGTTCAAAACTCTTTTCCTGCATGGACCTCTTTTCTTTGTCCAGTTGTTGCTTAGCTTCATTGTAACTCAGCCGCAGAGAATGCTTCAGTGATTCATATTCGTGGCATCTTTTTCGGAGCGTTTCAGCTTGCCGGCGCAGTTGCCAATTTTTAGTGGTGACGGAGTCCGACACTTGTATCTTTCCCGTCTCGGTGATTATAGAGTGCTGGAGGTATGGCATGAGAGGATCTGGATGGTAAGCCTATAAAACATGACCTTCAAGTTCGAAACGGAAGGCCCTGGGTGAGTGGAAGGCTCGCCAGTTTCATTGGTGTTGAAGTGTAATGGTAAGGGCTCGGGGCCTGCACGCTTCGAAGGGTCTGCTGGTCCTTCCTGCTCTGGACGGGAGGGGGGGGGGGAGGGGGTAGGGGGGATTCCGGTCTTACCACTCTAGGTTTCAGAGGATTCTTCCCCACATCAAGGTTGATCATGCCCTTATTTTCTTGCACATCTTTCCACGCCTCAACAAGGAGGCTCTGGGAATGCACTCGGGAGCCAATCCCGCCGGTCGACGGTCCGGCAATTTGCAAAGGACTCTGAATTCTGCGTTTCCAGCCTCAAGAATGCCAAGTGGTGGCAGACATAATATTGGAACGAGCGGTATCACTTAAAGGGATCCTCCGGGCCGATAACTTCGGGTAGGGATTCTTGAGTACAGCCGTGAAGGCAAAAATAAAGGAAAAATGTGAGGAAATACTTAAGGACAAGGGTCGAAGTCTCACCGTGGTTTTTTTCTATCTACCACTCCACGGTCAAACTCTTCCAAGTCCTGGTTACCCCTGCAGTGGCTCTCAGCAGGTCTAGTATCCAATCAAACATTCTCGATACAAAATTTGAGGCAGCTGCAGGTTTAGAAAAGGTTTTACCGCGTTAAAGGGAAATTCGAATCGATGAAGGGAAGGTTCTAGAACTTACGAGTGTTGCTACACGTCTTTGGAAAAGGCTCCGAAAAGGCATGGTGGAGAAGATCTGTTCGAATCATCACAAATTGGTTGCATCAACCCTAGTCAAAGTTATCTTCGGCGCTGGTAATTAGTCCATGGGAGCCGCGAGGGAACAAACGGACCCTCCCCTCCCCGAGAACAAGTGCGGAAAGTAAAGTTGCATTAGGTGATCAATGGAGAAGGCGAGTCCGGCGCGGTCAGTAAGTTCCTGAATGCAGCACACAGTCCTCCATAGCTGAGGAGCGAGCTGGCCTAAGATAACTCAGTGCCTAAGGCAAAAGCTCTCGATCAAACATGGGACCGGTAAGGTGAACCCGATGGCGAAAGGGTAAGTATGAACCACGGAATACCCCAGTTGCAGTCGGCATAAACTTGGGGTAGATCCTCGTCGGTTATCAGGGAGTTAATCTCTCCTACAGATTCATGGCGGGTGTTTATATGGAAACTCCCCCCGAACACACAATCAAGGGGCAGAATTTATGTTGATCCCAAGTCAAATTTCTTTGGTTATGGTTGCTTCAGGGCTCTTCTCATGCACCGAAGTCGGGGAATTATCAGAAGAACGAGAGGAAGATGGGGCTGAATTTACAGGGTTTTGGGTAGACAAAGCTGTCACGACCCAACTAGTGGGCCATGACGGGTACCCGAAGCTGACTATCGAGCACCACTCATCATGCTATCTATCATGCTCAACCTGGACATACATCATTCTCAACACAAGACTTATCATGAAAATAACCGCCAAATATCTCCCAAAACATGTATATGTGCATAAGCCCACGAGGCTACAAAAATGATGTACGGAACATATAATGGAGAGGTCACATAGCATCTACAACCCATACATAAGTATCTACGAGCCTCTAACTGGAATACTGGAACTATAAGGATAGGACAGGACCCCGCCATGCCCCAAATATGTGCACAAATGAATATACCAAGAAGTGGTGACTCCGGAGTAGTGGAGTGCTCCTGTTTCTCCGCTGAGTAAGCTCCTAAGCGTCTGTGCCGTCTCCCTGTCTACCTGTGGGCATGAACACAGCGTCCATAAAAGAAAGGACGTCAGTACGAACAATATACTAAGTATGTACGGCATGTACAATAACATAATCAAGAAATAAGAGAGCATAAGAAGAAAAGATAACCTGTACTGATTGCCTCTTAAGGCGGAATCATGCATGCTAACAAGAGAAAATATCATATCACATATACATATATATAAACTGCCCAACCCTATAGGTACGGTGTGATCATCATTAGCCCGTGTCTGGGCCTCCCGCGTCCGGGGTACACATCTCAAGCCGCCCACTAGTGGTGTCTGCCCGACCATATAGGCACGGTGTAATCATCATCATAGCTGTCCACCTCGCCCATCGTAGTGGTGACTGCCCGGCCATATAGGCGCGGTGTAATCATATATAACATGAAGCATACATGAGAGCTCAAGTAAAAGTTATACCTCTATCGGAGTGACGTAAGGTCAGGAACCTCTGATTACATTATGGAATAATCCTCATCACTATGTCTCACCTTGAAGGAACTAATATCATGAGGTGAGGTAACAACAAGAAATAACATCAACAAAATCATAAGGATAAGAATAACAAGCTCATTATAACATCAGTATCATCATCATTATCTTGGAACATATCTCATCTCTATCTCATAAGAAGCTCTTAAGAATCTTTAACTTTCAGCTTTTGGGATGTAAGAAGGTTATGGAAATATAGAAAAGAATTCATAATATAGAAGTCATGCCTTTGAAATAAGGGGACTAGCCTTACATACCTTTACGTCTCCTTAACGACTAAACGTTCGCCTTCCAAGCTCACAACTCTACATTCAAGAGAATTCGTACCAAGGTTAAATCATTAGAAACACGTTTAAGGCTAAGCTAAGGCAACTAAGAGCTAACGAAAATTGGGCAGCATTTCCTTTGTTTCAATAACTTTCTCCATATAATATAACAACTCTCAACATCAATAACGACACTCATAATATCATAATCAATAGATTCCTCAAGTTAAATATTATTCACTTCTCAAATTCACTTTTAAACCATCCATAACTATAAGTACAATACAACACCATTTTCGTTCTTCACATAATACTTCCTCAATGTCACTAACATCATTCATAACGATATTATGCTCATCTCACACTAAGAATCATGACTCAAATTAATTTACTACTCAAAATACCATTATTCCCATATTTGAGCTCATATTCTACATTCTTCTCTAATCCAAGTCTTTCAACTACTCAATACCTTTAATAACATGAGATAGTTGTAAAGCTCACCTTTGATTATAGAGGAATGACCTTTGGCTGAAGATACTCCACTTGAGAAAACCCCAACTTCAATTCCAAAGGGAACCTTGGCTTCCACAAACCCTGGTAATCTTCTCTACACTTGATTCTCTTGGTTCTTGATGAGAAATCTTTGATCTCTCTTGTATTTATGTTAATAAGGTGTAAGGAATATTCTAGAGCTCTCTTCAAGTGTGGAGAATGAGTGAATGAGAAATAAGAACTTGGGGTCCTCTTTTTATAAAAATTAAAAACTGCCCGCTATGGATTATATGGACACTTATACGGTCCGTATAAGTGACAGTATAATACTTCTAGTGATGACCCTTCACTATGACTATTATACGGACCATTATACAAACCGCATAAAGTTATACGAACCGTATAATTGGTCGTATAACTCACCCTCTTTCGAAATTGTTCTCGTTGTTTCGTTTGATCTCCAATCCTTATGGAACCTTCTTGACACTTGCTTAATACTTCACTAACCATCTAAGGAGCCTTATAACTTCTACTCAAGGTGTTACTAAATCAACATTAGCTTGGTTGTTACTAAATCTTCCCGAACACAACTTATAGTTCACTTCCTTTGACGAACTTAGTTTCTCCAAGTCATATAACTTCAAAATCTTGTCGTATACACTTTGAAGCTATCAAGTACTCTCCTTAAGTCCATATGGACTCTATGTTCCCTTTAAGCTTGCGTTAGCCTATTCACAGCTCGACGTACAAAAAGTCCGAGGTGTAACAAAAGCCATAGTCGAAATTGAATTTAGTATTCTAGAAAAGAAGGTTTGAGTCCTAAGTAGAGAAAATCTAAACTTCACGCAAGGAAAGAAATACTTTGCTCGAATGGAAAGATTGGGAAAAGATTTGAGGTTTATATAAGGAAGAAAATGTCTGAAATCCCAGGAGTCAAGGAGTCATCAGAGACGGCAAAACATCAATGGTTGCCTTCATTGCCTCTTGGTACTTAGGTTGATTGGCAGGACGATTGAGGTCCTAGGATATTTCGGGATCCGGCGGGTCTTGAATAAATTTGAAATCTCTTCTACTTCCCGAGAAAATCTGTTCGAATCCCAAGAAGTGGGGAACTATCTGTATTGGGCCAAATGCGGAGTATACAACTGTATCAATACGGGTAGGACACGTGGCATAGAGGACAAGTCATAAGATGAGTCAGCACTGTTACCACCGGTGGTAGCACTGTGGTACCAGAGAAGTACCATTCCAGGTGGTGAAGTATAATAGCTCCGGAAGAGACTCCAACGGCCTTCTGTTATAAGTCAAGCCAGTCATTATAGATTCGGTGCAATCAGACTTTATGGCTCTCTACATTATTCAGTATTACCCTGTATTTAATGCTCATTATGAGCAGGGGCATAGTACATGGAATATGTGCCCCTAGCTCTTAGTATAACTAGAGGTGATCATTCCCATTGTAAGGACACGAAATACCAGATAATATACGCAGTTCCAATACAAATTCTTTGCATAACTTTTTAACTTTATTGTGTTCATATCAAGCTCCGGTGCCACAACTAGATCGGAACGGAGGAAACTACGTCCGGGACAATCGCTCACGGCCCAGGCTTTTTCCTTATTTCTTGCTTATTTACGCATATTTACATTATTTCTATATAAATAGTCTCATTTTAATGGTCACTCTGATCTACGTGTCCCTGACCACGTCTATAAATTCAGTTGAATCGTTTTACGGGTAAACATCCGATAGTATGACAGTTAAGAGGCTAATGATTAAATGGCATTGAAGAATCAAATTTAATTGCCAAAAAAAATAACGGTTTTAACTAATCAATTTTTGCTCATAACGAAGGCCATTAAGCCTTATCAAATGTAGAAGAAATGGTCAATCACGAATATTAAAAGAGTGATATTAACGAGCCAATCAGTGGCTATTCAAGGAGCGGAATCAATTGTCTTACAATTGTAATAGCAGACATAATAATTCTTTTTGAGATAAAAAAATAATATTTTTTCAACAAAATGATGAGTCTTTATTTGCAAAATATAAACTTATGAGTCAAGTTTTACATTTAAAAAAAAATTGAAATCACAACTTGAAATTTGAAATTCTACTTTTTGGAAAATTTGAGATTCCAAATCATGATTTGAAATCGAAATTGAAGTTTTGTTCACATTTCATAAACAAACACTGATTTTAAATTTTAATTTCTAATTTGAGCTTCAAATCCTATGACCAAATGCCTGCTAAATCATGATTTGAAATCATGGCCACATGAGCCCTTAGCTGACATAATATCCTAAGTAGGTCACTCGACTCGAGGTTTACTTTGTGTAGTTTCTTATAAATAGCCATATGCGTTAAGTGATCAGAATTTGTTTTATGTAAAGATCCAAATAATTAGATTACAAAAGAGATTAGATTTTGTATCAGGTTTTCTTGAATGCATACCATCCTAAAAGGAGCTAAGAATTTAATTAGCGTTTGACCATATTAGACAAAACCAAGACGTCTACTGGAGTTCATGGTAGAAGAACAATAATAGCATTCTGAAGAATTCAAATTAAAAAATGGATGTGGTAAAATAATTCAAAAACAGGAGAAGATAACCAAGTTAAGCATTTTACATATAAAATTTTGTACAAAATATATATGCTAATAACACAATAAAACAGACTAGAGAAACTAACTTTTAACTGATTTTCTATTTTAAGTAAATTAGAGTCTGATAAAAATACTTCAAGAGAAAAAATATTGGTATTGCTGGGGTAGAAGAAAAAGAGAGAAAAAGATAGATATTAAAACCAACTAGAATCTCAGCTTAAAGGGAAAAGGGTCAAGTTTGTCCCTCTACTATGAAAAAATGATCAAGTTAACCTCCTTTATACCTTCCGTACAAATATAACCCCGGTTCTACAATCGACTCAAATATACCCCTCAATTGTTAAAGTTGTACAAGGTGGAGCCTATCCCTAATAGCACTGATAGTTAAATGAGTTACATGTCAAGTGGCATGCCACCTCACTAATCAAACCTAGTTTTACCCCTTCCCCTCCATATCTTCTCCCTCCATTAGCCTTTGTGTACCTTTGTTTATTGATAATGTCCAAATCCATTCCTCAAGTGAGAAAGTGTACACAATCGGCGCAATATAATTTACCCAACTATAAGTTGGGGTCAATCCCACAGAGAACAATGTACTGGGCGATTTAAACAAGTAAGAAATTATCGCTTTCTACTCTAAGCCAAACACTTGATAATAATTTGGTTTTGAGAAAATTATAACTAATGCGAAAATATAAACTAATCTAGAAAGCAAGTAAAATGATTAATGACCATAAGCATGGAAACAATGGGAACTACGCTCAAGTAACGATCCAATGTATTTCACGATTTTACAACTAAGAGCGAGTTTACGTTAATTATATAATAATTTCTAAAATCTCATTAAAAGTCTTCCGATCGAATCAATGAATTTTACTCTAAGCTTTCCCAAGCCTTAGAGTGTGATATCTTGCACAATCTATATAACCTCAAGTCACTTTCATATTCCTAGCTCAAGTTAATACATGAGGTCTAAAGACCCAAATTCTTGTTAATTAATCTTTTCCAACCTCGATCTTCCTCTTCCGAGCTCAAATCAAAGGAAATGGGCGAGTCTTAGGGTTAGCTAATCCCTTAAGAAACATTAAAAACGAGATTAATTAAAACAACATTAACTCACTTCATTAGCAATAAAAATCGTTCAATACATAAGCAAAACAAGAGTACAATCAACCACTTTAATATGAATATTTCCATAAACAAGATTCAAGTGAAGAAAATAATTACCACATACTTAGATGTTCATTACAAAGCAAGAAATTAAAGAAGTGAAGTAAAGGTTCAAGAAAATGCTCAACCAAATCTTCAACCCCAAATGTGGTGTAGGAATCCTAGCCTCCAAGACTTGCGTTCTCTACCAAAGATATGTTTCCAAGTGGCTTGGTCGAGTTTTATGTGGTTTTGTGTCAAAAATCGCGAAATTCCAAACCTGCCCAGTTCCGCCCAGAATTCCTTAATCACGATTGCGTGAAGCGCACTCGCGATCGCGTCAGTTTGGATTTCGCATCCACGCGATCGCATCTTCATCTTCACGGTCGCGTTCTTTGGTTGACTTCGTTGACCATGCGATCATGAAGAGTACTTTACTGGCCAGTTTCCAGTTTCATCACCTGAGATCTTTCATCACCTGAGATCCATTTTTCCTTGTATTTACTTATTTTGATCCAAATTCTTTTCATGACTCACTGCACGTGAAATAATACCAATACACACCAATAATAGCCTCATATTATAAATAAAGGACACAAAAATCAAAGCAAAGAGGCTATAATAAGTGGTAAATCACCACTTATCATTTATCATCATCAAAAAGGGAGAATGTATTAGAAATTGAGTTTTGATGATTAACAAACATGCATATGAAGTTGTTTTAAGATTGAGAACCTAAGCCTACTTGTTGGTTCTGTTAGAAAAATAGGTAAACATAATCGAAGAAGAAATGGCTTTGAGGCGTGGATAAATCGACTTTCCTTAAAGAGATATTGCTCGTATACATATTGGAGAAAATACAAGCAATTCCCTTCAGGATACAACAAAGCCCGTATTATACCTGTAGATTTTTCTATATGCTACTTCAAGAGTATCCTTATATTTGTAGAATTTGAAAGATGACTTTTCAGAATAGTCATATCCTTTTATGAACAGATGTGTCTATTCAATTTAAGACCTCTTATATTACAAACTATCTAACAGGTTCTGAAGAACACTAGCGCAAAATCCTAGTAGTAGGATTCACTTTCGCACCCTAGATAATGGTTTATTTAGTGCATGCTGACCTAGCAACCATCTAATAAATAGATAATCTTGGTAGATCTTTAATTTCTAATTATCAACTAAACGTGCAAGGAAGTAGGGTCATAATTGGAATATTATTTCTATAGTTGGATTCCTTTATTCTCCAGGGTTAGGAGATTTTTACGACTTTCCAAGTATATCTCTAACCTTTGCTGCTAATCGTGTGCTATAGTTTTTAGTTTGTCTTCTTATAGAGCACGCACTTACATTTTGAGTATTGAGAAAACACAAAGCATGAACCAAGTTATGTACACAAGACAAGTTCTAACTATAGGACCAAGTTCAAGAAATTGAGTTCAGTTCAGTTATTTAATTTGTTTTTATCTTGTAATAGGTGTTTCGAGTTGTGACCTAGCTTATTCGGTTAATTGAGAAACATTATGGTGAGGTTTACCTGTGGATTTTTTTTTTTTTTTTGGGCTAAGTAGCTATGATCAATATGATTGTAGGCTGTTGAGCGACTTGGATATATTTAGTCTCCTAGGTTAAAATTAATTTGTAAGCTAAAACTATCCAGTGTTTTAGTAAAGTGCTTTGAGAGAAATCCTAGAGGTGGGCCGTGGTTTTTATCCCTTGAGCAAGCAAGTTTTCCACATAAAAACACCAATCTTATTTACTTTCGCACTTTACTTGTTGCAGGAATTTATGAAACAAGGTAGAGAATCTGGTTCTAGTACGTAAATCAGTATCGTTGTAGGCAAGTCGAAGATCTATCAGTCTTATTCATCCCCCAGCCCCCCTCCTCCCTCTGCGCGCTTGTCTAAGCTACTGAAATAACGGATGAAGCTCCAATATCATGGGAAAAAAAAAATAGTATTGGCTAACTTAAGTTGAAAAATTATCTCATGCAATGAGTGTTGCTACGATCATACAAAAAGACAAAAAAAAACATCCCTCAACTAACGTGTGGCACTTAACCATCATAAAATTTGTCTTTCCCGTTATTTGGGAGATTATTTTCTTACATTTTATGCCATCCTAACTAGCTAGTACATGACAATGGAAGCTCAAGCACTTATGGCAGACACCACTTGATAAATAGTGTCATTCAACTCTATTTTGCAAATAAAAAAATTGTTGGAAGTACTAATATTTTAAAAAAGACAATATGCATATTTACTTATGATCGATAGTATTTGAAACTACTACAAACTATTTACAATAAGTTAAGTCTTAAAACCATATGGATCTCAAACTTAAACTTACTTACGAAGAGAAAATGATAATAAATGGACACTACTGACATAATACCCTGCGTAGTCACTACCAGAAATTTGCTATTTTCCGACAACAAATTTTCAGTCGCAATTCCGACTACTTTTCTGACTGCAGTAGTCGGAAAATTATAATTGATGATTTTTTTTAAAAAAAAAAAAAAAACTATCTGAATATAGTTGCAATAGTAGTGGTCGTAAAATTTGGCGGAAAATTTTGCGAATTAACGTTTCCAACTACTGTAGTCGGAAAAAATGTCAACAAAAAAGTTTAACCAGTTTTCCGACTACAGTAATCGGCATTGTAACAAAAATATTTTTTAAATTCCGACTACAATAGTCGGAATGCACAAAATTCTTGACCAGATTTTTAAGTTGAAAATAGACTGAATTTGCTAACTAAGCCATCAAAAAGTTTGACTAACATAAAAATATAAAAAAATTATTTTACGACTATTGTAGTCGGAAATGAACAATTAATTTTTAAAAATTCATTTTTGAAATTAATTTAGCGTTGTGTTTTATTTCACTCCTCCTCTCATTCTTTTTCACTTTCACTCTCCCCCCACCCCCGCACTCCAAACCCTGACTCCCTAGTCCCTAACAATTTCTTTTAAACTAGATACCACTGCCCCTGCTAGCATGGGCCCAACAATATTTAGTTTTGTAAAATTTTCACAAACAGCTACCTTTTAACTCTTTCTAACAACCTATAACTACATATTCTATATTTACAATTCGTAACTAGAGGAGCCTATATTTATCTAGTAGTCGGGTATACCAAAATATAGCATAAATATAGCGGAAATACGGACGCGAGTTTTCTTGTGGTGCTATATTTATGGAAACAAACTATGTTTCAATTTTAATTAGAATCGGTTATATTGTTCCACGATTCACGCAAATATCCTCCCATTCCATATCGATTCCATATCTCATTCAAACGGCTAACAAATTCAAAAAAATTTGAATTCAAAAAGACAATCATATTTTTAACCAAAAATAAAAAGGTTAAAAAACCTTTGAAAAATAACAATATCAAAACAGTGAACATAGCTTGATTATCACGACGAATATATATTTGATTTCATCAAGTTGAGTTCATAATTGAGGTAACGATTTTTTCACTGCAAACTTTTTTTTTTTTGTTCGTCTTTTCCGAAATTGTTTTAGCTAAATTGAATTTAACACATTGCTGTATTCGAAAACAACAGGATAATGACAAGCGTAACTGCGTTGATCCGTCATTCTGGTTTTTGGAACGATCGAACTCGTTTTGTGAATTACAAAATTGATCTTTGTTGTGTTCATTGATAATTGCAATTACGATGAGTTAGTTTGTACGATTATAAATCAATTAGGCGTGGATACCGTTAGGAAAACTATTTCAATAAAATATCCGTTGAAGGCGATTTTCAACCAATTGAAATACACAACGATATGGGAGTTCGTGTGTACGTTGAGCTTAAGAGAGAAAACAGAGTTTTGGGGATGTATCCAATGTGCGTTAGTATTCATGATTTGGATGTTGAGGATTGTGCAACTGGTAATCGTATTATTGGAGATGATGTCGCAAATTGGATATAGCGAGAATCGGGATGATATGAAAGTTTGTGATTCTACTGTAAACACTGTTGTTTTGTTTGGGAATGATAACAATTTGATAATTTCGAAACCGGAAGCGAAAGGAGTTTTTGTCGATCAAATTTACCGGGATAAGGAAACTTTGAAAATTGCGATGACGAAATACGCAATTCGTGAAAGATTCAATTTCAAAACGAGAGAGATCGAATGCTATAAGGTATGATGTATTCGGTATCGGAAAGTGCGGATGTATTTTTGTTATATTTGTCCGTATTTATATGATGCGTTAACTTATTTAGCACTTTCGTTAATTTTAAAAATGTTTGATGCAATATATTCGATATATTTTTTTATATATTTATCTTGTATTTAATTGATTCAATATGTACTATTTGAATTGTATTATGTAGCTACACTCGGCATGCTTGGTCGCGTAATGTAAATGGAAATTCGAGCGTCGAGAATTGGGGATTCGAAATGTTCGGGGTTAGAGCTTTCGATGACGAACATACATGTCCGTTGAAGGACAAGGTGTATTCACAAAGGCAGCAACAAGTTGGTTTATTGGAGAAGCGGTTGTGAAGGCGAAAATAACTAACCATAAAAGGAAGGTCACACTGGGATATAATAGATGATGTTAAGAATGAATTCGGCGTAGATGTTTCTTATATGATGGCATGGAGAGCTAGAGAGAAGGCTATAAAAGATTTCGAGAGGTGATCGGCTGATTCATACAAGAAGTTGCCGGCATATATATACATACTTGATAAAACGTATCTGGATCGCTCGTTAAAATGCATAAATCACCAGAAAATGAGTTTATGTATTTGTTTGTAGCACTCAAAGCATTCATAAAGGGATTCGAGTGTTGTAGACCAATAGTTGTAGTGGATGGTGCACACCTTAAATCAACGTATAATGGTACATTTGTGTCGGCAAGTACTTTGGATGGAGCAGGTATGTGTAATTCTATTCTACGAATGTTTTTTTTTATAAATACAACATTATGCATATTGATTTGCAAATAAAGCTGCTAAAAACATACTCTGGATGTATTCTTTGGTGTAAATTTGTGAATATTATATGATGAAATACACGTAAATATGAGGTAAATATATTGTAAATATATCGTTGTTTTATAAATGATGGTGCTAAAAATACGTGTGAGATCAAATTCGGTTGAAATATGTTTTGAATATAATATAAATATAAGCGATTTTTGTAGGTAATATCCTACCACTAGCGTATGGTGTGATAGATTCGAGAATAATAAGTCGTGGACGTGGTTCTTTGAACTGTTCAACGAGCTTATGGTGTTAGGCAAAATATGTGTGTCGTGTACGATAGACATGAAAGCATAATACATGCGATTTCTAAGGTGTATCCTATCGTTCCTCATTTGGCTTGTGTATGGCATTTGTGGAAAAATGTGACAAAGCAATACACAACAAACGGTGAGGTGTTGAGTCCTATATTTTATTCACTAGCGAAAGCATACAGCGAGATGAGTTCGATAAATTGATGGAGAAGATTGGGAATGTTGATATTCGGGTAAAACGATACCTAGAAGATCTTTGGAAGAGATAAATGGTCTAGGCTTTATTCACTGTTAATAGAGGATGGACAATGACTTCGAATATAGCCGAATGTATTAATGGAAAATCAAGATTTCTTGCCGCAAGAGAGTTACATATTTTTGATTTCCTTAAAGAAGTGAGGAAGATGTTTGGTAGATGGAATTGCACAAATAGAAAAAATGGTACCTATACATTCACAACAACGATGAGGCGGTATCAAGAGATGTTGTCGATCAACGAGTACAAATCAATACGAATGAGGGTAACTTTGTTTGCAACACAAAAATTTAATCTACATTTTTACTATATGTAATGTATATTTATATATATTCCTAATATGGTAAAGCGCTCGGTAATGCTTGTTTATTTGTTAAATGGTTCTCGGGTTGAAGCGTCAACCGAATATGTGTACACGGTGAATGATGGACCGAGGCGTTTCATAATAGATTTGAAGAAGAAAACTTTGCAAGATGTTCCAACTAGACGAGATACCGTGTTCTCATGCATGGGCGGTATTGAAGAATAAAAATTTGACCGTCGATGTATATTGTTCGATTTATTCAAGCCGGAAACGATTGTGAACACATATAATGTGCCGATTGATCCTCTTCCCGATGAGACCGAGTGGAATGTTCCTAAAAGTATATCAGATGAAGTTGTTATGCCACCGATCTATAAGAGACCCCCTGGGAGGCCAAAAAAGAAGAGGGACAAGCCATTACAGGAGTTGATGATTGGTAAACGCAGAAATTCGTGCGGTAAATGTGGACGTCTTGGTCATAATAGGCGTTCGTGTGATAATCCGCCGCTCAATAAGAAGAATAAATAAGTCCATTTTGATTTTATTTGTTAAGACAATTCTACTTTAAATTTCGATTAAAAATAAAAAATGAATTCATCTTGAATTCATATCGTTCTAGTATGATTGTATTTCACATCGTTGAACATCCGATGTTTTTCAATGTAATGCTATATTGGTGGTTAAATGGTATTTGGAAAGTCTACTCTATGTTAACTTATTAGACCTTTTGTTTTGGATTTATGATTTAATAGTTGTATTTCGTATATATTTTGGCTATATTTTAGTTGTATTTTGTATGATCCGGTAGATTATACTTATTACGTTTCGTTAACTATATTTGATATATATTTTACATATATTTGAAGTGTATTTAGTTGAAATTTTAAATTTTGTAACAAACTGTAATCTTAAAAATGATCTTATGGAATATATCTGAGTTATATTTTCTGTATATATCGACTGTATTTAAATGGTTATATATACTACTTTGTTAAATAATACATTTCACAGATAATGAAAAATGGAATTTATGCATTGAAAAGATAACATACTTGAAAGAAACAACAATATAAAAACCATAAGGTGGTGTTCAATATTAATCATCCTAAAAAAGATTTCGCACATGAAACAATATGTCCAAAATGAAAAAACAGCAACAAAAGTCGCAACCAACTATGCTATTGTTCAACATGAAAATGAAAAAACACAAATGAATTGGTGGCCTAATCAAGATCCTCTTTATCAACTGCATCATAATCAGCGCCGGTCTAATTGGTCTTGGAGGCTGCTCGTTATCACTTGACGCATTGTTGTTTGACTTATCCCATGCATAGTCGCATAAAAAGGCGCCGTATCTCATACGGAGTAACTTTGCATCGAATTCGGTTGGGATGACCGCACTTGAGCTCAAGTATTCAGCGAAGGCGGCCACATACACACCACAATCACGGAACAAAAATGATCAAAAAATTTACTTATCAAAAAACCACGAAAAAAAGATGTATTTATTGTGTTTTTTATTGGAAGAGATTCTTACATGCTAGATGGAGCTTGTTGCGGGAGATTGTCTACATTCACAAGGTCAAAGTTGTCGGTTTGTTCTCTATTTACGTAAGAAGGATGTGTGGCAAAATCTATATCCGCCTTCTTCTCATAGAAATCGGTCATTTGTGACCGTGTGTCACTAGAGTAGCCAACATTTTCACTCCGACTCTAACGACGACATCATGCCTGTGACTCGGTATGAGTTGTATACGTAGATGGACCGTTTTGTAAAAAGAAAAAATAAGAAAAAAATAAACATATAAAATTTGTAGAAAAATGAATGATCTTTTCATTGGATGAGAGCGAGACATCGTTGAATGATATCACAACCAAAATCCGATGATTTTCCTTTATGTTGACGGGAATTAGTACGTTGTCAACGGTATACCATGGTACACACATTAGCCAAAAGCTTTGTGCCCGTTAATGTACTCATTACGATTCATCTTCCCTTGGCGACACATGTGGATGAATCGGGGTTTTCCAAGAGATTTGTAAATTTCAGCAACTAAAGTGTGAAAAATACAGCTGGCAGTGGTGAATCTATAGTTGCTGTTATTGTGATACTTCCCCTTCTTGCGTAGGTAGTAGAAAATAACATCAATATGCTGTAAAAACATCAATTCAGTGACTATAATCAACACTATGTTCAAAACAAATATTGCTGTATATATAGTAAATATAGTGCAATATACTTTATATATAGTAAAAATACAATTATGGACGATCTTTTGTCTTTGAACTAGTAAATTAATGTACGATATTAAATATAGCGCAAGTATAATGATGACAATATTCTATAAATACAAGTTGTGACAATAAGTACCTCAACCTACTCCCTCAACTTAAAACTATAAAAACATGGTTCAAATGAATTTAAAGGCATCAAAGAAAACGAGATACACATATACACATATATAATCTTGCTTTAAAAGTTAAAAGTTTCAGTTAAATATAGAGAAATATATGGTAAATATGCCTGAAATATATATTTTTACAATATATGTCAAATATTGTAAAAAATATACTCTAGATACATCACATTGTAATTCTATTATAAAATAAAAAAATTAGATAACAAGCGAGAAAGATATCAAAACCTCATCGGTCCAAAGTTGCCCATCCATAGATAACAAGTAGAACCAGTTTTGTCGGCTACGGTTGTAACGCCTAAATGAAACCGAAGTTCGGCATCCGCAAGATCGAGTCCTTCCTTGTTCTTTCTGTAATAATTTTCATTTGGCTTCCTGTATATCAACAATGGAAAGAACATCGTTAAGTTTATTGATAATTGAATTACGGCAAAATAAAAAAACAAGTTGTGACAATAAGTACCTTTTGTCATGCGATTTCAATAGATCGTTCTCAAGCCACTTTTGATATTCTTGAAGAAACGAAGTATCTAACGGGGCATTTATAGGGTGGTCAACAAATGGGTGTTTTTTCTGATAAATGCAAGGACTGATATTTTTGGCAGAAGAACCCGCTGAGCTAAAATTGGGACAATAAGGGGACAGGTTATATTTGCTTGGTTTCCTTTCTCGGGCAGCACCTGGATGGACAATGATCTGTTTTTCAGAGTTTGAAAACTGTGCAGTCTCACCACTTGAGCTTTGGCCCGCATTTGGTTGTACGGGAACTTGTTGTCCAGTTTCATCACTTGAACTTGTGGCCAACTATCGGTTGTACTCCAACTTGTTGTTCGTTTCATTAGTTGAACTTTGTCCAGGTTGTTGGTTGTACTCCAAGTTGGATTGGTATCGAGAATCGAGAATCATTCACCGAGACATGGTTACCGGTTATTGTCCACATTTCGAGGAGTCCTTAAACTTGACAAATCGGTTTGATCATCGCGTGGTACTTGGAGGAGGACCGAGAGGAATAACACATGCTAAAGGCGATTGATTAGCAAGTCCGCTACCATTTCCTCGATGCGGTAAATTCGAGATTAGCATTCTCCATATCGCCGATTCTGCCGAGATTCCGAAATAAAAAACAAGAAAAAAACGGCGGTGTTTGTCAATTATTGCTTATCAAAACGACATTTCGGTACTTAAAAGCCACGTTTCGGTACTTACATCAAAATTTAAATGGATTGGTGTTATGGGCACTCCATACGTTTGTGCATCACTTTTAACTCCGGTTTCTTTATCCACATCAACAACGTAAACCGGATCATTAATTGGCAACCCAACTCCCTCAACCTAAAACAATAAAAACATGGTTCAAATGAATTTAAAGGCATCAGCAAAACAGATACATATATACACATATATAGTACTGCTTTAAAAGTTAAAAGTTTCAGTTAAATATAGAGAAAATATATGGTAAATATGTCTGAAATATAGTAAACAGAAACCAGAATAAGTAACAGTGAACATAATAATCAAAATACAATTAAAATACAGCCACAACATATATGAAAAACTAATATTAAAATATCAATCCAAAACAAATATAGCACCGCTAGTATATATAAACACAATCATAACAAAAATAGCACAAATAGATACATCAAAAAGGACACTACTAACAAATCACCATGTGAAAACTATATATGTAAATACACTATAGGTAATACAAAACACAGCTAAAAATTCAATATTTTCACTTTGAATAATATACGCAAATATAGAAAAGTGAAAGAAAAAAATGAGTACCACCGGATGACTCCTGCAACGCGCGGAAGTGGCACCACCACCTTGATTCTCTTTGGTTGAAAGCTTTCTTTGTACCGCCACTTTGATTGCCTTGATAAATCCCACCATCACTATGTAAGTCAGCTTTTAACATTGTGTCGCCGACCTTTAAAATTTTCCAAAAGAAAATATAAAGTCTTCCAATAAATATATCAAAATAACTTAAAAAGTAAATAATTTCCATTTTTAGTGTTGATTTTTACCTTATCTGGTGTTTGATTGCCCTTTATTGCATCTAACAACTTTTTGAAGTAGTTATCCATGTAGTCAAACACCTACAGTTTTGAAAGATAAAAAATAGAATTAGAATCGTTAATTACTTGACACAAGCAATATGAAGTAAAAAAACATATTGAAAACAAAACGCCTACTTCTTTCTTGAAAATCCGAATCTCTTCCCTTATCGGTTAAACTCATCTCCGTTCGGGGTCTTGTAGGTGCATCTTGTTTCCTTGTCCCTTTTATCCCATTCCTTCCGTGATGGTTGTTTTCTGGAAGGAACAAACCTGAAAACCGCGTCCGTTTCTTGCCTCGCGGGAATCGGAATTAGCACTCCTTTGTTGCTTTGTTTGCCCTTTGGACGGATGCGGTGGTGTGGTACTAAAATCATCGTAATCATCGTCTGCAAATCGGTATCATGTACACCATCAACTTCATGTTTGACGTACTGGTATGTCATGTGCAACGAGAGGCAATTTAAGAGTTTCCAACTCATGGGGTGTTGGCACAACTTCCTCAAATCTACGAGAATTTGTGAACAACAAAATATAGAAACTATATTCGTATATATCTACATTGGTAACATACTAAAAAAATGAGGAAAATATAGTCAAAATATATTGATCACAAATGACTTATTTCATAAATATAGACAAAATATAATCAAAATATAGCATGTAAAACAAACATATTAAAACAGTTAAAAGACACAAAACTGTTAAAAGACTGTTTTACCGGATTTTTATCGTCTCTGAACATGCCATCCATCAATTTCTTGAATTCTGGTTTTCCTTCCGTAGTTCGCCAGTTCAAAATTCTAGGAATTAAATTCCCCGTCTTAACTGCAATGGTGGACGGGACTTTTGAGCAACATTCATACAACCATACTTGCATAGCAAGCGGCAAACCATGAATCCTATAATATTTCTTAAAACCAGCATATTTGCGCCGATGCTTACAACCAACTCTCTAAACGAATCTTTACCCCAAGGATACTCATTATATCTCCCGTCCTCTACAACATCAAAATGGATCCTTGGTATGTTTGTTGAGTTCGGCTCACCACAATGTACCCAGCGTATTTATGAAATACAATATTGCCATCTTGTTGCGTCATCCCCCTTTATCATCCCGGACGATCTTGTTGAAACACTCGATAAGCTCGTGTCTTTTAAGCGGCAATTGATTCTCCTGATTTCTACCAAAATAGTCCACCATAAGCCTATTCGGTTTTGAGTTATCATAAACAAAATCATTTTCATCAGATACACAATCTAGCCCAGTGATCAGTGCAAATTCTCTAAGGCCAAAACGCAGAACTTTACCATTTATTTCAAATGTAAAGCACCTATATGTCTTTGCCCCTAAGTTCTTTGACCATAAAGCAAGAAAAATCGTAGCTTGTACATCCAATTCTTTGCATTACGAGATATTTACCAAAACAAGAATTCCTAAACATATCCATCGTGGATCTGTTAGTTGCCTCTAATATCTTGCATTACATTAACATTCGTGTATCTACACATAGATGGTGCCAAGGGTGCTTGGTAACCAAAAATTTAGATACGAAACAACATGCCAAAAAACAAGTATGATTAACATATATTGACTAAATGTACTTAAAAATATACACAAAATAGCCGTCAACAAAATAATACCGAATGTACTTAAAAATCTTAAAAATCACGTAATAACGTCAACAAAATATACACAAAAATAACCGAATGTACTTAAAATTCTTAAAAATCACGATTATGGTGAAGAAAAATACGCACGAAATAAGCGAAGAAACAAGTGTAAAAAAAACACGAAAAAATATACTTAAAATGCACACAAAATATAAATGTTTAATTCATAGATCCGTAATAACCGAACAAAAAAAAAAGAACTAAATATACGTAAAATACAACAAAAATATACCTCTTCATCATCATCCTCATCCACATTACGTTTGGCTTTAGCAATTTTCTTGCCCTTAACATTAACAACATTGTCACCACCTTTCTCTTCTTTTGTTTCTCCATTTGAGAAACATTTTTCAATTTTCTTGTTGTTTACTCTTCGAATCAACATATTCCTTATAACGCCTAGGATCGTTAATTCTTTTTGAACGATTCTCGGCAAAGATAAGCCTCGCAATGGAAGTTTCATGTTGAGAAATTCCCAAAGAAAAATTAGGAATCGCACATTCGGGTTCTATACGTATTTCTCATCGGAGTAGCTTGACTTTTTAGTCATTCCAATTGAATCTAAGAAAAAACAACCAAGAACAAACAACGATAGTTACTTACTTAGACTTGCATTCCCGATTCAAACGGAAAAAAAAACACCCAAAATATAGGTTAAATACAAGGTAAAAAATAAAAATACGTATAGAATCTTACTTTATTTTGGGAATTAGATTTGAAACGTGAGAGAAATCAATGAGTAGTTAATTAGAGATAAAAAAGGAAGTTGAATAATTGAAAAGCGATTTGAAATTGGATGAAAGTAATGGATATGGTGAATAATGGCGTCTATTTAGGATGAAGGAGAGAGACACGTTTTTTTTTTTTTGCTTAAATTTGGGGAGTGGGAAGTTATCAGATGAGTGGTAAAAACATGGTAGCTATGTGAAGTAAATATGATATATTTTAGCTACTAAATATAATTATTGAAAAGTTTAGTTATGTTCAATAAATAGGTAATAATGGAACCTATGCCAAGTAAATTTTACTTTAGTTTTTTACTTATTAATGTGTTCCTGTAATATCTTTTGTTTATTTGTAATTAATCTATTTTATAAATAATGATATATTTTTATGTTGATAACAATTAAGTTTAAACAATCGAAGAAAATAATTAACTTCAAACTTCTTATTTTAGTCTTTATAAAGAAGCTTTTGTACCCATACAAATATTAGACTATAATTAAGAACACAAGTTTCCAAAATTTCTATAGATACACAAATATTATGACATGTTTAATGCCACAACTTTTTTTTTAATTTCTTTCTTAAATTTCAGGTTGACCCAAACTATGTTAAACATATTAGACGTAAAAACTTACACTAACAAAATGTTTATATCAAATAATATTAATTTACGGTGATTCAGTGATTAGTTGAAGTAAAGAGTATAGTAATTAATTATGATTATTATACCATTGTTACCTTTAATTGTGGGTAAAAATAAATACATTACCTTTAGTAAAGTTATACAAGTTTATTTTTGTTTGTAAGGTTTTGTCTTCAACTTCTTATTTCCAAATTGAAATAAGTTCAACTTCTTATTTCCAAATTGAAATAAGTATTAAGAAGCATAAAATAAATGAATTTTCCACTAAACTTTTCAATTGTAGCTAAAAGAGTAGTTTATTTTTTACAGTTGCAAAAACTCCTTAGTAATAAAAACTTTCTTTCAAATTTACTTTTTATGCTAAAAAATGTATGTAATTAGAGAAGTATATTTATATCAATAATATAAATGGCATTCATATCCGAAAGAAATGAACTTTGATTGCAAATGAACCTAATTTAATGCTTGTAATTTTATTAAAATAAATACATAAATTTATGGCAAATATACGTATATTTCCTTGAGTTTTTTCCTATTTAGAGTATTTTCCCACATTATAACTTTCCATGACTTAATATAGTTAGATTAGCTCATTTGAATAATATCTTATAGTATTCAAAATAAAAAATAAAGTCATCTATAAAGAGTAACTGATGATTGTGCTGTGCATGAATACTTTGCGGGTCCCGTAATATGATGACATAGACATGTATGAGACACCAAGAAAAGCACAAAGTTAAAAATGGAATGAGTAGAAAATATTATCAACCAAAAATGACTAAAATGCCATCAACAAATAAGTTAATTATAAGAGTCGATCCCATTTTTGGTGAATTAGGGTTCACTTTCTCTCTCACTCTTGCTAGAGGAGGCTAAAAGCTCAGTAAATTGCAACTTTCAATCTCGCAATTTACTCAATTTTTTGTGGTGTGCTAACTAGTACATGACAATGGAAGCTGAAGCACTTATGGCAGACACCAATTGATGAAGGGTGTCATTCAACTCTATTTTGCAAATAAAAAAATTGTTGGAAGTACTAATATTTTAAAAAAGACAATATGCATATTTACTTATGATCGATAGTATTTGAAAATACTACAAACTATTTACAATAAGTTAAGTCTTAAAGTCATATCAATCTCAAACTTAAACTTACTTACCAAGAGAAAATGATACTCCCTCCTTCTCAAAAAGATTATCCTAGTTTGACTTGACACAGAGTTTAAGAAATAAAAGAAGACTTTTAAAATGTGTGGTCCAAAACAAATCTTAGATATTTGTGTGGCTGTAAATCATCTCATAAAGTTAAATTGTCTCTAAATATAGAAAGTTGTCAATCTTTTTGGGACAAACTAATAAGAAAAGTAGGATAATCTTTTTGGACTAAGAAGTAATAAATGGACACTACTGACATAATACCCTGCGTATCACTATCAGAAATTTGCTGCTCCCTCTATTTCATATTAAATGACCTTTTAGACTTTTTATTTTGTTTCAAAATAAGTGGCGCTTTAGGATTTCAAGAAAAAAATAATCTTATTCTTCTAAACTTACCCTTATTTATAATCAAGAATCATTAAATAACATTCTTTTTCTAAGTATTAATTAGGAATAAATTAATAAAAATATTCATAATTTTTTAGAACTAAGCAATTTTTTAGGTGTGCATGAGCTAAAAGAGTCCCTATAGTTATGAAATGGAGAAAGTATTTTCCTACTACAAATTTTCAGTCACAATTCCGACAACTTTTCTGACCGCAGTAGTCGGAAAATTATAATTAATGATTTTTAAACAAATCACCTTTTTGGTAATTTAGCGCCATTTTTTCTAGCTTTCTCCCCATTTTTGGCGATTTAGGGTTCAGTTTCTCTCTCCTCAAAAGGCAAGCTTTCTTTCTCCATCTATTGTCTTTCTACATTACGAATTTATTTGTTTTAATGTAATTTATCTGTGGGAGATTCATCTGGCAAAATACGGTTTCAAATTTGTCTAATGTGAGCTTCTGTATAGAAGAAGATGATGTCGGCCGATTGATTCTCCTCGCAAAGAGGTTCGTCCCTAATTTATTGAAAGGTCAAATTACGGTTTTGATTATGTTTTCCTAATCTCTGAATTTCAGTAGTTTTTGTATGTGGTATCGGTACGCACAAAAAGGTGTTATTTTATTTTTATATCTTGATAGATTAATATGCGAGAGAAATGCTACAATTTCTAGGTATGAGAAAAAATCTATCAACATTTATGTATTGAAAACCACTATGTGTTTTAAAGGAAAATTACCTGTAAAAGGCTTGTCAAAAGTAGTGTTCTTTGAATGTGAAAAATCCGATGCTATTAACTAATGACTTAGTTTTCCAATTCAACCTCTATGTAGTTGTGGCTGGGGTTCTGCAATGGAGTTATGGTTCATTTCTTCAGTTAATATTATTAATGAAGAAAATATCCAATCCCATTAGTCTGAAACTAGAAAACTAGAGCAATTGAATATTTTGATTTTGTTGGCTATCATAATATTGGTTTGATTGAGGCTCAAATATGGTATCTTTGGTTATAGAAGAAAAATGTTTTTTCGTCGACTTCAAAACCAGTAACTTAAGTATTGGAAAGAACAGAGTTGTATACTTTGCTTCCACAAAGTGGGGATTTCTCCTTACCAAATCATGCACATAAAATGTGATGGAGGGAGTAACTGTATCTCTCTCATGTCTTAGCCTATGCTAGGTTTATTACTGGGATCCTTCTTGGGTAATAAGGTTAGTCTTGTTAATTTACTATAATTTTTAGGCTTCGTTATAGTTCCTTCTAAATTGTTTTTTATTGGAAGCCTACGCGGAACTGCAGAAGACTTTACTTACCTGTCATTCTCCACCTTTTTTGGTTCAAGGAATACATAAAGTGACTATTTTAGATGCTCGGGGATCAAACCACAACTTGAGTCGGTACTATGCTATGTGGAATGAACCCCGAGCAGAATTGTCAACTATTGTAAGGCTCCGCAACTCATATTACTGACTTGGGTTTATCATGGCCTTCAAGTGTAAATTACATTTTCTTTTTTACCTTTTAATTGATATAGGACAGTGAAACAGGTTCCAAACTCCCATATATATGTGAAAAAAAGAGAATTATACCGTGAGCTGGCTTCAGCTGCCGAAAGTGGCTGGGGTTTTAGTTCAAGATGGATGAGGTAGCATAGCACTTTTTTCATTTATTTTTCAGTATAGTTTGGTCATGCAGAACATGACTGGTTTATCTTCTATTGCAGGAACGGATCTGATCTCACAACAACTAGTACAACATCGATTGTGCCAGTTGATTTGAATGCATTACTTCTGAAGGTAATTCTCTAAACATTAGGCCTTATAAGTGAGACCTTGCACATAACCTGGCTTTAAAATTTGTTATAGATGGAACTGGACATAGCCTTTCTAGCAAATCTTATTGGAGAAAGTAGCACAATTACATGTTTTACAGAAGCTTCTCAAGACTCAAAATACACAAAAGGCCATGAACTGTATCTTTTGGAACGTCGAGATGGGGCAATGGCTTGATTACTGGCTTACCAACAGCAACACATTCGAGGTGGTATATCTTGCATAAACCAGTAATCGTAGATGCATCTTGTTAAATATTCTTCTTCTGTGAACCATAGATGCATCTTGTTAAAATTTGTTGAGTCATACAACAGATGCTAGATTCTTAAAGCTCCCTTATTAATTAGTTCAGTGGATTAATAAGTTCAGCTAGTTACTGCTATATTGAGGATAGTTTAATTATTGGAGATTCTATTCACTTTAGACTATGGAAGTTTGCTAGTTGGCTAAACTTTAAAATTATTGCTCAAGTAATCTCTAAGTATTGCTGCTCATTAGTGTAGTTATTTTTTTAGATAATTCATTGAGAATAGTCAACTATGTTTTTCATATGGACAGGGGTGGCAGGTGGTGTATCAAAAAGGTACCACGGGCTTGGAGTATAGTGTTCCTTGTGTCGTCCGTCGCCATGTTGAATGATGCTTCTACTTCACAAAATTCGGAAGAAAGACAGCGATGCGAAAACATATTACAATGCTGACGCAACGGTGGGAAACAACCGAAGCTAACTTTGCTAAAATGAAAGAGTTCATGAGGAAGAGACTGAATTTGATGAGTAATTTGTTGTGGTTGTTTGAGAGTTTATGGATGTTTAGACTTGATTGCTGTGGTTGTTTATTAGCTAGTTAGACTTGATTTGAATGATTTTGGATTTTTAGACTTGATTTTGCAGTGGATGCTTTAGTTTGGTTGTTTAATGGGGTTTGAATGTTTAGATTGTATTTTAATGTTTAATGCTATACTTATTTGAATTAAATTAGGTTTGATTAGTTGGAATTGATGTTTGGTTGGGCTATTTGGTTCTGGTTGTTGTTTTGGTTATTTGGCAGGGGGATGTAGCCTAATATAACAGCTGAATTTTGAAAAAGGAAAGATTGGGTTTTCCGACTAATGGAGTCGGAAAGATAAATAAATAAATAATTTTATATTTCAAAATTCCGATTACTGTAGTCAAAAAATAATTAAATAATTATTAAAATATTCCCGACTATGGTAGTCGGAAACAATTATAATAATAAATAATTATTTATTTAATATTCCGACCACAGTAGTCGGAAAATTTCACTGTTTTTAAGTCGTTTGGCTATTAAAATTTTCCGACAACTGTAGTCAGAAAATATTTTCCAACATTGCAGTTTCCGATTAATCTAAAACAGTCGGAAAGTAGTCGGAAATTGAATTTTCCGACTACCATCCAACTGTTTCAGTAGTCGGAAAACAGTGATTTTCTGGTAGTGATTATTATGACAATAAATGGACACTGCTGACATAATACCCTGTGTAGGTCACTATACTCGAGGTCAACTTTGTGTAGTTTCTCATATTTGGCCATATGTGTTAAGTGACAGATTTTGTTTTATAAAGATCCAAAGAATTAGATTAATCAGAGATTAGATTATGGAATTAGATCACAGACTTAGATTCGGTATGAGGTGTTCTTGAATGTATAGGCTACAGCATCCCAAAAGAGTTAATAGTTTAATTAGCTTTTGACTATAGTAGCAGAAACCAAGACGTCGACTGGAGTTTATTGTAGAATAATAATAGCATTTGAAGAAGTTAAATAGAAAAATGGATGTGGTAAATAATTCAAAAACAGGAGAAGATATATAACCAAGTTAGGAATGTTGCGTATAATTTTGTACAAGATAGCAATTAAGGGACTAATCAATCAACTAAGCCTCAGTTTCAAACTAATTAGAGTCAGTTATATGGTTCTTTCATAGGATTTTTATCATATTTCCATTATCTTTTGGCTGGCCGTCAACTTACCACAACCTTCTCTATCTCTGGACTTTAGACTAGCTATACTTTGCGAATCTCAAAGAAGCTGAGATTGAATGATGTTAATAGTTTCAAAATAACTTGTCTAGAAAAACTCTCTACAGAAGATTCATAGATATTCTAAATCTTTACGACCTTAATTGTGTAATTTCATCCTAACTTTATCGACTTTATTCGTTTACTTAATTCATTTGTTCCCTTGAATTCTACTGTAATAAGAACGCCTTGCTCAAGAGAAAAATAGAGGAAAGGAAAGATACATTTGGACATGTACTAAAACCATTATGACTGTTTTAGCAGAAAAACAATCGCTCCAGCACAGTGAGGAACGCCTTTAACTATAATAATGTCATTAGCATATATAAGATGGCTGCTATGGTTTGCTGATTTTGGCTATTTTATTGAATATTTCCTTTCAAACCACTTAAAAGCTCCATTGTTTCTGGTTTTCAGGATAAAAGGAATTCATAATTCAGGTTAATGTTCAACACCTACCAAAAATGTACATCCAATGACTTGACAAAAGAAATATAATGATCTCTCATATCATGGTATTGATATGTGAAATGTAGCATTATCATTCATCCATCAGAATATACATTAGCAGGGGAAAATGGCTACACGAAACCGGTGAGCCAAACTTTAGTTAAAATCTAACCATAAAGCAAAGCAAAACTAAGAGTACTCTTTAAGTTACTTTCACTAATTATTTGATGGATGAAGTCAGAATCTCTACTGCTTTAAGGCACAAGAGCTGCAATTTCCTTCAATTGCCCAACAACTTGACTCATCCTTGGCCTAGCACAAAGGGATTCCGTAGTACACATTAGAGCCAAATGCAACATGTCCACCAGCTTCTCCTCGGGACCTGCCTCCCATAAACTGGTATAGAAAATGTCCTGTATCTGGTCATGGCGCAACAACATGCTTGCCCATGAAACAATGTTAAATCCGTTCTCATGCACGGAAAATGAAGGATCTAAAGCTCGCTTGTCCGAGAGCAACTCGAGCAGCACGATACCATAGCTGTAAACATCGGCCTTGTCAGACACACGACTTGTCAGAGCATATTCCGGTGCTACGTACCCGAACGTTCCTGCTACATTTGTTTTTGTGCAGGTTTCCGTTCCCATGATCCTCGACAACCCAAAATCTGACAGATAAGCGGTGAGGTCATTGTCCAGCAATATATTACTTGGCTTGACATCACGGTGGACAATACGCGGGACACATTGATCATGGAGATAGGCGATTGCTAGAGCAATGTCTAGGGCAATCTTGTGTAGCACGTCAAAGTTAAAGACTCTATTGGTTCTATCCTGTATAAATTTCTCCAGGTTACCTCCTGGAAGATAATTATAAATCAGGAACATGTCGGCCTCACTTGCAAAGTATCCAATCAGAGTAATGAGATTTGGATGACTTATGCTTTTAAGGCTATTAATCTCAGCATGGAACTGCGGAAGTCCTTGACATCTTTCAACTAAGAGCCTCTTTACTGCAAGTATAATTCCGGAGGAAACTTCAGCTTTGTATGTGGAACCAAATCCACCATTTCCAATGCAGTTGCTCCAGCTAAAGTGTCTTGTAGCCTGGAAGATTTTTTCATATGTCAAAACTACTCCTACGTCGTTGAAAACTGTAACATCGCTTCTTGCAGGTGATTCAGAGGCCGCCTCAATTCTAGGCTTTGCTGTCCGCTTTTTTACGTGCATACAGAAGGCAACAAGGCTAGCAAAACCAAAAATAATTGCACTTGCAGATACTACAACAACAATCTCAATGGAAGAAAGTGAAAGTCCCCGCTTACCATTTTTAGACTGAGGCCCTTGTGGAGGAACTGCATAACTTTGTGACTCGTCGGATAAAGCAAAGTTCGTCGGCAAGAGAAAACAAGAGAAAACAAATGCCATCAAGAACAAAATCAGGGTTCTTGAAAACATGAGTTTTTCCATTCCTTGAGAGCCCAACAACTCCATTTTTGTCTGTTTTTGTTGCAAAAAAGACAAACCCCAGATGTCAAAATCAAATCTTTAAGCCTCAGTTTTCAATTTCAGATTGAAAGAATCAGTGTTTATGCTTTATCAAAAGCGGAAAAAAAAAAAAAAAAAAGGATTCTTGAATTTGAAATGGTAAAAGGGTGAAAGATTAAAGCACAGAAATGAAGAAAATGCTCTCCACTTCAGCAACAAACAAAAGGGGGAAAAACACAACTTTTCTTTGTATGAACGAGCAAATCGGTACGAGCTCTTGGAATTAGAATAAATTAGGCAGCAGATCGCAAAATCTTGATAATCATCTCTATTTAATAAATGGGGAGTCCGCTTAAGAAAAAACCAAGAAAAAGATTTTTCTTTTCTGCTACTAGAGTTTTGTGAGTAAGACAGTTTCTGTGAGTAAGAGTTTTTCTACAGTGAGTTGTTTATAGTAAATAGTTTTTCAAACAACATGTGTTACTTATACCGGGAGTAGGATCTTTTGGGTCCACAAGTGGACTTTAGAAGCCTCTGTAGGTCCCACTTTCCCTTCTTCATGAATTACTCCATCCGTCTCAATTTAAGTGTCTTATTATTTTTTTTGTCAATCGCAAAAAAAGTATCTGTTTATATATTTAATCAGTTAACAATTCAAATATTTGACATGTCAAGTTTAAAACCACAAGATTCAAAAGTCATTTTAATACATTATACACATCTTTAATTTAGAACCACAAGATTCAAAGGGTATTTTAGTACATTACACATATCTTTAATTTAGAACCACAAAATTTAAAAGTTTATCTTTATTTCTTAAATTTTGGGTCTAATCAAACTAGAACACTTAATTGGGATGAGGGAGTAAATGTTTTTTTTTTTTCTGAAATGGAGTATCAAATTTCCACAATAGAAAAGGGAGAAAAAAATACTTTGAAATTATTTGAGCGGCTTCCTGAAGTGGGCCCGTGGTAACCTTCCACATGGAAAGCTGTCGTTTGTTCTTTATATTCTGGAGAGAGATTATAGGGACAAAGGGAAAACGAGGTTTGCTTCTTTTTGCAGTTGAAATTTTTGGGAAAATTGTATTCAATGCAAAAAAAAAAAAAAAAAAAAAAGGAATATGCTCCAAATATGCTACTGAAAAACTAACTAGTAGCAGTAACTAACTGAAATAAAAAGTGAAAAAAATATTGCCAGATAAAAATTTTGGTCAAGAAGTATTAGTGTGATAATTGTCTGCTGATTAGAAAATAATTTGTTTTTTATCGAACGGGATGAGATTGTCATCCTCATACCTGAAAAGAAAAGATTAAAAGATATTGTCATTATAAATTCTTGTACTATAATCACAGAGATTAAGGGTGTTTATGGATCGGTTTGAGTCGATTTTTAGTTAAAACTAAAATCAAATCAATTTAGTCGATTTTTTAATTATTAAAATCAAATCAAACCAAATATAATGCATATTCATCGGTTTGGTTGTTATTGGTTTGGTTCAGTTTATCGATTTTTAAGAAACTTAATGGTATTTATTTCTTTCATTTTTCCTACAATTAGGAAAGACTTCCATTCTTTTCCAACTATGATTACCCTTTTATTGTGGGAGTATAATTTTCTTGGAATATGCAGAAAATATCTTAAGATCTATAACCTTTAATCAAGTGAATAAGATTTATAAAAAAACATAATCTTTTTTTAGGTAAATATCAATAATTGTTTCTTTGAATTATTGAGCTTGGATTTCATGGATCTCTTTTAAGAAATGAGCGTAAGGTGTAAATTTCATTAGCCGATTAGAGATTAAAAAAAATGATTTAAAAAAAAGTAAACAAAATATTCAAAATTATTTATAAAAATTAATATATCATATATATATATATATATATATATATATATATAATTATAAAATTATGTTTATGATTTGTCGGTTCGGTTCATTTATTTCTTTGATTTGTTTTTAATAAAATCCAAACCAAATCAAATATTATTGGTTTTTAAAAATTTAAAACCAAACCCAAATAACTATCAGTTTATTTGATCAGTTTGGTTCTGTGTGCGGTTTTGATCGATTTCTAACCAAACCCTGAACACTCCTAACAGAGATTGGTATTTAAATACTGTGACAAATCATGTGATTCATTTGTAACCTAATCTGAAAAGAGGAAAAACTTATTTAAGTGTAACCCACTCGCATTTAATTGCAGCATGAGTGAAAAACAAAAATAATTTTCATGATGGTGTTTAATGAACATAGAGTTTAAGATTAGGACTATATTCACACAGAGAGATATTTTAAAACTGTGACAAATCATGTGATATAATATTTGTAACCTAATATGAAAAGAGAAAATGAGATATCTTGCCCTCTTACAATTTGAATAGAAAAAAATGATTTTTTCAGATCTCTTACGCGTAAAAATGAAGATCTCTTGTAAAATTTGACATAAACCAAAAATATTTTGTAAGTGGGCTACAAAACCACATGTGTTATTTATGCTGGAGTAGGATCTTCTGGGTCCCCCAAGTGGACTTTAGAAGCCTCTGTGGGTCCAACATTTTGCTCTCTTCACCAATTAGACATTTTAAAAAGGTTTAATTCATATACATCTCCTCAAACTTGACAGTAGGTTTCATTTGGACACTTAAATTACAACTTGTTTTAATTGAACATATGAACACATAATAAAATTTTCCAATTACATACTTTCTATTCAAATTTTGAAAAAAAAAATTGCGCATCATCTCAAATGTTCATTACGTAGATAAGTTAACAATTCAAAATATGTCATTTCCTTTAATTTTTATACATCGTTCTCAATTGAAACATGCTTAAGGTTTTACAGCTTATTGAGATTAAATTCGTATATTTAAGAATGTGACATAGTTTAGGTGGTTAAAATATCTATATAATGGGCATTTGAGAATGCAGGCAAAAACAATTCTGTAATTTGAACAGAAAGTATCTTATAGGAACACTTTATCATATGTTCAGGTGCTCAGTTGGAATAATCCGTAGTCCGAGTGTCTAAATGAAATTTACTGCCAAGTTTGAGGAGTTGTCCATGCATTAAGTCTTTTAAAAAAAATATCAAATTCCCACATAGAAAAAGGAGAAAAAGTGAATTTGCAATTAATTGAGCGGCTTGCAATGTGGCCCCTACACAATCTCCGCGAAGACTAACAGTTGATACAACGAAAGATTGCATTCTTTTGATTAGTATCGCCACCCAGAAAATGCTTTCGTTCTTCTTAAATTTTGGTAAAAGAAAATTATAGAAAAATGGAGGAAATGGGATTTGCATTTTTTTTTTGTTTCGGGGGGGGGGGGGGGGGGGGTCGTGGGAGGAGGGGTGTTGAAATTTTTGGGAAAAATGAATTTACTGCAAAAAAAAAAAAGAAAAGGAAAATGCTTCAAAGATACAACTGAAAAACTAGCTAGTAGCAGTAATTAATTGAGAAAAAAACTAGAAAAAAGATGGTGATATAAAAATGGTCAAGAAGTATTAGTGTGATATTATCCGCTAATTAAAATAATTTAATTTTTATCGGATAGGATGAGATGTCAACCTCATACCGGTAAATAAAAGATTAAGAGATGTTGTCATAATAAATTCTTGTAATGTGATCACATATATTTTAAAATTGTGACAAAATATGTGATTTAATATTTGTAACCTAATCTGAAAAGAGGAAAAAAACTCATTTAATTGTAACTCACTCGCAATTAATTGTAGCATGAGTGAAAAACAAAATAATTTTCTTGTCCATTTATAGATATAATGGTGTTTAATGAACATAAAGTTTAAGATTAGGACAAAAATATTGTCATAATAAATTCTCGTAATGTAATCACATAGATTGATATTTTAAAAACTGTGACAAACATGTGATTTAATACTTGTAACATAATCTGAAAAGAGGAAAATCTCATTTAATTGTAACTCCCTCGCATTTAATTGCAGCACGAGTGAAAGAAATATTTTTCTTGTTCCATTCATACATGATACATATAATGGTGTTTAATGAACATAAAGTTTAGGATTAAGACAAATATTGTCATGATAAATTCTTGTAATGTAATCATAGAGATAGATATTTTAAAACTGAGACAAAACATGTGATTTAATATTTGTTACCTAATCTAGAAAGAGGAAAAACTCATTTAATTGTAACTCAATTGCAGCATGAGTGAAAAATAAAATATCTTGTTCCATTTATACATATAATGGTGTTTAATGAACATAGAGTTTAAGATTAGGACAAAAAAATTGTCATAATAAATTCTTGTAATGTAATCACATATAGGTATTTTAAATCTATGACAAAACATATGATTTAATACTTGTAACCTAATCTGAAAACAGAAAAAAGTCATTTAATTATAACTCACTCGCAAATAATTGCAACATGAGTGAAAATCAGGATATTTTTCTTGTTCCATTTATACATATAATGGTGTTTAATTTTCAAATGTTAAACTATTATTGTTGAATGGTTTTAGTTGTAGTCTTGAAATGAATGTTGATTAAATTATGGTTGAAGATTATTGTAGTGTTGTATTATATATAGAATGTTGTTATTATTGAAGGCTATCTGATAAGTATTTTGATTGATTGACAACATTATAGTATTGAATTTACCCGAATATTATTATGTTTACATGTTTGTTTTTGGCAAGTGCTGCAGCTATATCTAAACAGATCACTGCTTGCTAAATTTTATCCAGAAACGCGACAACCAATCAACGATGTTTGTTGATAATATAAAATTACATGTCCAAAAATATGAAGAAGACAATCATCGGCGTGTCCATAATATAACCTAAAAATTTGACGGTATCCCTCGATTACCTTATAAACTAAAAGACTCTTAATAGATAAATTAAAAGTCTAAAATAATCTAATTAAACAAAATCGACAAATTCAATCAACCTTTTTTTAAAATTTAAATGTTTTTTGCTATGCTTTAAGTTTTGCTTGCCTCTTTCAAAATTAACCGATGGAGGCCGTCTGATTTTGCCTTTTGAGATAAATATTATCGAATGGCTAAAAATGATCGATGTTGTTCTCGATAATAGCTCATAACCTATATTTATAGTAGTATTTTCAGTTGTCTCATCCTATCTTTGATGATAATCAACTGTAGATAATGAGAATACGACATTCTTAGAGGTATTAAATCTTTGAAAAATAGTGAAGGAAGATTATGCTATTGTTCCGCTGCCTTACAATTCCAGCATGGCCAGAAAATCATGAAGTCAAACACAAAAGCAAATTTTTTTAGTTTGCATTTTTGCAATAATTTCTACAAGAGTTATGGTTCTAAAATTAGCAACAATTTTTTTTTAAATTTATCTGAAGAAAGCTTGTTGGAAATCTTACGAAAAATATTTGATCACGAACATTGTAGGGAATTCTTGAACAATGTCATAACTTGAGGCGTGCCAATTAAGATACTGTCCTTAAGGATATTTCACCCGGTATAGGTGTATCCCCCAAGATTCAACAAGCTCTTTTAGTACAAAACTAGGAGCTAGAATCTAACAAAGATTATCTTAAACAAAACCCAACAATACAAAATGAGAAGAAATTAAGAAGATTTTTCTTGAGATCTCTTCATAGAAGAAGAACTATATATATATATATATATATATATATATATATATATATATATATAGATGAACAAAGTGTACTTATCAGAATGGAAGTTTCATAACCACACAACGGCTAAAGAAAAATTAATATCAATTAAAGACTCCGACGTATAAGTGATGACCCGCGAAATTACGGCACATTCGATGCTCGTTCCTTAAGCTTTTGTGGCTCTTCAAGCATTCTTGGTTTTACTTTTAGCATGTTTTTGTCACTTTGTAGGGAAAAATGTTGGGAAAGCAAAACGGAACAAAATGAAGCAAAACAGGACAAGGACACACTACACAACACACTACAACATTATGCCTAGATAGCTACGAAATACAATGTAGCTAAACATAAAAAATTCCGTGGCTAAACACTTTAGCTACAAATTTTTTATCCGTAGCATTCGTAGCAAAATGTAGCATAGCTAAAGGTTAGCTACGGACTTTACATGGTCCGTGGCTATGGATTGATACTTTTTGCTACGAACTTTTTTGTGTCATAGATGTGATGATAAAAAAATTTTGCCACGATATATATACTTATAGCAAATAATTTTATTCTTTTGCCACGACAGATAAAAGTTGTAGCTATCTTCATATTGTAGCCACAAAATATTATATTGTAGCAAAAGATTTAATTTATTTGCCACGCAAACTCAAATTTTGTGGTACGTTTAGATAGCTTAATCTTGTGGCAATAGCATTCGTATTTAGCTACGAATTAAAAATTTCATAGCTATGAATTGAAGTATTTACCCCAAATATTTTCATATTGTAGCTAAAAATCCATACCTCTTGCCACGATTTACATAGATTTATAGTTAAAGTTTTTCTTCATTTTGCTACGAAAAGTGAAAATATATTTTCATGTGGATATTATATATACATTTTAGTTATGAACTCACAAATTTATTGTACGTGGCAATTATTTATATCTTTAGTTGCGAAGTCAAAAAATTTATTGTTACAAATGGAAGAACAAGAACTTTATAACGTAGCTAAGAATTCAAACATATATATATTTATATTCCAATACAAGTTCAAATTACACAATTCTATATTTCAATTTCAAAATATTTACAATACACAATTCTTCCATGACACCATCTCGTTTTTAGATCCAAAGAGCCATAGTCTTCTTTCTCTCCTTTCACGGTCTCAAACTGCACCTTAGCTTGGTCAACATTGATTTTAGCTTGTCATGTTGCTCTAATTCCAAAACAAGTTACCTATAAACAGAAACAACGATCATATATATGTATTCTTAACTATTAACTACAAAGATGCAAATTTGATTAGTAAAAGTATTAGTAGAATTTCAAGAAGAGGATAACTATGTCTTGATAGTTATTTTAGTAAACTTTAACATATGACATAATCGAAAATGCAAAGCACAAAAGAAGAGTATAAGTTTTGACGGTTAAGCGCTTACAATTGAAGCAAGAACCTTAATCTAAACAAAAAATTTAAGAACTTTAGGACTGAACCATGCATGAGAACCAAAAGTTTCATAAGTTCAATGAAGTGAATCGAAAAACTAAATTTGATGGTTCTAACTTTAAGATTCTTACAATTAAAGCCATTGCACTTATAAAATTTTTAGTTCATTTATATATATGGTCAATATCGAAAATGTTATCTGCTATGATAAGTATACATGTCAAAATTTCAATTATTTAATGTTGCTTTATTCTTAAATTTGAAAAATTATGGTTCCTTCCAATATGTTAAAACTATAAAATATTTAAATCCCCACTCCCTATAAATAATAAATAAGGCACAATATCTATGAAATAGCTATATCCGCAATATTAAAACCAAAAACCTAAGTCAATTGAATAGATGCAAGGAGATTTAAAAACCCTAAAATATAACACCATGAACATACCGTTAATATATATAGTTCTCTCTTGCTCTTCTTTGTCTTTCTTGTTCTTTTTCGAAAATTAATAATTGAAGAAAGGAATGGAAAAGTGGGGAGGATTGTTGCGGCTGTACAGGGAGACGGAGTAAGAAGAATGAGATTTAGGTTTTAGGGATTAATTGTTTGGCCAATACGCCTGTGTCGTTCCTTTTCCCTTTTTTTTTTTTGTATATATATTTTAGCTTTCTTTAACTTGTCTTATATATATAAATTTTATTTTATACAATAAGTACCAATTATGATAAGGAAAATTACGTATAAAAAGAATAATTAATAATTATATAATTAATATCAATGTAAATGGAAACAATCAACTACAACTACAAAATTTTCAGTATGCATATAGACTTTTTGAAAGTAAGCGATTACACAAAAGAAATTAATCAATTTGAAAATAATAAAATACCAGATATACATAAATATCTCTATAATAATAAAAAATTGATTTGACATACAAAATTACATAATTAACGTTAAAAAAAAAGTTATAATAAAATATAAGTTTTGAGGTTACAAGTAAGTAGGGGTGTGCACGTCTGGTTAAAAACTGATTCAAACCAAAAATCGATTGAATAAACCGATAGTTGTCTAAGTTTGCTTTGGTTTTAAATCTAAAAAAATTGAAAATATTTGATTTGGTTTGATTTTAAAAAATCAAACCGAACCAAACCGACAAATTATATACACAATTTGTATAATTATATATATGCAATGTATTAATTTACTTTTTCATCAACATTTTCTTTATGTCTAAAAGGCTAATGAACTTTACACCTATTAAGTCCATTTCTTAAAAGCATTTCATGAATCCAAACTCATCTTATCGACGAATATGCAACAAGAAGAAAATTAACAGACGATGCAAGTAAACACATATGACCTAAGAAACAACGACTTTCATGCAGATGTTGCACCTTAATCCAAACTTACTTATTTAAAGGAGCAACTATGAGATTTACCTTAAAAATTGTATTTAAACTTTATTCACTTAATCAAATCTCATAGATCTTAAAACATATACTCCATAATCTAAGAAAATTATAGCTCCCACAATACTAGGATAATAACGGATTATAAGTTGGAAAAAGATGAAAATCATAGGGAAAACAATAAAGAGAGAAATACCATTAGATTTCCTAAAATCGAACCAAACCGACAACAACCAAACTGATGGATATGTATTATATTTGGTTTTGTTTGATTTTAATAATTAAAAAACTGATTAAATTGATTTGATTTTGGTTTGAACCAAAAAATCAACCCAAACCGACTCATGAACACCTCTGCAACAAGTAGGCTTACAAATGATCTATTAATGAAGATTAATTTTATAATTTTATTCTTTTTATTTGAATGTTAATTATTATTTAATTTATATACAATAACTATTTTCTATCTTTTAGGAAAAATCTAACTTTTATTTTTAATTTCTTTTTCATAACCTAACCTTGTTAGACCGTCTCTTTTCATGATTTTTGTAATCGATGTAAACATATTAGTAAATTATTATAGTTAATCTATTGTGTTTAAATACTATTGTTGCAATCACGTGTATAACCAAAATTATAGTTAAATGTGGAATTTTATTGTCACTCTAATTGTAGTTATTCATTTTATCATGACAGATAATTGTAATTATTAAGAAAATTATTTCACCTTTTCTCAAATATAACTTGAAGAAAAAAATATTCATGTAGCTACAAGATTTTGTTTCCAATAGTTTAATGTGGCTAAAAGATTACTATTACTAAACCAAATTTCAACTCATTGTTAAAAAAAAAAAAAAAAAAAATTAGCTACCAAAATTTATCACAACAATAAATCCGTGGATATATCATTTTGTCATAATAAATTATTGTATAGATTAAGCCGACTATTGCAACAATTTTTTAATACTCGAAGCAAAAGTATTTCTTTAGCTACAATTTTTGTTTAAAATAACTTTCTGTGTCTAAAAGGTTACTGTTGCTACAGTGAGTTTCAACTCGTGACAAAAATTAATGATTAATTATAAAATTTTATTATAGCAAAAGATCTGTGGCTATATCATTTAACTCTTACCACAATTTTGTTATAACTTGAAGCGAAAATATATATGTAGCTACAACATTTAGTTTCAAATAATTTATCGTGGCTAAAAGGTTACTATTGCTACAGTAAGTTTCAACTTATGGCAAAAATTAATGATTAGCTACGAAATTTTATTATAGGAAAAGATCTGTGGCTATATCATTTAATTATTGCCACAAGCTTTTATGTGTCGAAGCAAAATGTTTTATTTAGCTACAACATTTTGTTTCAAATGATTTATCGTGGCTAAAAGGTTACTATTGCTACAGTAACTTCTATTGCGTGGCAAAAACTTATGATCAGCTACAAAAATTTTATTGTAGCAATAAAGTTGTAACTATTTAGGTAATTATTGTCACGATGGTTAGCAATTGTAGCAAAACTGAGGAATTAGCTTTGCCAATTTAATTTCTGTGGCTAAGAAATTTTAAGAATTTGTAGATAGCCACGGAATTCAAATTTTTGTGGCTATTACTAAGTATTAGCTACGATTTTTAAATTCATAGCTAAGATTTCGTAGCTATATATGCCTTATGTTGTAGTGACATGCGGACCGCATGTCATGCCTGCGGATACACAACTGCACCGCAAAGTGTGACAGGCCATTAAAGAAGAGGGATGAAAGGTTGCACAGCCTGCGAGGCCAACATGCGACTCGCATGTTCAACTTGCGGTACAACAAGTATGTCGCAAACTGTGCCAGAAGTCTGGGAAGCCTGAAGGCAAGAGCACGATGTGCGGCTGCTGAGCACGCTTTGCGTCTCGCATGTTGGTCTTGCGACACAACATGCGAGACGCATGATTGCATCTGCAGGGCTATTTTTGTCTAACTTTGTGCACGTTTTTGGTAGATATAAATACCCACCTAGGGTTCCGAAAAAGAGATTCACTGACTTATTATTGTCTTTTTGTGGAGGAAACATTTATGATTGGTTGTTGAAGTTTTAAAGAAGAATCTTGCACTTTATTTTGTGGCTTTTCCTCCAAAAAGCTTTGTAAGCATTATGGCTACATTATTTATCTTTGTTCTTACTTAATGCAAATGTCTAGCTAAATCTAATAGTTAAGGTTGTGGGACCAAATATGTTAGTTATGTGATTGGGTTTCATGTTCATACCTCATTTACATGTTAATGATGCATTCTATCTACTCTTCGGAATTTAATATCTCTTGGTGGTTGCAAACATCATTTGTGCCTAATTACTTTCACTTTGCTTGAGAAAGATGGTGGAAGTTAGGAAAAGGGTTAGATAGCAAGGATTTGGGTCAATAAACTCATCTAATAGCCTGAGCTAGAGATAGGAGGGCTAACTTGTAGCATATTGGAAGTTTACTTGGTTCACATTCTAAGGCTTGAGAAAGCTTAGTAATGATATTTATTAATTTGGTCGAAAGACTTTTAATAAGCTTAAGCAATCCATCGTTAATCGCATCTTGACATTCGAAGAGGTTAAACTGATACCCACTCGCATTACTTTCCATTGGAACTGCAACCTTAGTCTCTCTCTCTAATAGTTTACATCTCACCTCAACACTATTTAATTGTTAGTAACTAAACATCAAATCCAATACCATTATATCCCCCTCGCCCTTGAAATTTAGACTAACAGTCGAGTGTTACACTTGATAAGCATATTTCTTCACTGTATTCTCTGTGGGATTCGACCCCAACCTCGTTGGGTTCTATATTTGACAACGACCGCTTACTCCTATATTTTTAAGGTGTAATTTGGGCGTATCAATAAGATAATGAAGAGATCAAGGATTAATGAGAAATAAAAGGATCAAAAGCTAATGAAGGCTCCAACTGTTACAATCGGAAAAAAGCAACATTTTGTTATTGTCATTACTATCCCATAATGAAAGGTTATTAAGACCTTTCAATAGTCAGATTTGACCAAAAGCCAACGTTAGGAAGATTATTATTTTGAGATATTAATATTATTTTTTCAACAATCCCCCACATATCTCAAAATAATAATCACTACTAAAAAACTGGTAAAAACCGACGAAAAAATCGATGGAAAAATCCATCGGTTTTCCAATAATTTTTTAAGTCTTTTTTTTTTCTTAAGAAAACTGACGAATTCCGTCAGTTTTTAGAGTGAAAAAACAGTATAAATTAAATCAATGTAAGTATTTAAACAAACAACATGAGTGGCCTAGTGGTAGAGCCCTTTAATGCCAAGGAACATACCCGGGTTCGATTCCAAGTTGCTACATTTCATTATTTTATTTTTTTTAAAAAAAAAAAAGCCGACGGAATCCGTCGGTTTCTTTAATTTTTTATTTTTTTTACATAACCGACGCAGGTCGTCGGTTTCGAAAAGCGACGGATCGTATAGCGTCGATTTTCCGTCAGTTTTCACTAAGAAACCGACGCCGTCGATTTTTGCCTGTTTTTTTAGTAGTGAATAAGGAATAAAATGAAATAAGAAGTTTTCTTTGGGTTTTCACATATGAACATAATGCGTCAAATCTGGTGTCTCTTCATTATCTTATACGTTGGAGTCTTTAATTGATATTAATTTTTCTTTAGCCGTTGTGTGGCTATGAAACTTCCATTTTGATGAGTACACTATGTTCATCTATATTTATTTGTAGTTCTTCTCCTATGAAGAGATCTCAAGAAAAATTCTTCTTTCTTCTCATTTTGTATTGCTAGGTTTTGTTTAAGATAATCTTTGTCAGATTATGTCTCCTAGTTTTGTACTAGAAGAGCCCGTTGAATCCTGAGGGATACACCTATACTGGGTGAAATATCCTTAAGGACAGTGTCTTAATTGACACGCCTCAAGCTATGAGATTATTCAAGAATTCCCTACAATGTTCGTGATCAAGTATTTTCCGCAAGATTTCCAACAATCTTAAGGATATTTCTTTGACTATATTCTTATGAAAAATACTCAAAATTAATCTATGTCGGGAGGGGGAGGGAAAAAAAAAACAAGCGATGGCGTTGATGGCGGAGAAGTGCAGGGTGTGTGTAACTGATGACAGTCATCAAGGGATGGAATGGAGTATTTGATTTTGCTAGTCCAGTACAGCTATTGGAAGCATTCTTGCATAAATGGTATTTCTATTTAGATTGCTCATGTTAATAAGGTAAGCTGGCACGTTATAATTCATAGTATTTAAATTGAAGAAAAGGGAAACATGGTCAGGCGTTCAAAATTATTATTTTGTATGTGAAAAATTATGTCATCATACCCCTCAATGTAGTAGAAGATTCAGAGAAATAATATTCCCGCTAAGAAAAAAAAAATATGACTAAGCGGATGATATAAATTATTGTGGTCATTTCTCAAGCAAATCTTGTGGCTAAAGTGATAAATTGGGTGATAGACTTTGGTGCTACTAAGCATATTTGTGCTAATATAGTTTTCTACACCCAAGTTGAAGAAGAAGAATAATTTATTTATGTTTGGTGATTCTAGAACTACTCAAGTTCTTGGAATGAAAAAGGTTTTCTTAAAATCTTAAAAACATTAGCATTAACTGAGGTGGTACATGTTCCTAATATTTGAACTAATTTGATTTCTGTGAGATTATTAGGAAAAGTGGGGGTTAAAGTTTCAGTTGAATTTGATAAAATTGTGTTAACCAAAAACAACTTTTTTATGGGCAATGAGTATTGTAATCATGATTTATTTTTGTGCGCTTACTATTTCAAAAATAAATTTGATATGTCGAAAATTCATTTTAGATTTATTATTTTAATATATTATTAGATCATTATTTTACAATTCATACGTGTGTTTAAAAGCTTATCAACTGATCACGAATTCCAAGTTATAACGGAATATTTAATATATTAAATAGCGTTGAATAGTATTTGTGTGTTGTTAATTAATGATGAAATTGTCATTTGTAATCCGACTAATTGTATATGTTATTTGGCTATTATATTTGCTTGCAACCATTTGAATGATTCAATTTATTTTGTAACCGTAGCTGATACGTCTCTGAACTCAAAGATGTGAAGAATGCGTAGATCATATTACTAGGCCTTTAATGCTTTTGTGTTGAAACGATTTTTCTAATAGCCTTAATGGCTTTCATGACAATTTGATATTGAAATGTTCTCGAGTGATGTGAGGTCAAGTTCCTAGTCCAACATATATTATTGCTTTTATGTGTTCATTTTTTAATACGGAGAAAATAGAAAAAATCTTCTTTTCTAGTTTTTCTTTGATGTGTTTTGGTGTGTAAATTTGTATGTCATAGATAAAATAGGATAACTTATAAGGCTGAAATATTTGAAAGTGTGGGAGTGTCTAACTAATGTTGTATTACTCGATTTTGAAGGAAAAAATATTTGAGAGGTACCACAATTATGGTACTAAATATAGTGAATTTGTTGTTGTACTAGAGAGGCACAATGATGCTAAAATGGATCTAAAAAACCATTAATGGTTATGTGTTTACCTTTGGTAGGGTGTAATAATATGAAAGTCAGTCAAATACACCTCAATGGAATCTAAGTTTGTGGTTTGGAGTTGGCTGGTAATTAGGGGTTTTCATGGTTCGGTTTGGGTCGTTTATTGATTAAAACCAAAACCAAACCAATTTAGTCGGTTTTTAAATGTCTAAATCCAAACCAAATCAAATAAAATAAAAACCACCAATCTGATTATTGTCGGTTTTGTTCGGTTTTTCAGTTTATGACTAGCAATCACAATTCAACTATTCTTTCTTTACATTCTTCAAAGTTCTTATAAAGCTCTATTTTTCCCTCACGGTCCAAACATTAGGTTCTTACAAACCTTCTCAAACTTTGACAATGAGATAGAAATGTGAGCTTCTGTTGTTCAGTTAGGTTAGGCGGAAATGTAAAATGAAAAGTGAGATAGTAGGGTTACACTTAAGAGTTAAGACTTACAAAGTTGGCTTTGGACATATTCATTAAGACATGAGCCTTAAACAATCATGTGAAATAAGTGGACCAAAATCAAATTAATGATTAAAAGGTATAAAATATAATTATTTATGAAAAATTAATATTATACATATAAATAATTGTAAAATTTATTTATATAATATATCGGTTTGGTTCGGTTATTTATTCGGTTATTTTCTAATAGAATCAAAACCAAACCAATTATCGATTTTTAAAATTTAAAACCAAACCAAATGTCAGTTTTTTTTATTCGGTTTGGTTTGGTTTTGGTTTTTCACCAAACCGTGAACAACTCTACTGGTAATGAGGTTAAGATATTTCTTAATGAGTATTTCAATCGAAATAAAACCAACATCTTTTGTGTCTATACATTGTGATTGCCAAGCAGCAATAGCTATAGTGAAAAAAAAAAAAAAACATTTTGTTGGCAAAAAATAGACAAATTCTTTTGAGACATAATGTGATAAAGCAGCTGTTGTGAGATGAAATTATTTTCATTAATTATGTGAATTCAGAAGGTGAACTTGCTCAATTCACGGACTATAAGAAACATCGAGGGGAATGAAATTTTTTAGTCAATTTGAGAAGATCAATAATGATGGTAACCCAACCTATATGATTGGAGATCCCATGAATTAGGTTCATATGGGTAATAACAAGTCATGAGTTGATCATGTATGCACTATTAAATTATGTCCTTCCTATGGTGTGTGAATATAATACAGTTCTGCAAGGCTAAGTGAGGTTGAGTTAAACTCTTAATCCAATTCATATCTTTTATAGGTGGTGTATTGCTCCGCAGAATACACTTGATGATTGGAACTATATGAGTGTGGAGTGGTGCCGCTCCTATGAAATTGTGACAAATTTCTAGAGCACTCATGAATACCAGAACACACGCATGACCCCTTAGCGCAAACCGCGATAATGAGATTGTGCGAGTATAATGTGATAGAATAAGACTCTAGGGTTACAAAAGAATTCTTGGTTCATAGAAGGTCTAAACTTCACCAATTATTCTGTAAGTTTAATCTTGTTTTATTTAGGTCTGGTTCATAGTCTACGAGAGACCAGATTCAACGCATTGTACTCATATGTGAAAACCCAGCAAAACTTCTTACTTCATTCTATTCCTTTATTCTTTTTGAGATAGTGAGGGATTGTTGAAAAAATTCATGTGATATTTCAAAAAGAAACTCTTGTCTTAATTCTTTCCATTAATCTTTCAAATGAGTCTTATTATTCAAGTTGACCGAACTCTTAATTAGCCATTATGTGATTTAATGTTACAATTCATTGCCAAATATACAAAGCCTTGAATAGCCTTGATAGTCAATTCCAACGTTCGCTTTTCTTTGTAACAGATTCTTTAATGGCTATGATTAGTCATTATGTTCCTAACGTTAATTTCATATTCTTCATTAGCTTTGAATAAGACTTGAATGATTTTTACTGTGTCTGAGAAGGTTACACAGATCATATGTTAATCTACCATTTCGCTGCCTATAAATATTCTCATTGGCTTTCTTTGAAGTGTGGAACAACAGAGAAAAAACCTTCAGTTATTTACTTTAAGTCCTTTTATTTTCGTGTCTTTGGGTTTTCTATAAGATAAAGCTTTGTTAGATTCTGGCTCCTAATTTTATATTAAAAAAGCTTGTTGAAATCCTGGGGGATACACTCATACCGAGTGAAATATCATTAAGGACAGTGTCTTAATTGACATGGCTCAAACTTTCAAGAATGATTTACAATGTTCGTGATCGAGTATTTTTCGTAAGTTTTCCAACAAAGCATACACAGGAGAAGAAAAAAATACAACACATGCAAGTGTCGATTTTATTAAGAAAATTCGAATTATAAGAGATGTCGGAAACCAAAAACCGTCAAAGAATACTCAAATCGATTGCTTGACCTTGTTAATATGGTAAGGTTGTTCCACACTGAATTTGAAACATCCAAAGTTCTTGTAAAAATTAGTATGACAGTGCGGCCACGAAAGTATGAAATATCCATAACTACCCAGAAAAAACACAATAATCTGTCCAAAATTACTAAATACATTACAGAACAACAATTTAGGAAGCTTATAATGCATAGTGGTATGATTTAAAAAAAACCAGACAACCAGCCACTAGAGTACTCGAAACAAAAGTAAAAATTCAAATTGAAACTACCCCCAATTTGTAAACATTATGGCATGTGATGTCATCCTCCATTCAAAGGTTAGAAAAGGTCAGATGCAAAGTACATATATCTATAACCAAAAAGGTCAAAATCCGTAACTTGCAAAAACAAATCTAAAAAACATGAAGCAGATGCCCACACGGGCAATTCGCACGAATGCCCCTAACTTGGGGTGGTCATTTTTGACCCTCAAATCGCAGGTCTTTAATTTTTGCCCTTTGGCACTTTAAGTAATAAAAAAGTGGCCAAAAATATCTTTAGCATCGAAAAAATAAAAAAAGAAATTCGGATCTATGACCTAATTTTGCAAGGCAAGGTTTCATAAAAACTATGCCTATTCAGGCAAAGATACATAGAAACCATGCCTTGTCCGGCATAGTTTTGTAGAAATTAAGTTATCCGGCATAACTTCATTTCTACAGAACTCATGGCGGACAAGGCATTCTATAGAACTTTGCCCGAATAGGCAATAATATCTATAAAATTATGTCGAGCGAATCAGTTACTACACAACTTATGCCGGATAACTTAATTTCTACAGAATTATGCTATGTTGAAAGAGGCATAGTTTCTATGTGACTTTGCCCGAATAGGCATAGTTTCTATGAAACCTTCCTTGCGATTTTTTTTTTACTCTGCGCTGTGGATCGAGCCCAGAATCTTTGGTTTCGTAGACCAGCGAATAAGGATACTTTGGCCCACAAATTTTTATTAATGAGAAGCAGGGACAAAAATTAAATACCAGCGATTTGAGGGGCAAAAATTAAAGACAATCCATATGAAGGGCAATCCGCGCAAAAAATTCTGCAGACATTGCTAATGCAGATTAACAAAATCATTTATTCTGTCACAAATATTTTTCAACCAAGAAACTTTTTATATTTAGGTTGATTGGTAGTTGTTATACGAACCACATGATATATAATTAAACATCTTTTCATAAGAGTTTAAGTCTATCAAAAATCAAAAAAGTTCAAAGTAGGATAGGTTTGCTATATTTGTTATGAATGGGCCTGGACTAGTATTGACAAAGCAACCCAACATCTGATTAAGTGGTTATGGATCATCCTCATTCTTATATCTTTCATTAGTTCATTGTAATTCAGTGGTTTAAGTGTTATAGTCGTAATTTGGCTATCCGTGATTATATATATTTGTGTTGAGTTTTCTGATCTGTTACATTGATGCTTTCATCATTCGTACTCCAATGACGAGGGTTGAAGTTTTCAGGCTGGGCGGTACTTCACCTGCCTTGGCTTCTCCGAGAAGCACTGGCTACCTCTTCCATCGTTTTACCTTGATGGTGAAGCTCTTACTTGGTTCACTAGGTTGTTTCGCAACAAACAATTCTACAATTGGTAGCATTTCACAGAAAAATTGCTTATGCGATTTCGACAACAGATCTTTAAAGATTCGGCGGGAATGGCTGATAATTCACTAGCCTGTGTTGACTACGTGCCTTACACCAAACCAGTGTCTGCTGAAAGATATCAAGGAGTTTCCCCTATAGCTACGATTTTCTCTATAGAATCCAAGGAGCTTTCAAATGCAACAGCGGTAAACTCTGATTCGGAGCATGGAAACTCAGAGGCCTCTCACGTGTTCGGCGATATGTCCAGTGGAGTTTTCACCGATGCGGTGGCAAACAACTCTTCAGTTACACCAGTAAGCCCAAACATTCATCCTGTTCCCAACTTCCCATATTTGGTTCATTACCAATTCTTCAAGTCCTTGAGGTTCATGATCCTTCTGCTTTCAGCTTGCAGTTCTGGCAGATGTATATTTGCTTACTTTGAACTTGATCATGCTAAGTTTCCATTATCATTATACCGATTTCCACCTGATCAATTCGGATTAGACTTTCCATTTGATCCTGATTCTAGTTTGCTCACCGCAGTTCTTGGCGCTGCAAGATATTATTCAATCATGGTTCTGGATGATTTCAAGGAGATCATTAGGACATTAGGCTATCATATTGATTCCACGTCCAGTGATCAATGTATTTTGCATCAATTCCCATTTGATCCTGGTGCAAATATGTTCATTGTAACCCCTGGTGGGCGCCTCCAAGTTCCTACACTGCGAGTTAATACATCTATAACACACCCTCTTACTTGTGCAGCTTTACACATTTTAAATTTTTAGATTGTCCTACATTCATCGCACTGTTGGAATATGTCAGAGAGGCGTTAAACATCAGAATCTTCTGGTGAATACCCATACTCCTTCAGTTAATTTAAGTTACTGGGGTCTGGGAACATGCTAAAGCTCTAGTGAAAAAAGAACCAACTATTTGAGATCCAGGAATATGTTCCAAGTCCATGGATCTTATAGAGTTGGCAACAATGACGACTTTATTCCACTGGAGAAAGACACACCTTTTTTTGCTATTCGCATTGCATGATGAACATAAGGTGCGACGCTGGAAAATGTGTGCAGAAGGTTATAGCAGAACCATTTGGAAGCTACTTGACAGACTATTATTCTAATGGCATTTCAAAAGCTAGGTATTATGATTGAAGGTCTTTGGACGCCATTTCATAGTGAAGGTTCCACGTCTTCTTGTTTTGGCTTACACTCACCGAAAAATGACTTTGCATCGGTACTGGCACTGGAAAAAGATGTTTCAGATACATTGCACCCGAAGCTTCTTATATCACTCTTGTTGGCCCAATGAGCAAGGAATATGCAATTTCTTGTTATTATTCAGTCTGTAGCTTTGTCGAGCCAGATGCAGAGCTTGATATATGGATTGCTATGCTTCAGTTTGCCGCTCTGACTGTAGTAAAAAAGTGTTTCAACAGCAACCCAAATTCACAGTGCTCACAATGTGTTCGACTGAGATTGTTAAACTTTGCTTCCATAGATCTAGCGCATATTCAGTCGTACTGGATTTTTTTGAAATCCCACTAATAGTAATGCCAATAAAAATCGAAAATGAATTAAATTTGAAATACCTAATGATCATTGGACTGGCTATTTTAGAAGGCCAACCCCTAACATCATTGCCGATGCATTAGCCGTTGCTCTCCATCATGATGTTGTTCTAGATGCTGCTGGCCACATTAACAGAGAAGGAATTGCACGAACCCTTCATTAGGCGAACATCTTGCATTTTGAGTCTGCCCAAATTGGTCCTTCTCCTCAAATTGGTGGTTTCGATTAATTACACTCCAATTTGAGTCGATTAATTACACTTGGAATGTGGATACACCATTGGATTCTAAAAATGAGGAGGCAATTCAAGAAATAGCAGAGCTTGGGTCTTTGACATATCTCTTCACAGGATAAAACTGCTTTCTGGTTCCTTTAGCTGGCAAGGAGTATGTAGTAACAAAGGGCTATGTTGCACCAAAAGGGCATATGAAGTGGATAGTGAGTGTTATATCACTTATCTACAGCGTTAAGATAGTGTTCTTTGAGTCATTTTATCACCTAAAAGCAGCAAGCCGGAGTCTCCTTGCTATAAGTAGAATTTGGAGCATTGTAGTGTTCATTGGTCAGGTTGTAAGAGAATTGCCTACTCCAGTAAATGCTTCTAACCTGCTATTGATAGTTGGTATAACTTCCTTCTTAGCTCCAATGAGAATCATCACTATGATATCATTTTTTGTACTACTCGAACCTTGAGGACAGAATTCTTAATGGGGCCGTAGGTATTGTTAGGAATGGGCCTGAACTAGTATTGAGAAAGTAGCTCAACATCTGATGATGTAGTTATGTCTATGATCCAGATTTATACATAGCGATTTGTGAGAGCAAAATAGGAGGATGTGCAGAAACTGTCTACTCCTCTCGTCCCCTTTCTCAGATTCTACTTCTCATCCCCATTCTTATTTTATTTATATCCTTAATTACTTGATTTTAGTATTTTCCATTGTAATTCAGCAGTCCGTGTGTTATGGTTGTGATTTAATTATCAGTGATTATATATTTATGTTGAGACTTCTGATTTGTTACGATATTCTAACAAAAGGTCAAGGAACAATTGATATCCAAACAGCTCATGGACAAAAATAATTTCAGTGAAATCCATGTTCAAAGTACCCTCTAAAGATAAACATTATATCACCAATGACTGGTAAAAGTTTAAGATAGAGAGGTTTACCCAGATAAACAATGGAATTAAATGTAGAGCTCAACAAAGTTAAAAAAATACTAATCCACTGGTTGCGTCAATCCTATCATTCTTTTGTTTTCTTCGGTTATTTCCTGTTAGCGGGTTAAGAGTCCCATTGGTTGGGAAATGGCCCGCATCTACCCCTCGTGAGCTAGCCGTTTAGGTTGTCTCACAAAAAAAAAAAAAAAAAAAAAAAAAAAAGTGGGAACCGGTTTTACACATAAAACATTGCTTATACCCCTTTTCGTGACACCTCAAACCTCAATTTACTACATGATACTCTTATCTTAATCACCTCAGTCCATCTTAATTTTAAACCTGAAATCTCTATCTTCATTTTACAGCACATGACGACACAAGTCTCCTATATATAGGACCAATGTTCCGTGATGCACCTCATACGTATGAAGTTCAAAAGAAAGTGAATTAAGGACAGAATATAATATACACTGCTCAAGTTGCATTAATCTATTTTCATCAAAATCTGCACGAGTCAACAGATATAAGTTAAGACCTCATGATGAAAAAAGTAAAGGAAAATAGGTCTCAGTTATTTCTTGATTTTGCATGTTGTATCCTATGATCTTCCCCTCCAACCCCATGCAACAGAGGCTATATGTTACCATGCATTGCAGTCACAGAAAGGGAGAAGGATTAGGTTTTATAACTATATGCTTGAGAGGGTGCGCAACGTCACTGCCTCCAGCATGCTTCACAAACTCAGCTGGTGAGAGAAAACTTCCATGACAAACACACATAATTCTGATTTCTTCCCCCTTACCATACTTGTATAATATACCGTCTATTCTCCTTCCATTAGGACCATCACCTTTTGTGAAAACACATGGCATGTCCCCCAACGCGTTTGCTCCAGTTTCCTGCACTTGACTTTTTGTTGTATCAACCCTGTTACATGGACTAATTTCAGTCTCTCCTCCTGCTTTTTTGCTTCCGAAATCTTTCTGTAATGAATGGATACTGGGAGGACTCGCCTTAGCTGACCCTGCAAGGAATATTTCATTTGTTGATGTATTTGGCAGAAAGAGGAGAAAGAATGGATAGAAGCAAAACGTTAAAAGCATGTTAGGAAAAAATGGCATGTATCCACTATCAAACATTTTCGCCAATACATTAAACACACAATTCACAGGATCATCATATCTGTTTCAGCAGTCAAATAGTACAATCACATCATAAACACGAATTATACCATAAGAGTCAGTCTTTGATCTTACCTGTTCCAGTGGGTTGTTCCAACACATGTTGCAGACGATTCTATACAAGAACTTCACAGGCCTTTGGAAATAGAGAATTGTCTGTTTTCTTGTTCTTTTCGTGTGTTTTTTTTTTTGGTTCGGAAGGAAAAGAATCTCTTGTTTAAATGACACCTATTACCAACAGATGTGTCCTCTCTAATTCTCCCTTTAAATTTATTAACAAGGGTTAAACCCATATGGACATGACCCTTAATTACTTCCTTCAATTATTAACTCCAGAAGTTAGTCATGACCACCTCGGGAAAGGAAGTGCATTAGCAATCACAAAAAAAACAATACATGCAAAGTTACTGGACTTTGAAAGATTGCGGTAGCCATAGACATGAAAACTAAGAAATGACTACTGGGAAAATATATATCAGCTAACTGACCCAGCATCCCACCAGTTGATTCTTTTCTAAAAAGAAGCAACAGCTAGTATTTGTTCGAACACCCTCGTAACTAGAAACAAGAATATTAACTCAAATCTCAGACCACATTTTTAATTCTCTAACGTGTACGTATAAAGGAATGGATTTCTCTTTCACTGAAATAGCATGACGCAGAGGTCAAGCAGTAAAAGTTTACTACAGGCAGCACATATGCATATGCCAAAAGAAACCTATTTTATTTCTGGAGAATTTTGTTTGATATGATGAAGGGATAATCATATCTCATGTATCCAACCTGTTAGATGGAAGCCTATTGCAATCTTCCATCTAATCTCTTGAGTAAATCTAGCAGTGTATGATTTCTCTAGAGGTGCAAGCCAAAAAGAACTAGACTAGAAGTTGATAACCTGTTGAAGAGTTATATCCATAAAAGGAAATCATGTACCTTTACAAGTTAAGGATTCCATGATCGTTGATATATTTTGTTAGTTGGCATTACGATCATTAACCATCTGATCAAAAACATATAAATCTTGGGTTTCTGCTAACAACTTAAGATCATTACAATGTGCCAGAGAATAAAGATCAGAGAGGGACAGACAAGAGGATGGAATAAGTATATGGGGCAAAATATTGAGTGCGTCCACAACCATAATATGAGCAACTAAATGACTTGTTCAATGCATTGTTTCCCTAGAAAGCAAAAACCAGAAGAGAACATTTCATACTAATTTCCATAACCAAAATGTTATTGGTTAGTGCCTAAATGATGCAAAAGCTTTAGGTAACAAGTACAATAAGAAACCTAATAATACTGATACTCTTGGCATTCATCCCGTAAAATGATAACACATACCCATGCATGGAACTTTTGGTCCGGAAAAGCACTACTAGAGAAATGATAGATAACCGAAGTTCTACTCAACATTGTGCCACCTCTTTCAACTTATGAAGATTTTCCATCAACACGAGCAGCGAACAACTTCAATTTTATTTAGGTCCATCATCTTGTTTTGCATGGTAAAAATCAATATCAGAAAGCTGATCTTTTCTAGCATTTTCGTATGAGCTCCTTTTTCTGTTTGTTTGTCCCGTACAATGAGTAATTAACTTTTGAATCACGCCATTCCACAATTAACATGTCAAACACCATCTCTAGAGGTCTACTTGGAAGATCTATCATTGGACAATGTAAGCACGAATGTTTCTTATTCGTACTCTAACAGAAACAGAACTGGCCAAAATGGAAATAACAAAAAACCCATGCAAAAATGTACTAAATCAAAATGATAAGCAAGAAACAAGCAAGTTGAAGTTATCAGCAGTTACAATATTATGGGAAGTAATGGCAATTACTTTATCAACAACAACAACATACCCAGTGAAATCCCACAATGTGGGGTCTGGGGAGGGTAAAGTGTACGCAGACCTTACCCCTATCTCGGAAGATAGGGAAGCTGTTTCCGGAAGACCCTCGGCTCAAAAGTAATGGTAATTACTTTATCAAAAGGTGCAAATCTAAAGGGATGAAGAGGCATCTGATATGATTGGCATAATCCAGAAAAATCCGGTCAGAATTCTTATATAAACACCTCTCAAATTTTAATTAAAAAAAATTGTTGAATATCAACCCCAGCACGAGAATCTAATCCATGATCATACAGTGCAAAGATCAAATAAAATTAATGAGGGAAAGAAAGAAAAACAAAAGAACGTTTTAATTGCTCAATAAGTAATTCCTATGAGAGGACTTCCTTAATTATATCTTTTTGAATACTGCTGCTTATGCTAAATAGGTAATGTTTAACATCACAAACTTAAAATCTCCTCAAACTTGACAGCACAATACTCATTTAGACCACAGTAACCATGCAGAGCGACTTCCGGATAAAGAAAAGAAATTTACCATTTCGAAAGGTAACTTAATGCAACATAAATTACATGCAAATTAACTCTCCACCATCCAACTATCGAACTTGTCCAGGTTAGGTCGAAATTCCCACTTACTGGTGGTAGGCATCTATTTTGTTTGTTGCATCTTATGTTTCCTTTTGTTACACCAATATAAGAGTTCCAGCTCTCTTTTTTGTCATGTAAAGGTACCTAAGAGACAGTCCTTTTGTGTCATATTACAATGTTCGACTGCCTATCGAGTCTAAGATATCAAGCTAATTAATTCATATATAAGATAAGTGGTAGTGAAAAAAACATTAAAAGAGAGTGTAAATGTAACGATCCGTTTGGTCGTTATTTCTTTTTCGATGCTTTTAACCCTTTCCCAAGCTTGTTTAGCTCACAGTCGACCCGAGGGGACCGTTGACACGCTTCCCGAGGTATTTGGGTGATTTTGTGGGAAATTTGGACTTAAAGCGAAAAGAGTTGACTCAAAGTTGACTTTTGGGCAAACGGACCTTTTTCTAGAATCCGTCGATTCCGAGAAGTCCGGATGGTCTTTTAGAACTTGTGTGTATATTCGGTTCGATTCCCAATGCACTCGGGTACATTTTGGGACTTGGGTTGGGAAGTTAATTTTGAGGTATCGTAGAGTTGACTCGGTCAACAAGGCCTCCATTGGGAATTTCAAGGCCACGAGTGTGTTCGTAGCGTATTTTTATGCATGTCTGCATGTATGGTTTGTGAGCAGATGGTCTCGGGTGTTGGTCGAAATTTCGAGTTGAGTTGATGAAACATGAGAAGTTTCTGGTGTCTAGTGTCCCGCTATAGCGGCATCAGGACCTCGGCAGCGGTACCGCTATAGCGGTGACCCTGCCGCTATAGCGGCCTCTACATTTGGGCAAGGACCGCGGAAGTGGTCGTGAGACCCCGAAAGTGGTCATGAGACCGCGGAAGCGGGACCGCTGAAGTGTTCGAGTGAGCGCGGAAGCAGATGACGGGCAGTTGAGTTCGTTAAATATGTGTTAAAAGCCCTAAATCTTTCATTCAATACCACTCCGAAAATAGAGCTATTGGGAGCATTTCAAGGCATTTCTTGGGGGAAATCATTGTGGTAAGTCCTTCCATCTTCATTGCTATTCCATATCCCATTAATCATCATAGGAAATCTCTAAATCATGCTAGTTTTATTAAGAACTTAGGATTAAAAGAGGGTTTTATGAGTTCTTTGTTCTAGACTATAAAACCTTAAATTATTGATTGGGTTAGCTTCATTAAGCATGGAATTGATGATTAGAAACTATTATTGCATAATTCCTTCCTAATTAATGTCTAATTTATGGAATTGGGAGTCAGGGTTTATACCCAAAATTGGGGGTTTTGCCTAGAATCCGAATTTGAGTAATTCATGAGTTCATCTAGCTTGTAATTGATAGGAATTAATCATCTAGAGTATTAATTTCATGTTGAGACTTGTAGATCCCTAATTTCCTCCTTTTAGTTCATAAACCCCATTCCATGGGTTGGGATTTGGGTCTTGAATAGAAGTAAGGTTTAAATAATAATTTTTCTTGATTCTAATTTCCTAATCCGGATATAACTAGACTTTCATTATCACGAGACACAAAGGAAGGGCAAGACTAAGGTTTGACCGTTGGAAATTTGTTGTTCGGCTTTCCAGGTAGGTTACGGTTTACCTTATGGTGAGACTTCGATTAGCGAAGCGTATATTTAGATGATATGGTCGGGGAATGCATTTAAGCCTTCGGGTATGAAGTTTGGATGATATTGCCTTAGGTTGGGCCTTCTTTGTATGATTTGGGGCTAGCCATCCGTTGCGTTGCTAACTTATTTGCTCTATGTACTTCTTGGTTCGTCGCCACGTTGAGATATTGAATATTGGATATTGGTGATTAGTCATATATTATGATTATGATATTGTGGTACCTTACTTTGCTGAAATTGAGATGAGAACTGTGAATCTGTTGTGGCTTATTTTGTAGCCTTATTGATGATATTACTTGTGTGCCCACGTGTGGTACTGTTTGGGATTAATTTGTTTGTTGACATCACACTTGCATTGTATTCATATCATTTCCACGATATATTGATATTGCCTTGATATGGTACTGATGATGGAAAATGAGAAGGAAATACAGATGCATTGAGACATATTGATATGAGTCATCTCTGAGCTGTGTGCGGAGTGACTGGTACTCTTCCGAGACATATTGGATATTAAGTCATCTCTGGGCTGCGTGCGGAGTGACTGATATGGAAACACTTATCTTCTGAGACATGTTGGAAATTGAATCATCTCTGGGCTGTGCGCAGAGAGACTGGTGCATGGACTCCGCGGGTCCCCTATAGGTTGTGCTACCGATGATATGTTCCATCGTCGGAGTACGTGTGTACAAGCATATGCATCGCATTCATACTTCATACATTATTGCATCGGATTGTATCTCTTGATTTTTCTGTGATATGGTTGTGATCGATGGATTCGAATTTGACATACTGAGACTTGGCACAGTTGGGTTTAGATGCTATAATATAGGTGGTGTTTGTATTGTGAATATTGATTTATGATGACTTGTACCTCATTGTTTATGTGTTTATCTTACTTTATTGTCTTCACATACGTTAGCTAGTCTTAGTCAGCCTATGATACCTACCCGTACCTGTTGTTTGTACTGACCAACACTTGCTGCATGCTTTTATGAATGCAGAGTACCAGGTTGGATCTACTTCTACCCCTCGTGGCTGATTATCGAGGTTGCTGCAGAGTCTATTCAGGGGGAGCATGATGACGATCGCTGCCCGAAGACTCTTCTTATTTATCATGTCTTATTTCTATTTCGAGACATCATTTGAGACTTATGTATTATTCAGACTTGTAGTATTTGGTAGAGCTCCTGTATGACCAGACCAGATACTGGAGTTGGATTCTCATTACTTTCGCATTTATTTATATTATTATCGTGAGACTTACGTTATTCTATTTTCTTCCGCTTTACTTATGTTTTATGATTGTTGGTTTAAGGGTTCGCCTACCGAGGTGGGAAAGGTAGGTGCCCGCACGACTTAGTGGAATTGGATGGTGACAGTAAAATTAGTTTCATGGAGAAAACACCATATACTTATTTTTAGTAGTTTATAATTTTGAATAATTGAGAAGAAGTGAAAATTATACAGAATAATATCTTGATTAAGTGCAGTGGTGTCACATATTCTGGAATGTCCCAAAATGATAAGAGTTTCATATAAATTAAGATGGAGGAAATATCATCTTATTAGTATTTCCAAATTAACAATAAAATAATTTCCATTTATAACAATCAGCACTATCAACATCTCTCTATGGAATAAAGCATTTTATAAGAACTTCTAACCTACTAGGTTTACATCAAACAACCATGAGAACTAAAAGAAAGTAGTATATTCATTTAGCCTAGTTTGGTTTATCAACCACACCAACTTTGGTTATCTTAAGCATATTAACAGTACTTCAGGGTATGATATTATTATTCTTTTCCACTTTCTTTCCAATTTCTTATGATGAAGGTTTCCTTGTGGCAAGTGGCAATAACAGGAGAGTTCCAAAAGCCACCTAGACAAGCCCATTTTTTAAAAATAAATACAAGAAATGTACCAATGGTAACTCGATGAATAATAGATATTAATATCATAAGCACGCAACACAAACAGCGGCAACACTAAGAATTTCGGCAAGGATGTTCAACAAAAAAATAAATTTTAACCTATATACGGAGTATAATTCTTTTATATACATATTAGTATAATTTATTTTCCGTCAAAAGATATTCAACTGATACAATCCTAAGTTGTTATCAGACTAAGTACACCTAATTAGTCGACACAAAAGACAACTCCTAAGGTGTCACCAGTAGAAGTAAGTGCAAATAACAACATTTCTGGGATCAAGAACGTGGCAAATTGCAATTACAAAGAACACATGCATGTGGATAGAGATAAAGTAAAAGCCAAAAAATTTGGAAGATCTTGACAGCAAGATTCAACAAGAAGCACAGTACTGGTTCCACTACAGTAATGTAACATGTGATATCACACCTACTTAGCCAAAAATAGACTACTCAAACAAGTATCAAGAATTCAATGTCAAAGTAAAATGTACTACTAATAACAAAATCCCAGTTCCAAAACAATTTCAAATTGTCTGATTATCAACATTGATTCATCAAAGAATTAAGAGCAAACAATAGTAACAAAGAAACATGTAATGAATAATTAAAACAATTCTAATATACAGCTCTGATTTCAAGAGTCAAACTCCTTTATTTTGACCTGAATTCGGACCTACAATTTTAAATTTTTTGAAAAATAATTTACATATTTAGAAAGTAGATAAAAAGTAGTACAAGCCACAATAATTAATAATTTAAAATATTTAAAGGGTATATGAATAAATCATAGCCAAAGATTTTCTCCTTTAGACTCTCGAAATTTGAACTGTGCCACATAAAATTGGGACAGAGGGAGTAAAAAAATTGGTGTACCTTCTGCAGGTTTACTTTCCAATTCAGATATACTTGAAGAACAACCACCTTGAGATTCCATTGAACCTTGTGATGCTGGTTTCTTTTTTTCTTGCATTTTATCACTCCCCAAGTAACTCCCTTTCCCTTTTGACACATCAGCCCCAAAAGCAGCCAATGTTGGCAATTTACACCCAAACTTTTTTGCACTAGCCAAAAACTGCTCCTTCTCCAATTTACCTCTCAAATTCACCTGATCAGTCCCTCTCTTTTCATCTTCCATACACTTTTCACCCCTTAAATTTAAATTCCTTTGTACTTTCTCTGATCTTCTCCTCTTAGCTTCCATTCTCCTAAAACTTTGCAATTCTTTCCTTTTCCTCCATTCTGCTTCACTTTCAACTGGCAATGAAGAAGTTCTTACTAAACTAGAATTATTATAAGTAATTGGTGGTGATGATTTTTCAAGTGCATCATCATCTCTAATTGTTGGTAAACAATTAGCTATAGAACTAGACCTTACCAATAAATTACTTGAAGTTTTGTCAACACCAAATCTACCACCTAATGATAACCCAAGATTCAACTCATCTTCATTTATCTGATCATCTTTTTTAGTTACATCAAGTTGATCATTTTTTTCTGAAGTACTTCCCATAAATCTTTGCAACAAGTCTCTTGAAAATCTATTTGTGTCCAATGAAAGATTCTCCATTTCCACTCTACTTTTTCTTCTTTCATCTGCATCACCCATGGCAAATTAAACCATACAAACTCCACTTCAAAAAGAACTATTAAACTTCATGTTTGTGCATTTTTAAATGTTGAATGATCAAATTTAAGCACACCAACATGGAAAAATGTGATCTTTAACTGCATTTTAGCTTCAAGATTAAGTCTTTACACTCAATTTGAAGAAAACACCACCAACACTATATAAAAAAAATTGCAAAAGTAACTTTAAAAATCCACCAAAGAAGCAAAACAATCAAGAAAATTGTTAGCTATTGTAGGGAATATTGTGTTAGAGCAAAAGGTTGGCAGGAAAATCAAGAAAACAAGAAGAATATAGGGAAAACAAATGCAAATGGAAGTGTGAGAGAATAACAATGAAACAAAATCAATGGGAGAAAAGAAAGAAAAATGGGGCATGGATTTTGAGTGTTGGAGGGGACAAAGAAAGAAAGTTGTTCGGGGAAGGACAAGTGGCTGAAATAGAAAAGGATGAAAGGTGACACGTGGGTATGACTGAATAGCCTCTTTTTGGAAGAGTTTCTAAAGAAGGATGTTTAAATTAGGGTGATTTTTTAGATGTGGTCACTCAGATGTCAACCTTTTCTATAGGACCAATATCATTGCTGAACTAGGTTTGATTGATTATATATATAGTTGTAAAGACCCTCCATTATTTTTGAAATATTAATTTGAACCCATGTACTTTGTTGGATCGTACTTCTATTATCCGGTGGTTTCGTTCGATTTTGAATGTTATTAGGTTTATATGCGAAAATGTCACGACCTATTAAAATATCAATAATTATTGGTCATTAACGATTCCGTTATCGATTTAACTGTTGGTGAAATTCTAAATTAAAAGTAAATCGCACTAGGTAATTTTTTAATTAAAATAAGCACTGAAACCCACTCAGCAGAGAAATAGAAGGAGAGCTCTAGTAAGGGTAAGTATAGCATGAAAAATATAGTATAACTTTGCATAAATACTTGAAAAACTAGCTTCTTTTTTTATGCTAATGAAAGGAAATTTTATAACTAAAATGAAAGGCAGAAATAAGGACACAGTCTGTGCGTTAATTATATGGGATAGTTCTAAACAAAGATACCCCTAAAGAGTCATTGTTTAGATGCTGAATTAAGAATGGTGGGGGAAGATCCCAAAAAATGAATTCTTCCATAGAGTGCTCCTCAGCATTCTCCCAAAGATTGCTAGCTCTGCGTGCCACTTTGTTCGCCTCCCGATATGTGTGGTTGATTGTTGCCTTTCCCAATGCTTCCATAAGGAACCTGCAATCATGAAGAATATTTGTGTGAGCTTTAATGTGTGTTCTTTTTGTGAAATGGTTCGATAATACATGATTATCTACTTCCACAATAATTGAGAATAGATTCTTAGTGTATGTCAACTCCATTCCTTGAAGTAGTGCTTGTATCTCTGTGTGTAAGGCTGATTGTGCTGTAATTCTTGTCGCAACGTCCTCCACCCAGTCTCTTGCTAAGTCATGAAAGGTTTCACTTGTTTGTAGCCAAAAAGGCACAATTATTAATTGTAATTTAATCACTACTATATGGTTATCGTTTAATTTGTTAAGAAAAAATTCTAAACGGTTACAAATGGATAACCCGATAAAAAAAAAATTGTAACCAAACCGTTAAATCAATAACTCATTACTGATAAGCCAATAGCATTTTTGTGGTTCACATTATCGATTTCGGTTCGGTTTTGAACAACTCTACTTTTTAGGGTTCAAAATAGCTGTGGTCCCTCCCTTGACATTACTGTAGCAATTGGTTAACTGAAATTAGAATATCGTTAAAAAGTTAGTGGAGAATTGTGAGATTTTTAAGTTTAAATTCTATGAGAAGTAAGTATATTAGAAGACTTCTCTCATTTGTCTAAGTTTTAGTAAATAGAGTTACTTGGTATATATATTGGAGAAAGCTAACAGATATCTGTGACCTTAATCGAGGTGCACATAAGTTGATTGGGACACACGATTATAGCTTTTTTGTAAAAGCCATTGTTTATTGCCTCTTTTCAGATTTTCTTTATATAGCAAGATGAGTTTTGCGAAAAAAATCTTATGAACAGCTACTTTGATTAGAGAAATTATTAATTCTACATTCTATATGAATAGTAATTCCACCATTTTAGTTTAAAATGGTGGAATAAAATTGTTCTGAAATTAATTAATATTCATAGTCAAACAGGATAAAATAATCTCATATCTTATTTCGAGAATAATCTCCTTATCTCACTAACCAAATGATCCCAAAAAATTTAACATAATTTTGATCCATTGAACCTACAAATGGGATGAGATTAATTTTAACATTCTTCGAGGAGTAAATGCAATCTCTCACAAGTAGGAGGGGGACCTAGCAACAACTAGGGTACACGAGGGATAGAGTGAGGTGGTTTCTACATAATTGAACTACTAGAAAGATGTTTGAGTGAGAAATGAATTAGGTAGTGAGACACTTGTCAACAAATGAAGAGAGCAAGGAGGGATTGAGCATCTTTTGTGTGATGTTTTTTCTTTAATAGGAGTAGTTTCTTTTTTAAATTTAGGATGAGGTGTCAACAAAGGAAGGGAAAAGGGGTCAGTCCTTTTCGGATTAGTGTCATGCTTTTCCCAAAATGGGTTTTGTTTAATTAATGAAGGTGTTTTCTGAGTACTACTCAGATTGGCGTGACACGTGGTTGATAAGGTTGTCCTCTCTTTGGTCAAATTTGGGATATTTCGAGTAAGAAAAGCAAGTCCAAAATAATACATGTGCTTGAATATGAATGGTTCCCTCTAGGGTGGTCATACGGTATTTTTAAAAATGCTATACTATTATCATATTAAATTAATTCAGTATGATTCGATATTTTTAAATTCGATTTCGGTATTTTACCGCATGGTAAATCGGTACCATAGTTTATTCAATTTTGACTTACAATTACTCATATCGTAAAGAATTTTGACTTCGGCTACTCAACAAACGTCTTAATTATATCGTACTAACACTTTACATATGTAAAAATATTTAAAAAAAAAAGTACAAGCAATCCCCTTCTTAAATCAATTACACAAAAGAGACATTAAATCAAGATAGAACATTTAAATAATTAGTTTTCTAATAATACTAGTTTATATATTTATAATATTATAATACAAAGATATATGAGTTATATATGTAACTATATACTTCGGTATGGTATTCGGTATTTCGATATTTTCTTTATGAATATTAAATATCGTATCGAATACCAAATTTTTTTAAAATGCATACCAAATACCGTACCAAATATCATAATACCGAAACCGCGATATAAAATTTTTTGATTTCTATATGATAATCGGCATCTACCATACCATGCCCACCCCTAGTTCCCTCGTCGTAATTTAAGTGTCTTACTTTCTGTTTTAATCTACTTAAAAAAAGTCTTCTTCTATATTTAGTAAGTTGACAATTCAAACATTTTACGTGATAAATTCAACATCACAAAATTCAAAGAATATTTTAGTCAATTATACACATCTTTAATTTATTATCACAAAATTTAAAAGCTTCTCTTTATTTCTTATCCTCCGTATCTAGTCAACCTAAGAAATTTAAATTAAGATGGAGGAAGTATTTATCATTTGATAAAAAAATAATACGTATTTAAAAGGCTTAAGTCTAAATTGAGGTGTCTAAGTGAATTCTGTGGACAACTTTAAGGGTGTCGATGGCTTAGCTATTTAAAATTAATTAAGTGAAAAGAAATGTTTGAAAGTTAAAACTGTTTTTCGGTATGGAAAGACAGTTAAAACTTTATGCGTAAAAGTTAAATAATCTTTAAAATTCATAATATCTATTTTTGTAATTTAATCGAATTTAAAGGTGAAATAATTTTCAAATTTCATTTTAAATTTTAAATCAAATTATATGGACAATCGGGATAAACCCACAAGCAGAACAAGGGAATTTATCCAACTGGCAAAATAAGAATGGCTGAATGGGTGACTTTTTAAGTTGCTGTTGTTTCAGAACTGGTGAAAGTTTTTTTTTTTTTCCCTCACAATTCCTCTTTCATTATTTTTGTAACTAGCATTCAATATAAGTATTAGTTTTAAGGATAACTGAAAAAGATGTCCATAAATTCTCGATCAAGGGCCATAAAGGGCCTGTTTGGAAAGCCGCCGAATTAGGTGTAATTATATAATTTGGCTTGTTTCTAATTACTTGGTTAGGTGAAAATTGGTTGTAATTGAGAGAGTGCAATTACACTCTCCAATTCTCAAGGGGGTTGAGAATTAGGTGTAATTACACCCTATAATTACAGGGTTACGTTTTTGTTTCTTTCTTTTTTGTTTTATTTTAATTTATCTTTTTGATTTATTTTTATTTCTTTTATTTTAACTTCTTTTTTATTTTTACTTTTTAATTATTTTTATTTTTTAAATATGTTATTATTTTAATATTATTTATTTTTCATTCTCTTTTTTATCATTCCCAATCTTTACTTCTTGTGATTCCATGTGATTGCTCATTTTTTTTATTTTTTATTTTATTCATTTAGCATAACTGTGTTATTATTCTAAATTTTAAAACTACACCTCTCGGTATTAGAAATAATAAGTCATTAACAAACTTTACATATAATGATGTTATTAAAGTAGAATTTCATTGTGAATGAGGCTATAGACTTAAATTTTCCCTTTCTTTTATATTTACCTCAGTTATGGTGAAACTTTCTTATGTAATATTGAAATTTGACATAAGAGTATTATGTTAAACTCTTTTCTTTTTTTTTTTTTTTTTTTGGATTTTGAATTTAGGTTATATTTTCGATTTTAATTCATTTACTTTAGTACTATTGACTTGTTGTTTCACATTGCATGCTTTTTATTTTTTACTTACAGTTGATAGATTATTTTTTTTGTCAAACATTTGAAATAATGGTATGACATTATATTTATAAATATTTTTTTTTTTTGATCAAACATCCAATCCATGATGTCCTCATAAAAATTCTGTTTTTAATTTTTATAATTAACTAAAATTAAATATTATTAATTTGAAAATATCTATCAATTATTTTTTACAATATTAGTTACAAATATATGATTATTAATTAATATATTTCCAAGAAATAATGTGTTGTCAAATACATAATTTAATATCATTTATAATGGCACATATTTTCAAGATTAATTTTAAATTTTTGATAAGAAATTTTATTTTAAAATTAAACTAACTGTGTAATTACACTTGTGCAATCAAACAGTACGCTTGTAATTACGTGATGACAAATAAACAGGTCGTTGTAATTATAATGTTGTATAATTATTGGGCTGACTACCCTAGTAATTACACCAATTCCAATTACCAGGTGGCTTTCCAAACAGACCCAAAAGAAAAGATTTTTATCTCTATAAAAGTTGAAAAAGATCCAGGTAAAGAGAAAAAGGAGTTGCTATTGATTGGATCATGAAAAAGATAATCTTCGACTGAACTTGTTTTTACTTTATTAATAGGGAGTCAGTATTTTGAGGTAGATTTCGTAATGGATACTTCGGGGGAGTCCCGTGCATATAATGAAAAGGTATGGAAGCATGGAATCCCCTCGTTACGGTTCACTTTTAAACTTGCGCATAAAAGTTTGACATAACATGGCTCTTTGTTGATTGAATAACAATTTAGGAAACCATTTCTTAAGGTTAATTTTGAAAACCTTTTGAAAAGTACCTAAAAAACGGGTAAGTGTTTTGATAATCTCCCGAGAAAAGTGTTAAGCACCTCAGGAAATTCGTTAAATACGGCTGACCAGCGGATATGAATATTTGTGGCTAAAAGGGTATATCTTGTTTGAAAAGAGGACTTAGAGGGTTGTTAAAAACTTGAAAAAGAAGGCAATTGAATAAAGTCTTGCCTTTATTTATTTATTTATGATTAATTTCGAAAGAGATGTCTTAAAAAGAGCGATTTCGGTTTAGTCATTCCAAAACACTTGTATTTATAACTTTATATTAATTTGAGATCGATGTAGGTACTCATAAACTTCAAATTCTGGATCTGCCTGATATTGCTTCCTAGTTTTGTCTCTTTTATTAGCATAAAAATATTTATTATGAAAACTCAAATGATATTAGCCGGGTTATTACAAGAAAGAAATCTAATCTATCCATTATAAGTGATATCAACTGAACCAACATGAAGAAAAAATAGCTAAAGCATATATGTCCTCGAATAAATAATTTCGAGGAATGAAGAGATTATCTATTATGAGTAATTTCAATTGAACCAATATGAAGACAAAAATAGCTATAACATTCAAATGATTGAACAAAATATTCAAGAAATGGAATCCCATCAAGCACTTTTCACTATTACAGATAGTTTTTCTTATTTTACCTTTTCATAACATAAAGTTTTATTTCAAAAATAAAAAGACGTTCACCAAATATTATTAGAACCCCAGTTGATGGTATTATCATTCTCATCACCTTCAAAGGCCCCAGAAGTTTCCTTATTTATATTAGCCTCCTCTACTGGGGTTAAGTCATTTTCAATTTCAAGCATCTCTGTAATAGCCTTAATGCTCTTGTTCTTAATTTTGTCATAAATAGCCCAGGCACAAATATCCACCAAATCCTTTATCTTCAAGTAATGTGCTGACACTAATATGTCATAAAGTTCAGCGATACAAATATTCAGATGTTCTTTCTTGAAATTATTGAATCCTTCGTCCGAGGCAGTAATCTCAGCATTCTTCTTTAAGGTACTCGATGATTTTAATGAGCGCCTCAGTATTGACCATGATAGGAAGTGAGATGATAGACAAGCCTTCCTCTTTTATCATGTTCTTGATAAGTTCAGACTGAAAGGCCAATGACTCCTCAAGATAGAATTTTCCGTTGTCACTCGTTTTCAGCGTCACCATCCTTATGATCTCACCTGTTGTTGATGATTATGTTGATGCCATGATAAAAGAATTTGAGTTTTTTTTTTTTTTTTTTTTGGCTTGAATGAAGCATTTGGTGGCCAAATGATATGTATAAATAATGGTACAGAAGATATTCTTAATTTATTCAACTTAAAGATATGGAAGGAAATCTCTTTGACATAAATTTATTACTAAAATTATCTTTACTTGTAATCTATGCTCTTTACTTGTAATCTATGTGTGGATCACAACGTAAATTGAATACTATAAAAGAAAATTAGCCTTACCAAATTTAATAATTACACTTAATTTAATAAAGTAGGAGATCATTTTGCTCTATCTTCCACTCTTAAGCACATTTTAGAAGAAAATTTATTGTCTCTTGTCATATGAGTCTTTAGCAGAACTAGCATTGCTTGCTGGTGAATAGCCACCAAGTCGGCATTGTGTCTTCTAAACTCTGCATTATTATCACTTCTCACATTTCAGATTATAAAGTTCATCAGAAATTTTAGTGGTATGGTCGGGTCACTCTTTATCCCTTTACCCCTTTCCTTTTGGTGTTAAAGGGGCATTCTTAGTCTGGTTGGAGTTGATCCTCTTTAATGTAGGGTTGAGGATTATGGCATTGTTGCTTTTGTTTGGGTCTGAAGGGATTTTGATACCTAATCCGAATTTGAGTAGGTCTTTAGAACATAAGGCAATAACCACTTCGATGCATGGCTGATCACATTTGGTTTTGGCATTTCTACGTCTGCTAAGATTAATTCAGATCTTTTTTGGTTGCTCGCAACTGTTCCAGAATAAAAGGGCTGTCTGTGCTTATGTTTTCTAAGACGACTGAGCTCACCTATGGTTGAGGTGATAAGTAAGGGGGTGAGTTTGTCTTATTCAAAGCAGTCCATTAAAAAATTGTGGGTTTATTTGGCAGCAAGTCTAGATTTGTTAATGGAGAGTAGATGGTTAATTAAGACCTGTTTCAATAGAGTGTTAAGGGCTTGGGAGGTTAGGTGCGGGACTAATTTTTTGTTCCGGGCTTGCAGAAGCATTGATAGCCGCAGTTGTTGGTCAAATGTTTCAAAACCCTGATTCAATTGTCCATGACTATTTGAGCCAGGTATATCGGGTTCTGAACAATGATTCAAACCGGTTGCCCCTCTATAGTGAGGTTGAAAGTGAGATAATTTAGACTTTAGAGACCTAATTCCAGTCAAAATATTGGGACATGGTCCGGTGGAAAAGGGGTTGTTACAAAGGTCAGTGTTTGGTCTTGGTTCCGATACTCTATGTTCGGTGAATTATCGTTGTCCATGATGGTCTGAGAAGAAGCCAAGATTTTGGGGAAGGAGAGAAGGAGTGTTTAAACACAGGGTGCGTTAGACTCCTTGGGGCCAATATTCCTAAATAGAGTGGTTTTGGATTCTGCATTTTATGGGGACCTTTGAAACATTGTGCGAAGGAAAACACTTAACCATATGAACACATAGTTCACCCAAGATTCACTATTTGTTTCACTAGTTCATAACACAATTACATGTATAAAGAACATAAATTGTACCATATAGTTCACAATCTAAGTCGTGCATGTTGCAGAAAATTGTTCTGGTATTCAGTGAAGTTCGCTTTCATCTTCGTAGAAATCTACCACAGTAGTTCTTCACGGAGAAGAAGAGAGTTTTTTCTATCTTTTGGAAGAGAATTAGTTTTGATTTTTAGATGAAGAAAACGAAACATGCACCTTTTGGGAAAGAAGAGTCTTATATAAACAAAACAACTTCTTGTATATATCTTAAGTGACACATCCTTTGAGAAGAGTTGTATCTCTTCTCCTTTTATTTTATTTATTCCCTTTTAGATTGACCCACATAGGTGCCTAAACGTATTTCCAACATCTCCCAATCGCACATGGTAGGTCAGCTCTCATTCCTATTTTATAACGTTCATATATAACGACTAGGCCATGTGCATCTTTCAAAAGCTTGATTGCTTGATAACACTTAATGATCTTGCTCATCTCATGAATCTCTCGATCTCAGTCTGATATGCTTTTCTAGAAATGTTCTGCTAGACCGAATCATACATGATATCTTGGCAACACCCTAAGAAAGCAAAAATCAAACTGAATCTTAAGAAACTAATCAAAGTCATGAGGGTACAAAGAGAAAAATAACTCATAATTTAAAGGACTTCACACGATAACAAGTAGAGATTAAACTTGTATCTCCCTTATAGGTCATTTTATAACGTGGTACGAATCACGTATCACATTATTGACTCCTTTCACGTGGAGCGTAAGTCTTTTGCATATTTAAATATTGTGAAGATGATAGGTCAGACAAATCATGTCTAACTTTGAGTTCACCAAATATACTCATACATTTTAACCATTAGAACTCACATCTGGCATTAACACAAACTATAAAACTTAACTAGACATAAATAACCATAAAAAATGACATTTGTATTATAAAATTTGAGCCTTTATTGTTAACACGTCTGACAATAATACGTTTATAATTGTCTCATCTTTATTTGTCATCTAGATAATAGAGATGATTGCTCGTGTGAATAGGCCAATCTTTTTGTCTGTCTGACATACATACACTTAAAATTTATATTCTAAACATAAAAGCATCTTATGTATATGAAAGAACGACAATAAATCTTTTAGACAGCAACTAACATTTACCTCAAAATGCAATTTTTATGTGAACATGATCCAAAGAAATTAGGAAATATAAATACATAATCACTATGCAAACCCAATGATGTCATATCTTTCATAAGAAACAATGCAATGGATTTTGTTAATAAGTCTATTACCAAGTGATGCGTAGAGATGTACTTCACGTTCACTTCTCTATGTACAACTATGTCTCTGACACCAAATTAAACTTAATATCAATATACTTCATCTTCTGACAGATTTTGGGATCTTATATGTAAACTATTGAGATATGACTATGACACTTGATTGTCACTAGTTCAATAGCATTACATGTTCACTAAAATGTATTACCAGAGGATGTTCAAGTGCAAACAACTTCTTGGACAATTACTGGAAGTCATTGTTACACCTCGTACTTTTATATGTTAAGTTTCCCCATGAGTTGGTTGCTATAGATTCAGAGAGCGGAGTGACCTTCGAAGTCATATGGGATTAGAAATGTCTATCTTAAGTGTATAAGAGTTTAAGATCATGTTTAGTAGGTATTGGAAGCTTCTGGGATCATGCGAATCGAAGAAATTAAGTTTGTCAAAACTTTGGGAAAATTTGGCAGAATTCTGGACATGATTTTTGGTCTAACTTTGGGGAGGTCTATCTTCTAGCATATGAGTAGTTATGGAATTCATAACCTATGTAAATTCAAGTTCAGAGAGTTTTCTTTCCAATTCAACTGACAGATCACAAATCCAAGAAGTACTGTGCAAAATATGGTCCGTACAAAAATATACGATTTCAAGATGCACCGTATTTCAGCAGAAAGAGAAATTTTTTTATATTGAGAATTATGAAGGAAGAAACACGGTCCATACTTTTCGTCGTATTTATGTCCTCACCGTGTTCTTTTTTTTATATAATAATTCGTATACCCTTTATTTTTTATCATTTTCTCCACTTTCCATGATCTCTAACCCTCTTGAAAGCTCTCTCCAACATATCTATCAAACCTCTAAGAAAAATCAAAGATCAAAAGTGAAGATCAAGTGTTTAGAGGTTCTAAAGTGATTATGGAAGCTTGTTTCTCCTTTTGATAGTGGTTTTAGAGGATACTTCCAGGCAAAACACTCTTGGAATTGGTGTGTTATTGAGTTCTTAAGGTAAGATTCCATCTTATTTCCATGTTTATGAGTTTATATGATGATTTTGTTAGGTTTGGAAGGAAAGGAGTTGGAGGGAAGATTCAAATACGAATTTGAGTTTATGTTGAGATGTAATCTAATTTAAGTCATGTTGTAAATGTGTTTTTAAGCTAAAACCTAGTTGGAAGGATAATAGTTGTTGTTGAGATTGTATTGAGGATGCTATACTTGGTATAATTGGAAGAAGAAAGTGTATAAGTATTGTATACAAAGCGTATATTGGGCTGTTTTGATGTAAATCTTGGGGTGAGTAGAGATATGACATTAAAGAGACTTATATAAGGTTGTTTTTATGTTGTTGACTGTTAGGTGTGCTGTAGTGACTAAGGGATTGGAATACTAGCTCAACAGTTTCATTGTGGGATTTTGATTGACGACTTGAGGTATGTTAAGGCTAACTTTCCTTCTTTTGGGTATGATCCTTATGAACAAAACGTAAACATAGCACTACTCCATAATGAAATCCATTCTTAGCAGCTAGGGATGTTCCATGTTGATTCATGTTTTAGTAATGTTGTTCAGTACGTCTTCCTTCAGATTCAGTATGATTCAGAGAGTTACATGCTAATGAAATGCTATCTCATAATGTTGTTCGGAGGAATAACAACCTTACGTCACTCCAACAGACTCAGGATGTACTCTTATCATATATATATATATATATATATATATATATATATATATATGGGGTATGGGGAAGGTGCCGACGTTATATACGCACCACCACCTGATCAGCTGGTCACATAATGATGATGATGATGATGCCCACAGAGGCCAATATGATACCCCTATGCATGTATGCACAATATTTATGCATATCATTGGCCCTCAGAGGCAATTCAGACATATATCGCATTCATTTCATCTTATGTACTTTTATATCTCTTTCATTTTATTTTCATGCCTTATATACTTAGTACTTTGTACGTACTGACGTTCCTTTTTTTGGGGGCGCTGCGTTTCATGCCCACAAGTTCAGGTAGACAAGTTGACGATCCGCCCCTGTAGGTTACTGTTCAGCTAATATTGGAGCACTCCTTTTGATCTGGAGTTGCTATTGTGTTTTTGGTACGTTATACTTTTGTGTGCATACGGGTATGGCGGGACCCTGTCCCGATCTTATTATGTCATATATTCCAATAGAGGCTTGTAGACAGCCATGGTATAGTTAGATGTTGTATGGCCCCCTCGGCCAATATATTTGTTGTATAGTATTTTATGATGGCCTTGTAGGCTTGCACAGTTTAGTCCAGCATAGTCATATAGTATGTCTTTTCAGGCCTCATCTCCTATTCAGCATACTTCTCTTATGATTTAGCAGATTTTCATCGGATGACCCTCGAGGTCCACTCTTGTTTATGATTATGATATGGAAGTATGATTAGCGGTGCTCAGCAGGTAGGGCCCGGGTGCCCGTTATGGCCCTCCGATTTGGGTCTTGACATACACAATCAACTTCCCTTGTACATAAGGATAATAATTGTCTCTTGCTACTCAACATTAAATATGATGTCATTATTTAGCAAGAAGAACATACTCATATTTAGATTTTCTCTCATCTAAATCTCCTTCTCAATTCCTTGACAAGACAAGGAATATCCTACTGTGCCTTTAAGATACCTCTGTATCATCTTAACGACTTTCTAATATTATTGTCTGGTGAAGACTGAGAACACACCCTCCCACTTAAAATTCGCCGCTTGAAATATGAGTATTTATGGATCGATTTTTGAATCCTAAATATAAGAATATATGAATCTTCACCCATATCTTTTTGTATACCATAAGCCTTGTGCTAGTGTTTGAGAACTCCACTTGCTATCACTAGCTTTAGGGATTACATCTAGATCAATCAATAACAACACTTGGTTTGATTCATCAACTCCATGTCATATTCCATTATTTAAAAAAATTCCTTAATAAGGTATGTAAAAGTCTACTTCCGACTATGTTTCTCTTTCGTGTGGAGTAACTATATATGCTTCCTCTTTAATTTCAAATCGATGACGGACAATGCAAGGAAGACACGTTTGTCGAGGTTGAGATTGACAAACTGATTATCAATTAATTAGTTACTCTCACTGGGAGCAACAATATTAAATGGATTCTCTTTTGAATGTATCTTTGGTGTGATAGGAACATATTCATTATCACCAATTGAATCCACCCAAATTCATTTCGAGTATGGTTAGCATCAAATTGACTAGCATACAGTGATTTTTATTAGACGTTGAAAAAATATAGATTTTGATTGGGGGAGGAGTTATGTAGGAGAGAGGGGTATGCTGATTTTATTTTCGAGAAGATAAAGAGCTGGCATTGCGAGTAACTCGGGAGCTATTATTTTTTTGTAATTTTTGTGGGTCCCATAAATGATATGACCTCAGCTGACTTACTATAATTTATCTCTGTCCTCAGACATATTTTCTTGAGGTGTGAGGTACCCAAATTTGGTAACATTCTCAAGAGATTTAAGATATATGTTGGTGTTCAGACAACTAGTTGTATATTTTCCTCCATTGGGTTGGGTGTGGTGATTTAGGGGTCTCATATTAATTTGGGGTGGTCGATAACCCATAAGCCAAGCATAGTGGACCTCGTTTGGCCCATCATTAATTTGGTAGTCTGACCCGCGTGGCTTTGTAGGGATTTCATTTTTCCGCCACCTCGCTATTGTTAAAGAGTTTCTAGTTGGCCGACATTGTGGTGTTTCCTGAATTATAATTATGCAATTTGGTATAAATAGAATTATTAGAGTATTTAAATTTGTGGCTTTCAAGAAACTTATCTGATGCGATGTCAAAAAGCTTTACCTATTGTGGTAATGCTATAGTCTGATTCTGTCTCTGATCTTTAACCCGTAATTGTGGTTGGACGTTCTCTTTTTTCTTTAAAAAAGTCAATTTTTTCCAAGTATTTCTTGGAAGACATGTGAAAGATGAAAAACATTTCAGGGATATAGTTTGCTGCGAAACACGATGAACCTCGACGGATGTCAACATATATCTCTTTTTCCAATGGTTGGAATTGAAATTTGAAAAATAAAGATGGAGGGGGCCAACCTCGCCAGATCTCTACCTGCAACAATTCTCTTTTTGGGCTAACAGTGTCGCCGCATCAATTTATTGACAACATAAGATAGAAACCAAAATAAGACTTTTCAACCCTAACGAACAACTGATGTGACCCGATTGTAAACCCACATTTTGCTCTGCCATATCACTCTGATCGAGATTCGTTGATATGACCCAAGTAGGTGGAAGTGGGTGCCAGCTGTGGAGGTCTTCTCGGCCTCTCCGAGCTCCCGGTTGCGGAAACTAGCCCGGACACGGATTTTACCCAAAATAGATAGTCCCCCACTTTTCGGTCCCTTTATGAATATGAGAACGGGAAGGAGAAAAGCGGGCTTGTCCAAATTTCACGTGGGAAGTTAGCTAAACGTTGCGACTCCCCAACACGATTGGACACCTTGTTAGGGTTGCATTTAATGCGCCCCTTCGGTCAATCGGCGGCGTTGCTTAAGAGGCAGGTATCTGACGTTACGTGAAGACACGCCGTTTCGCCAATCTAGGTGAAAATCGCCTTGTCTCCTATTTAAACTACCACTTTGGGTTTACATAGCAATATCTTTTAACTTCTGACATTCTTTTGAAAAAAAAAAACCCGTTCTTTAACATGTCTACTTCATCTTCCTCATCGCAACACTTGGCTGCTACTTAGGCGGCGGGGCTACCCATGCGGGCCCAGAATGACTCCTGACCATGAAAACCTTAGCTCCCCTTCTACCGATGCCCAAGAGATAGACTTGGGTTCCAACATTGCTGAGATCATCCCCTACTCCTTAACTGCTCAGGGGATTTCCGTGTTAGCCGCCGACTGGAATCCGTTATGACGATTCGCTCCTTAGTTACCAGTTCTTGCCTAGATCAGATACGTCTGGACTGCAATTAGGGGCCCGGAATAGGGATACGCCCGGTTCCTAGGAACGCCAACATCTCCTACCATTCTATCGGTATGTCGACCGTCTACATGTACCTTTCATTATTAGCTTTACTCTCCCGATCCACCACGTAATTAAAGAATTCTACAGTCGCTACCAACTCTGCATAAGGCAACTAGCCCCTCAAGTCTAGAGGATCGTGCAATGCATTCAGTACTTGGCCTACCGAGCAAACCTACTTTTTACCTTTGATCACTTCGTCAAAATGTACTCCTCTCGCGCATTTTGGGAGGGAATGGTGCATTTGGCTTCTCGAAGCGTTTGGGGTCTCATCACTAATGTCGAGAATGACTATGACTGTGGATGGCATGATAGGTTCGTCATGATACTTACCAATCTTCTACACAACACTTCTCCAGAACCATTTCCAAAGTTATGGAACCTGCTCGTAGGTATTTTGACCTTTTTTTTCTTTTCCTTTGAAGATTCCCCTCCCCTACTTATGCTTTATTTTTCTTTACTGCGGTCCTCGTGAGCAAGACCACATGCCTGGTCTCTTAAGTTGGGTCGTGAACCTCCTGTGCTCCTCTATTGGGATTGAGAAGACCTGGAGGAATATATCTACCGACCGCTGGAGGGAAAAAAGTCATGGTGAGTTTTTAACAAAGACTTTCCCCTCCCGTTATCATTTTCGACTTATCCCGATATTAGGTACTGCTCCTCATATGTATTTTACGCAGGCTTACCTGTCCTAGGATCATCATCCCGGAGGGCCCCTTATCGAGAAGAAGCCCAAACCAATCTTGAGTTGGCTACTACCAGCAAAAAATGAAGGCTTCCCGCGGATGCAGGCGTGTCTTCTTCCTGAGGAATTGACTCCGGGGTGCGATCTCATCCCCGACTATTACAGTACTGAAAAAAGTTATGTCGAAAGTGGTGAATTTGGAAGAAGGTGGGGAAGGCGGAGTCTTTGATAGAGGAGAAGACGGGCATTCCGAGCCTATTGTTGATAATCTCGGAAGGGCCCCGGGCAGTGTAGGGCCGGTCCCTCCACTCCGCCCCTCGGAGGGAGAAAGACGAGTCTGATTTGGAAGCTCTTCTCTCTTACTTGGCGGGATTTCTCCTCCAAGTATGTTATTTAATTAAGTTTGTCACTTTGTTCCTTTTGAAATTTCTCATACTTCCGCCCGCCTTTCTTCATCGGGTCATGCTTCCATTACTTCTGTTCTCGAGATGGTCAGGAGCTCACCTTATTCGTCCAGAGAAGTGAGGAGGCTGCAATCCGAGAACTCCCACCTGAAGGCTGATCTGTCCGAGTTGATGACCCGCAGATCTTTTTTGAACTCCGAGCGGAGTGAAGCTAAGGAGGCTTTGTCTGCCCGAGAGGGAGTCCTCCGGGACCTAACAACTGCCCATCAAAAGCTTTAGGAGAGGGTAGCTCAGGTGGAAGCATAGAGGTCCGCTGCCCAAGGGAGAGTGCAAGCGCTAGAGGCTTTCCAGACACGACTCAGAGCCCATAATGTCCGACTGCAGCAGCGCCGATCTGCCGATCAGAACTTTTCTAATCTTTAAGGGACTATATCATGCTGAAGACCCGATGCAATGTTCTTCTAGATATTAGAGAAATCTGCATTGGGTACGTTGATTCTGCTCTGACGGATGTAGAGGTGGATGTGGGGGCTGCCGATATTGCTATGGACGACCTCCGTTATCGGACTCCTTCCTCCTCTAATGCTTCCTGTATTTCTTCGGATGATGAAGACACTGCTCCTTCTTCTTAGCTTATGTTTACTACTCTGCGGGCCTTTGTGCCCGGTTAAGACTGCTCCGGCCGCTGTGCTTTTTGATTTATTTTTTTGTGTTTTACTGAAGAGGTCTATGTACCGTTAGTCTGTTTTTTGTCCCAGTCTGCGTACTTGTGATTATGCTCTTTTCTAAGTTTTCTTTGTTGTATATAGGCCTGTGTGCCCTTAAAATATTTGTCCGAGCCTGGGTGCTCGAAAGAAAAAATATTTCTCGCAGTACTTACATATATAAATATATGCGTGTAATTGCATTTATTTGATTTCTTTTACGCTTTGACATGCGCTTTGTTGGCAAATCGTAGTGATTGCAACTAATCTTATTGGATTTTATTTTTAACACTTAGCTGTCGGGGCGTGACCGCTATGCCCGTCTACCTGAACTATCTTTATATTCGAGTGTCGGTATTTAAGCTTAAAAATTGATGAACGGTGCACGTTTTTTCACTTTAGCATTTTGTATTTGAATTCATAATTTTTAACTCAATTCGAGTATGCCACTTCCGAAAACACTTTTTGCGATCAGGAATTATTCATCTTATTCGCAATAAAAGAGGGGGGCCCTGGATTTCGATGTTGATGAGGAAGACGTCTCAATGTATTTAATGGCACTAAGGTACATGGAACCTGCACGCTCGAAGGCTCTAAAGGTCGTGCCATGTGTTTGAAGCGATTTTTACTAGGCCGTATGGCTTCCGAGTTCGACTTTGCCCCGAACGTTTTTATTTTTTTACGAGATACCTCATTGGTAAGTGTTCTGAAAAATAAGTGAGGATTCTTATTTCACTTTCCCTGGAGTTTACATGAACAGACTGTTTGATTGAACTACAAAAATCTTAGTACGGTATATCAGGGCGGGGAAAGCTAGACAAGGGCTAGCGTTCATTTTCTCCCGGCAGTCCTAATCCTTGTGCATTTGTTCAGCTTGCTCGATTCCCATTGTCTCCTCCCGGTACTCATTTGTGAGGTATCGAGGATTCGAGTATTGTGTTTGACAACATCTGATAGAGTTCTTTCTAGGTTCTCCGATTTCTTATCGGATGCGACACGTTTTTGTGTTGTTGCCTCATTAAAAATCTTGCTAGTAAAACCTCTTTGGAACAAAACCTAGGTCAAGGAAAAGAGTGCAACACGTGTCTTTAGTCCTCCTTCCAGTAGTTAGGAAGAGGGAAGCAGGTAGTTCTTTTCAGAGTGATTCCCGTCCTGGAGAGGAAGTAAGTTAGGGTAGAATAAATAATGTATTTATACAATCATACCAGTCATCCTTGTCAAAGGTAGAATCTCTTGAGATGGCTGGCGTTCTAGCTATTCTTTAACTCATTTCCATGCTCGTGCCCGATTTGGTACGATCCTGTGCCAGCAATCCCCACGATTTGGTATGGACCTTCCAAATTAGGCCCTAGCTTACCTGCTGGCGTCCCGTGTTGCGAGGGTGACCTTCCGGAGGACGTAATCCCCAACCATGAAATGCCTCAAGTTTGTTTTTCTGTTGAAATATCTTTCAACCTTCTGCTTCTGCGCTATCATACGCACAAAAGCCATTTCTCTTCGTTCTTCCAACAGTTCCAACCCAACGGCCATCGCCTCATTGTTGGATTCTTCCATAGTTTCAGTGTATCGGATGCTTGGTTCTTTGATCTCTTCAGGTATGTGGCCTCGGCCCCTACACCAGAGAGAATGAGGTTTCACCCGTACTTGTTTTAGGAGTAGTTCTGTATGCCCACAGTAACTCAAGTAATTCTTCCGGCCATCTCCCCTTAGCATCTTCCAACTTTTTCTGGATATTCTGAATCAGGATCCTGTTGGTTGATTCTGCTTGTCCGTTTGCACACGGATGGTATGGGGAAGATGTTATTAATTTGATCTTCAACCCTTCCAGGAATTCGGTGATTTTTGTCCCCACAAACTGAGGGCCATTGTCACAAGCTATTTTCTTTCGGTACCCCAAACATGCATATGATGTGATCCCAGATGAAGTCGATCACTTCTTTCTCCTGAATTTTCCCGAAAGCCTTTGCCTCTACCCACTTCGTGAAATAATCTGTCAGCAGCAACAAGAACCTTACAATTTTCACAGCCCCTGGCAACGGGCCTACGATGTTCATCCCTCTTTTAAAGGAGGGCCATGGGGCTACAACCGAATGAAGTAGTTCAGTGGGTTGATGAATCATCGGAGAGTGTTGCTGGCATCTGTTGTATCTTTGAACGAAGTTTTTAACATCTCCCTCCCGCCGGGACCAGTAATATTCGGCCCTTATTATTTTCTTGACCAGCGACTCTTACCTGACGTTGTTCCCACAATTGCCTTCGTGTACTTCCCTCATAACGTATTCCGCTTCGGCGGGCCCCAAACATTTGGCCAAGGGACCTAGGTATGACCTGCGATACAATTCCCCTTCATGCATGCAATACCGTGCTGCCTTGACTCTCAGAGCTCTTGCCGCTTTGGCGTCTTCTGGAGAGTCCCATTCTACAGATAATTCATTATTTCGTTCCGCCAGTCCCATGTCAGGACAGTGGTGTTTACCTCATGTATGGCAGGACTTAGGACAGAATGTAAGAGGTGGACCAAGGAGTCTGGTGCGCTTCCGTTATGCCGATCGAGAAACCAAGATTTGCCGAGGCATCAGCTTCAGTATTCATCTCTGGAGGGATTTGCGTGACTTTCCACCGTTCGAAACGTGCCAACAGCATTTTGACTTTGCCTATGTAGTACCTCGCATTCGATCGTCCTTGGCCTCGTATTTCCTGATGATTTGATTTATGATCAGTTGAAATCAACTTTTCAGTTCAACAACTTCAGCTCCGAATCCTCGGACCAGTTCCAAACCTGCAATTGTGGCCTCATACTCGGCCTTATTATTAGTCAGAGACGAGCATGTTATGGCCTGTCTGATCACGACTCTCGACGGGGTTATCAGAACGATTCCCAATGTCGTACCCTTTACATTGATTGCCCTGCCTGTATATAAGATCCACTCTCCGGACGCGGCTTTGAATTCTCGGGCCGCTTTTTTCTGAGCACGGGGTATCAAACCCGGACTATAATCTGCCACGAAGTCCGTTAGGGCTTGTGACTTAATAGTAATATGAGGCAGATAGGTGATATCATAACCACATATCTCAATCGACTAACTGCATGCCTTCCTGAAAGCTCAGGCTTGTGCAGGATGTTTCTTAAAGGAAACATCTTTACCACGCAAATAGGCTGACATAAAAAGTAAGGATTTAGTTTCCAGGCCATGACTACAGAGCTAGGGCCAGTTTTTCAAGATGCGGGTAACGAGCTTCAGCCTCGATCAAGGCTTTACTAATATAATAGACAGGTGATTGCGTACCTTTCACTTCATGGACCAGCACGAGGCTTACCACGATATCAGAGACAACCAGGTAGACTAGTAAGAGCTCATCTCCTTCCGGGCTCACGAGCAATGGCGGGTGCGATAGGTACCTTTTCAATTCTTTTAACGCATGCCGACAGAGATTAGTACGCCAAAAAACTTTTGGCAGCGCTCATATGATCGAGATATGAGCCTCCCCAACGTTGTTACTCTTCCGACCAGTTATTGCACCTCTCGGGCATTAGTGAGTGTATCCAGGATTTGTTCGATTGCTCAAATATGATTTGGATTAGCTTTTATCCCCTTGCTGGTCACAACGAACCCTAGGAATTTGCCGGAGTTTACTCCGAAAGCGTATTTCTCCGGGTTCAGCTTCTATATGTTCCTATGTTCCCAGGGATCTAACAATTATGTCATCCAAATAAACTTTCACATTTTGGCTCAGCTGGTGTTCAAACATCCGGCTGTCCAATTGATAGAAGGTGGTCCCTGCGTTTTTCAAGCCAAACGGCATGACAGTATAATAATAGGTACCATGCTCCGTGATGAATGAGATCTTTTCTTGGTCCGCCGGATCCAACTGAATTTGGTGGAACCCTGAGAAAACGTCCAAGAAGCTGAGAAACTTGTACCTGACCACTGAGTCGATAATTCTATCGAGACAGGCCATGAGGTACGAGCTCCTCGCGCATGCTTTATTCAGGTCCTTTAAATCTAAATACATTTGAAAGCCATTAGGATTTTGAGGGAGTACCACCACATTGGCCAGCCAATCAGTGTATTTTACCTCACGAATTGCTTCTAGCTTAATAAGTCTGGCCACCTCCTCCTTGACGAACTGGCTACGCTCAGCAGATACTGGGTGCCTTTTTTGCTTCATAGGCTGACTGTCCGAGTGTATGATTACTTTGTGGATGGCCAGCTCCGCCGGGACACCTGCAGTATCTACCCCTGACCAAGTGAAGCTACTCAACCTATCTGTTAAAAAGTTAAGTATCTTTTTCGGGACCCAAGGTTCAAGCTCGAGCCCAAGTATAGGTGCTCCTCCGGTGTTTTACGGTCGGCAAATAATCAACTCCAACTAAGCCTGTCAAGTGGCCCGGGCCGGGCCATTTAAACGTGGCCCATACGAGGGCAGTCGGGGCCGGCATGGGGGCCGGGCTTGGGGAGTGAAAAGGGTGTCCGGCCCAGCCCCTACCCGGATTAGGGGTACACCTAAGACTAATTGGGCCGGGACGGGTTTTAAAAAAAAATCTAATACTAAAATAGACATTTACATTTACTGATAATAATAAAATTAACATTTACATCTAATGATAAAATTGCTAAACTAAAAAAAAAGTTTAGTCGTTGTCAAATTCAAAAAGCTAGCCGTTGTAAATTTAAAAAACTAGTTGTTGCCAAATTTATTTAAACCCCTAAATTTATGAATAAACTACACTTTGGTCATATTTCCAAACTATAAATATCCCTTCATTCTTCTTCATTTTCACACAATTCTCTCTTTATCTATTTTTGCTACTCAACTAGTGTACATTATACGATGGGTATAAATTATTCATGTAATTTAAATATAAAAATATAATATTTTAAAAATAAAACATGAATAATTTATATCATATTCTCACACTTTTCTAACAAATCTTGTAGGAAAAGAATGCATGGAAAAAGAGAAAAAGCAAGAACTAAAAGCCAAGAAAGGAGGATGCATCCGTGACAACTTCACCAAAGACTACACAAAGTCAAGAGAAACAAAGTTATGACAAATTCTCACCAAGATTTCATGATAAATGATCGTGCCAAATTCTCAAGATTGCATGATAATTTGCCATGCCAAATTCTCAAGATTGCATGATAACTTGCCATGCCAATGTCTCAAGATTGCAAGATAATTTGCCATGCTAATTTCTCAACGAGAAAATATTATTATATTGAATTTCTCTTGCAATGTCTCACCAAGGCTTCTAGGAATTTTTCTATAAATAGGCATATGTTGTAGAAGAAAGGGGCATCCCACTTTGTATCAATTTCCTATCTAGTTCTAAGCTTCCTAGAAAGAAAAGAGTTACTCTTGGTCTCTTTCTCTAGTCTTTTTCATAAAATATGCTTAGTCTTTTGGAAGTTCTCTTTAGCTTTTCTTACTTCACAATGGAGTAATTTCTTTTTGTTGGGATAGTTGATGAAGCTTGATATAATTATAATTTCATCTCAGTTTCAATACATTCTTAGCTTGAAATCTTCAATTTATATTTCATAGTGTACTGGAATATTGATCTTCTAATCATTATTATCACATCTATATATTTTATATCTAAGTTATTCTCATATTAATTTTTTAATTCTCACGGAGCAAAATTAATATATAATAACTGATGAATAGAATATTAGAGTGAGAGTAATTTTTAGTTAGATTATTATTTCAAGTCTGTAATTTTGCTTGCCTCAGTTTTAATTCTCACGGAGGAACTGTTGTGGGCATGAATATTGATTTTTAGTAAAAATATTCTCAAGAAGTTTTTACTACCCTTGAGCACAATTCAGGCAAGATATTTCAGTTTAATCATCACTAAGCTTAAGTCAATTAATTGACATAACCTCGCAGAGTGTTAATTAATTATTTATTTCTTAGTGTAAAAATATAATTGTATTAGCAATAAGCAATTATTCTTTAGAAAATATGTGTAGAAACTGAGATTTTATTGTAATGATATGTCAAGTGAATTCAACTATTCCCAACTCTTTTAAACTATAAATCTTCCGGAAGCTGTTCGCTTTAATCTAAGTAATTTATAATTTCAGACTCACCTTTCATCAATCTGATTCTCTCAAATAGTAGTCAAAATATTACAAGTCTGTAGCCTAGATTGTCCAATCTCTGTGGGACGATATCATAAACTATACTAGAATTTTACTGAGTACGAGCAGAAAATCCTATACACACCTCGTCAATTACTACTTTCAACATCCATGGATAATCCTCCACTTATACCTTCTCCTCGAGTTCAAAGATCAACTTCAAGTGCGGTGTGGATGCATTTTGAGCGAGTAAACGAGGAACATGTTAAATGTCAATATAGTGGTGACATATATCTCCATAAGTCTGGAGCGCCGGGTATTGGCCTATTGGGGGAGGGTGTACCGGTGTGTTGCATAGGCACTTATGAAAAGGCACGAAATTGAACTTTGAAGTTTATCTCTTCTTTAAATTTGTCCATCGATGTTAGCCGTTTAATTAGTATGTTTTGAACTTTTGATTTGCAATATTTCGCCCTTCAAGTTTTTATGTTTTGAATTTACAATGTTATCAATTTAAGTTTTAAGTTTTATTTTAAATTATTTATGTAGATGTTGATATGTCTATTTGACTGGACACAAAGTTTAAGAAAGAAGAGAAGACTTTCAAACTTGTAGTGTTAAATGAGTCATATATATTTTGTGTGGCTATAAACCATTGCATAAAGGTAAATTATTTCCAAATATAGAAAGGGGTAATTCTCTTTAGTACGGACTAATAAAGAAATAGGTTCACGTAACTTTAAACGGAGGGAGTATTATATTTGATATAATCTATGTATCCACAGTATATATGACATGCTAATGGAATTTTACTTTTATATAAAACTATCTCAATCTAATATATACTGAAAATGTATAAAAGGTATATTTGTTGAGAAAATAAGATTGTCTAGCTTTAAATACAATTTTAAAGAAAACTAAAGCGCTCCATATAAAGAGACTCTTAATTTATTGGGATACAATATTTTAAAAATATTTATTATTAGTAATAAATGTAGTACTTAAGTTGGCTAGGCAGGGCAGGGCCAGTCCCCGATGGGCCATCACCCGGGCTATTGGTGGGCTAGGCTAGCGGGCTGTCCACCTTGTCCGGCCCAGCCCCCTAATAAATCCCACCTAGCCCAGTCCCTTTACACCTCTCTTAGTTAGGTCTGGGCTGAGCCGATGGTAGGCCGGGTTTATTGGGCCGAGTCCGAACCGGCCTGGCCTACTTGACAGGCTTAACTCCAGCTGCTCTGTTGTGGTTCTCGCTGCATCCGTTTCTTCTGGTGCAACAAACCCTGTTGGCATTCTATCTGTCACGTCTTTCGGGGGTGAGGTTTTTACCATTGGTTTGTTGAGCCCGACCGAGGATTGGACTTCGGGGTCAGGGTTCTGTAATTGCTAGCGGCCGTTATCTTGCATTTATAATTCGATGGTTGTCAGGGTCACATCTCCTTGGCTGGGCTCCAGATTTCACTGGACCTCTGCAATCCCCCACGCGGTGGGAAACTTCAAGACTTGATGGTAAGTCGAAAGGACCGCCTTTATGGCATGCAATCAGGGTCTACCTAAGACCAAGTTGTAGAGCATTTCTCCTTCGAGAACGTAGAACAGAGCTTCCAAGGAGATCCCGCTACATGAGTGACCAGTTTGACCTACCCTGGGGTGGTTTCGTTTGACAGGTCGAATCCGGTCAGAATTTTATCACCCAGATCACCCGTTCTGCCACCTACATCTCTTTGAGTACTATATTCACGGACCTACCTAGATCTATGAGCACACTTTTAATGTTAAAATTCAAGATTAGTAAGGATAATGCCAATACGCTGTTGGCTTTTTCCTCTGCTTCATTAAATATGATGGAGTTTTCCGGGTGACCTCTCCCTCCTTTTTGGGTGGGAGAGGGATCCCATCGTTGTAACTCCTAGGATACCGCTCCTATTACCTTTCCTTTGAAGATCATGTTGACTCTCTCCTGGTGCTCTTGCCTGATGCGTGAAGTCTTGGCCCCTTCTCCCCGATCACGCTTGTTGTGGTTGTTTAAGAACTCTTTCAGATATCCCCTCCGGAGCAAGTCTGTGACCTAGTTACAAAAATGTTTGCAATCCTCGGTCGAGTGCCCTGAAATAGCGTGATACTCACACCACAAATCCACGTTCCGTAGGTTGGGGTTAGATCTGATAACCATTGGGAACCTGGCCTCTGCCATATCTTTCATTGCCATGACCAATTCTCCAACTTCCACGTTGAAGTTGTAGGATGCCACCCTTGGCGGACTCGAATCTCAGGGCGGTCTATAGTGCGGTGCATTCCTGTCACTCCTGGGTTGGCCCTGATCATAATGTGGCCTGTTGTTTTGCGCCTCGTTCCTCGGTGGGGGACGAGTCACACATGGCTCATACCAATCCCTCAGGCCCCGCTGCTTAAATGGGAGGGTAGCCTTCGGCTTGTCCTAAGGCCTTCCTCTTACTTCGATTTGGCCTTCTGCTCTGAGATCATCCTCGATCCTTATCTTAGCTGTGTATTGGTTGTTCAATTCATTCCAAGATTTCACCGGGAATTCCCTCAGGCTTTTCTTTAGTTTCTTCGATGCGTCTGAGCCACTGGTGTTTAAACCATCTGCGAATGCCGCGGCCGCCCAGTCCTCCAGAATGATAGGTAAGGTCATCCTTTCATATTGGAACCTCTCTACGTAATTGCGGAGCGATTCATCCTTCCTTTGCTTGATAGTGAAGACGTCCTCTTTATGTGTTTCAACTTTTCGCGCCCCCGCGTGAGCTTTTACAAAGGCGTCTGCAAGAGCAGCAAAAGAATCAATAGAATTTTTAGGTAAAAGAGTATACCAAGAAAGTGCTCCTTTTATGAGCGTTTAATTAAATTTTTTCAACATGACTTATTCGATCTCATGTTGTACGAGATCATGCCCGGTGATTGCTACTTCAAAGGTTGTTATGAGCTCCTCCGGAGCTGTGGTCCCATCGTATTTTGGTATTTCCGGCATTTTGAACTTTCTAGGGATGGGTGCAGGGGTCGTGCTTGATTTTTAAGGTATCTTTCTGTACTTCCCTACTCTAGCTCCCTTCAGGATAGGGGAGCCCCTGGTATTTGGCTCATCCGATCATGGAGCTCTTTTTTTAGCTTTGAGAGCCTGGCTAGGTCAGCGTTTTTCTCGGTCAACCCCGTCCCTGCTTGCTCCATGTATACCGCAGAGGTCTCCAGTGCTTTGGTGATATCAGGGTCATTCAAAGGGCGTTCCGCCGGTGCCGTGCCAGACAAAGAGTTTTAAAGCTTTTCCATACGTTATATCCTTACACTATTAACTGCTAGGACCGCGGCCAGGGTGGCATCCGAGAGGGTTGCCTCCTTCTCATATATCCCTTTTACCACAGGGTGAAGGTGCCTTTTTTTTTTTTGCTGGAATAACGCCCTCTTGGGAGCGTCTCCCTGCTTTCCAGTGAGCGCTCGAGATGGCCCTCCCAGACAGGGGCTTTGCCGCGATCTTTTGTTAAGGGTGGTGTTGCCTACTCTCTTTCTTCCCGCTTGGTCACGTTCCCTGTTTGGATTTTGTTGTTCCCTCGGCCTCGTTCGAATTTTGTTGTTCGCTCGGCCGCGAGCTCCGTGGATCCTTCCTTTCATCAGGGATACTATTTCCTGACAAGCTGCTTCCTGACTCAGGCATGACTCAGTGTAACGTTACTGCTAAAAAACTTTAAAATGAGCCCGAGTTTCTTCGAGAGTCTCTGCTATAAATCGTGATTTACCTCCAAATGTCTCATCCCCACGTACGTGCCAAATCGTTTTCCGTGAAAACGGATAATCAGTTAGAGATTTGTATTTTAAAGATTTAGTGACAAGTAGGTCGTAGCCAATCCCGGAAACTCTCCTTTTGGGATTAATATTTGTGATTCTCAGAATTAGATTGAAAGAACCGAGCTTAAGAATTTGATAAAATCAAGCAAGATAGATATATATTCAAAGAAAATCAGCGTGCCCGGATGTATATTGCTTTAGAGAGAAAATAAGAGATGGTTTACAAGAAAAGAGCTGAAGATGCTTAGCTTACATGATAAACTATCTATACAGAAACCAAAACAAGCCTTTTCCACCCTAACGGACGATGTGACCCGACTGTAAACCCACATGCTGCTCTGCCACAACACTCTGATCGAGATATATTTATATGACCCGAGTAGGTGGAAGTGGATGCCAGTTGTGGAGGTCTTCCCGGTCTCTCCGAGCTCCCGGTTGCGAAAACTATCCCGAACACGGATTTTACCCAACACAAAAATTAATGCTAATTTTATGATACTTTCTATGTATTTGGCCTTTCAAATATATTTGTCATCAATTTTCATCATCGTGATATTCCCTCTGTCCCATATTACTTTGCCACATTACTATAAATATATGTCCCAAATTACTTGTTCATTTACAAAATTAAGATAAAATTAATTAAATATTTTTTATCTTACTCTTAGTATTAAATGTTCTTGAAATTAGTCAATATTGATTAGAATGTATTTATTTATTAATTCGATTTGCAAATAGTTTAAAAAAATACTAAATAATATAGGACGGAGGGAGTAAAAGATAATGGGACCAATAGGCAATTTGCTTTTATTAAAAAGACAATCAGCTCTATCCACGTGGCAGGCCCTAGGTTATGTACCACGTGTAAATGTATTATTATTTTCAACTTAATGAGTCATCTTTTACAATTTAAATTAGAATTTTCTGGTAAAGACGCAACAACCATATTGTCATACAACAATAAAATTTATAATGTAATAAAATTTTCCTTTCTTACTGCTAAATCTATTTGTCTTATTCATTAATAAAAGCAGTCTTTGCGTAATTAGACGCTATCTTATTTTTACCAATCTTTATATTTTTCCCTTCTTGTCGTTGATTTTTATGACATTATGCTTATTGTGTCTTTACCTAAAATTTCTAATTTAAATTGTTCAAAATGACATGCTAAGTTTCTTAAAAAGAGCTCACAATGTGTCTATGTGATACCTTAAATTGGTTAAAAAATTCTCTATAATTTAATCAAATTCATAAATGCAACTTTAGAAGTTGTTGCATAATTGCAGTTAGGAACTAAATTGGACCTAATATACTCTTAATGTATGTGTTTAGGTCCAAGTATGTCATTATTAGTCTTATGTTAAGTTTTCTGTGAAATAAGGATATCTATAGCCGAATTAACAGGGATATGATTGAGCCAAACCATTAACGGAAGAATGAATTTCGCATACTTTAAGAACATTTTAACTCTTTTCTAGGGAAAAAAAAAAAAACAGATACCGAAAGCCCATTATTTTTAAATTTTGAAGTGTATCAATTTTAAAATAATAACACAAATATCACAAAATTGAAATAGTAATCAGAATAAAGGGATGATATATCCCTCATTTTTAAACTAACAATAATTACCTTTGTTTTCGTTTTTTGACTAACGATTTTTAAGAAAACATTTCCATGTCACTATCTGAAACCAATATCCTCTTCACTAGCTCCTTTCGATCTTTTTGTTTTCTTTTTTCAATAAAAAAAAAAATAGAGAGGTTAATTTGACCTTGTGTTAGCTCTTTCTTCCATTGTTTTGACCGTAATTGTTTTACCTATAGTTTGATTATTCTGAATTACAATTCTAAAAGTACTCATAATAATAGAGAGAAACTCTTGTATGAATTTCTTGCAATTTATTTTAATATTTTAAACAAATTTTAGTTTTGGTGCACTGAATATTTGAATCCTTTTTTTTGTTTTCCAACTCATTTATAGATAGACTTTTGAATAATATCGATTGGCTCAAAAGAAATATTACCAATTAGGACCGACTGTCTCTTATTTACTTTTGCTATTTATTTTATATTTAATTCTCCAATCTTATTGACGAATGTTTTTTTTTTTTTTTTCCTTTTTTCAAAAGTGATAAATTTTGAACTAATTTAAAACTCAATAAAATATGAAGATTGTTGAAAATTCATCAACATTCTTAAAGCTAAAAATTGTTAGAATAGTTTGTTTCATGTTGGGAATTGATTGGCACTTTCCCACGTCGGTGGTGACAGCTTCATTAAGATCCTTGGAGTCTTTGTTCTCTTCTTTTGTTTACTTTGATAGAGTAGTACACATACTTTTAAGTTGAAAGATATATTATTATATAATTAAAGACTTGGACTTGCACTTGGGGCGTGGGCCGGATCGCATCATAAATTAGATATTACTCCCACTATCTCATATTACTTGATCATTTTTTCTTTTGTACGTTTCGTAAAAAATCATAAATAAAAGATATATTTTACAGTTTTACTTTTATCTCTGTCCAACAAATACATTCTAATCAATATTGACTAATTTCAAAAACATTTAATACTAAGGGTAAGATGGAAAAGATTTAATTAATTTTATTTTGATTTTGTAAGTGAACAAGTAATTTGGGACATATGGCCAAGTAATATGGACGGAGGGAGTATTTAAAAAAAAAATCTGTAATACAATAATTAGTTTATTTGAATTTTAACTTTTTCATAAATAGATGTATCTGTTTATGAAATAATACGTCTTTTTTTTAAAAGGATTGATTTTTTTTCTTTTTTTTTTGCTGAAAGGAATTGATGGTTGCTTGTATAAACAATGATTCCCAATGAGTAGTATTGAAAAATTCTGCAAGTATATTTTGATTTTGTTGTATCCTAAAAGGAATCATTTGTATTTTCTCAAAATCAAAATACGAGCGATAGCTCTTTAAGCCGTTCTTTGTTTTATTCTCTGTTAATTTTTCTTTCAGAAATAACAATTCATAGACGTTGAAGAATAAGACCTTACATATTACTTAATAGAGAAGGTAAATACTTATTAGTACCCTGTACTTATATAAAGTCAAATTCAGATGGTATCATGAAGTAATGTTATAGATACACTAATTAATTATGAAATGATAATTACCCTTCTACTAAAAAAAAAAGAAGAGAGATAACCCTTATGTATATTTAAACATATATTATTGTGATTTATTGATTTAGTATAAATATTTATGTTTTTGCCAATGAAATGTGTGTGTGCATGTGTAAGGAGCACAATTATTGAAGGCAAAAGGACATAAAGTGAAGAGATGAGATCTTCTTAGGATGATATATGCTAGGGCACGTCATTGATTTTGACAAACGCTGGTCCTAAAAGATTCTTGGACACGTACAAAACATTGAGATACGTGTAATGCTAGCTCAATCTCAAATAAATGATACTGTAGGTTTTGCTGTTCTATTGCTGTTGGTTGACCATTTTTCTTGATTGTGACCTATCCTCAATTGCTTTCCCTATCGTGTCCATTCTGGCTTAAATCTTAAATCTTAAATCATGAGTTTTACTCCTTCACGTAATTTTTTTTAAAATGAAAAATGGAAAAATAGCAGTACAGTCCACACATCTAATTTATATATATATATCTATATATTATTTTAAAAGCATAAATAGAAATATTGGTTGATCAAAATATTCTTCTAATAATGAATGACTTTTATATCCTTAATAAGTTCTAATCATGTTTTCAACATACTTATAGCCTGTTTGGCTAAGCTTCTAAAAACAATTTATTTTAAAAAATACTTTTCAAAAAAGTATTTTTGGCTAAAAGCAGTTTGTGTTTGGTCAATTAATTTAAAAAGTACTTTTGAGCAGCTATTAGTATTTGGCCAAATTTTTAAAAAGTGCTTCTATGTGTATTTTTTTCAAAAGTACTTTTCAAAAAAGTACTTTTGGGCAAAAAAAGCCTATTTTTTAAACTTTCCGAAAAACTCGCTTTCCTCGCTACTCCCCAAAAACACTTATTTTCTCCCAAAAGCTTGGCCAAACATCTCACTTTTTTTAAAATAAGCACTTATTAAAAAAATAAATACTTTTGGAAAAAAAAATAAGCTTGGCTAAACAGGCTAAACCTAATACCTAAAAGAACGTTACAAAATTTCTTGTTAGACTTAATCATATTAGAACTAAAATAGACATTACCTAATTAAGGTCCAAAACCTTACTTTACAACATATTTCCGTAAATACTACTAGATGGAAAAGGACTTGATTCTCTCTGAAGTTAATTAAAGAAATAACATTTATGTTAATAATATTTAAATCTCATATAAGTATATTTTCAATATATAAAAGTAAAACTTTCATTTCACTCCTTTAATATTTTAACTTTCATTTTGATGAAATTATTTACTTCAAATCAAAAGCGGAGTCTGAATTTGACGGTCATGAGCTCTGGATCCTAATTTATTTAAAGTTATTTTGTTCATTAATAATCTATACATAGTTAATAAACTTTTAAGACAAATACAAAGTTTGTGCAGCGGATGGGCTGCTCATCCCTTAATTAGGGGTCACGGATTCGAGCTTGGGTATGAAAAAAATCTTTGGAGGGAGCACTTTCCCCGAATAGGCGCTACAAAATGCGAATTATCTGGATTAATCGGGCTCAAATGCGAATACCAGGCATCAGATAGAAAACCAAAAAATAGAAGAAAAAAAAATGAGGTAGAAGGTTCGATAATTTTTGAAAAGTAGACCTTAAGAACAAAAAGTAAATTTGATTTTAAAAAATAAGATTAGGATCTAGAAATAATTAATTGAAAAATTTGACATTTTATTGAAAGCTTTTGTGAAGACTACAAAAGCCTCTTAGTTATCCCTTATATATAATAGTAATATTTATTTTGATCTAAGTAAAAAATTTAAAAATTTTGCTCTATAATATAAAACTGAGAGAGTAAAGAGAAAAAGAAAAAAAAACCACAAAAAAATATTACAATATCAATATACAAATTAAAGAGGGAATGAACTTAAGAGAAATAATTGGTGTTAAGAATTGAGTATAACCAACCAAAATGCAACAATTAGAACACATTTGGTACAACATGAATGGTCAAGTAAAAATATGAGGACTACAAAACTTGCATATTCTCCCTTATATATAAGTATGTAATATCTGATAGTCTTTCTATTGTAGGAGTAAGATATATATTTATAAATAATTGGATGAAGGAAATATGTAAATTGATAATCCTTTTACCAAAAAAAAAAAAAAGTATAAAATTGAGAATGTTAAATTATTTTCTAATAACATCTTTTACCTCACTATTAAAATTATTGTCTAATAACATTTTTGTACCTCATAAAACAACTATAATGTAATTACAAGTAATATTACCTAACATTTCTTTTTGGTGATAATTGATAGGGAATAATGTGCAACACAGTAGAGAATATATATAATGTATATGTTTTGTATAAACTCATGAAATCAACTCAAATTACAGTGTATACGAAGTATAGCTATATATTTACATTAATATATTTTGTATATATAATGTATATGTTTTGTATAAACACATAAAATTGTATATGCTTTGTATAAACACATAAAACTAACTCAAATTACAGTGTATATATAATGTATATGTTCAATTGCTATATATAAAGTTATAAACATATACAATAGTACCAAAGATGAATTCTAACAAATTTTGAAACAAAGTGGTAGCAAAATCCATCAAAAGAGCTCCAGCGGAGCAGATCAAACAGCTATGTCTCTTCTACTCAATAAATTGACCGTCACATGGGGAACAAGAGTTCTGCAAATTCATATCTCACCAACACTATCTTGACACAATCTGAAAGGACCATGATCAGAGGCGGAGCCAGAATTTGAGGTTTGGGGTTTCAAAATTTTAAGACATGATAACGACCTCAAGCTAATGTTAACAACTCCCAAACTAACGTACAAATATCGGTATTTAATATATTTAAAATAGCGACAAACTGAAAGAGTTCCTGTACGTATCTGTCAGAGGATAGGTGGCTGGTGGGCAAAAACTTTTGTAGTTTTGAAGAAGAAAAAGACCAAATAGGTTTTGGGTCTTTGTAGAAATCTAATTTTTGGTTTGATGTTTGTGAAATAAACGGAGAGCCTCTTTTGTTTTAGAGTGGAACGTTATTTTTGCATTTTTAATTGTCAATCTTATGTTTTTAAAAATAAAGCTTTTTAAAAAATTTTAAAAAAATGCTTACATAGCTTTATGCTATAAAGCGCAAAATAGTGTAGCAAAGGGAAAAGGATGCCAGAAGATGGGGCTCGAACCCACACTAGACGCACAAGGCTTTTCCCCTTCTTTCTTGCCATTGGACCATCAACTTACTTTGGTGAGTGGGTTCGAACTTAAATAGATATATATAACTACTGGATTTTCTAATATAAATACATAGTCTGCGTAAAAGTTATTGGATTTGGCCAAACTCCCGTGTTATACCGTAGCTCCGCCCATGGTTACTAAAACAAAAGCAAAAATGTTGAAAAGTCCTTAAAAAGGGATAGGTTTTCTGGGAAGAAATTACCTCAGGATCATATAATCACAATAACTAACCAGGGCACAAAAAAGAGGACAAATCCATGTGTCGAATGTTTTTTCCATCAGTCTTCCATATAGAAGAATTATTAAGTAAGGAGATACATGAAAAGATGACATGCAACTATTAACGGACAGGTCAGAAAGAATAGTCAAAATATGAACCATCAGAGTTGAAAATTTTCGGCCAGATCTAAACTTTCATGGTTTTCGGAGATTAACCTTTCGGCTAGATCTAAACTTTCATGGCTTGATAGCGAAAACTAATAGAGAGGGGTGAGGGACGAAGCTCGTGGTGAGCTTGTGTTATTGCGTCGAAGGCTGGCCGTGGTGGGGGTTTCCCCGCGTTGGAGGGCACAGTTGTAGCCGAGTGGGAAAATAGGGATAGATGGGTAATATACTAATAATTGGGTTAGAATTAATTAGTTAGATGTCCCATAAGAAATTACTTACTACGTTTCAATTTACGTGTTTTTGTTTGACTAAGCACGAAGTTTAAGAAATAAAGAGAGACTTTTGAATCTTGTGGTCTTAAATTAAGATGTGTATAATGTATAACATATTTTTCGAATATTGTGGTTATAAACTTATCATGAATGATGTTTGAATTGTCAACTAAATAAATATTGAAAGATTCCCCCTTTTTGAGACAGATCAAAAAAGAAAGTAAGACTCTTAAATTGGATGAAAGGAGTAATTTTTTTGAATTCCTATCTAATTATCGTAATAGCTGTATAGCTATAAGTTTTTTAAATTATAACCTTAAACATCATAAGTAGAATACCCCCCTACTAACCTGTATAGATAATTAAAAAATTAGGAGGTTTATATGTGTATGTTTTATTTACGTTGCTTTTTAGGTTGGAACAACTGATCCAGAAATTTTGCTAATGTGTTCGAATTTCGAAGAAGTAATATATATTTTCTCCATCTCAATATATGTGATACTTTTCGCTTATTAAAGTCAATTTGACTAAACTTTGAAGCTGAATTGAATTAGATTAACTCAATATTTTAAGATTAAATTTTATATATTTGAAAACTACATAAAAAGTATTATAAGTTATAACTTTTCTCATATCAATTTGTGAAAAAATACAACGTAAAACGTTGGTCAAAATTCATGCAATTTGAATAACCCAAAGTGAAAAATATCATATAAATTGGGACAGAGTGAATAATGTATACGTTAAGAATATTCAATATGTAATATATATTTGTAACTCGTAATAGTTGATATGTGTACACGGTTAATTTTTCGGCTAAGGGTGTTGTTTGAACACCTTTGCTGGGGTGATGGCTCCGGCACTGGGTAGGAAAAAGACCAGCAAATGGTACAAATCTACTATCGAGTAGTTCTTCCGTAGGGTTTTGACATTTGGATGATGTATTGAATTTTTTGTTTGGATTATTAACTCTTGTTTAGTGCTCTGAATCTGTTAATTGTTTTATGTCAAGTTGTGAAACTTTACTAATTCTATTATAATTGCTAGATGGAATAGCTTGATGAGGAGGTTTATATGCTAGTTAGAGTTTTAATTCGTATTCCCTCAAAGTTAATCGAAAGAAGACTTGAGGATTAATGAATTTATTTTCCTTTAAATAAATAAGCGCAAGACGTTTTCCTTGAAGATCTATTGCCTAATTTAATGCTCAAATTCATATAGCCTTTTCTTATATTATCTAAAAGCTTGAGATTTATTAGATAGAAGAATTCATTCTTTGAAAATAAATCAACTATTGAATAAAAAAAAAATCAAATATACGTTGAATTGAATGAAGAACCAGAGCTGTATTTGTGAAGTAATGTTCTCCCATCTATCCCATTTCAATCACCCTCATTCCCCTTATTGATAACCATCTCTCTAAGCTCTCTGTCGATCATTTTCTTTTAGCAAATTTAGCTAGTAACTTTTGGTTTATAACCACTTCTAAATAAAAGTGTTATTTTAATATCCTGAATAGTATCCCATAATTATTATTTCTAACAATATCCGTATCAATACCTGTGAAGACGATCAATATCTTTTTATATTATCTTCCACACAAGGGTTCAATTTTTTTTTTAAATCATCTCATTAAGAACAAAACAAAAATTTTAAAAATTATTTTTAGTACGACTTTTTTTTTTTTTGGGAACAAAACTAAAAAGAAAATATGACATATAAATTGGAAAAAAAACCCCACTTTATGGGATTACACTAGATATATTGTTTGTTGTTGTATAAATTGGAACAAAGAAATTAATATTTGTTTATTTCTTACGTTTAATTTGCACCTACAGAATGCTGAGCCAGCACTGAGGCTGTGTAATGGGGTTGGAGTAGTCTAATACAGCTCTAAGATTATGGGTCATTCGCACAAATGCCTCTACTTTGGGGTGGTATTTAATTTTGGCCCCTTAAATTTGTGGTCTTTAATTTTCTCCCTTCAGTATTTTTGGCGTGGCATAAATTATATTTCGGCCGGCATAGTTAGCGTTTAGCTTCGATAAATGTATCATAATATTCCACAAGTTATACCGGACAAGGCAAAACTTTCAACATTCAACATGATCTGAAAAAAGGCATAAGTATAGTTTCCGCTCGACATAATTAGCGTTTAGCTTCGGGATATGTATCATAACATCCACACAAGTGATGTCGGAAAAGGCAAAATTTTCAACACTCAACATAATCTGAAAAATACCACACAACTTATGCCGCATAGCTTAATTCTTACAAAACTTGTGCCAGACGAGGCAAAAGTTTAGTTTCCAAAGATAAAAATGTTACAGAACTTATACCGAACGAAGCATATTTGAATATTTTCTCATTAAGCTGTAGGAACAAAAATTAAAGACCACAAAAATGAAGGGTAAAAGTTAAAGACAAGTCTGTATGAAGGACAATCCGTGCAAAACTTTGTAAAATTACTCCATGACTTTGTACGTAATAATAGAGAAACATATAATAGTTTGGATTGAGTAGTGAATTGGGCTTCTTGGGCTACGTTTTATATGGTCCACTCTGAATGCGAAAAGATGGTAGGATTAAGGTGGGGATTAAGGTGGTGTTTGACTCAGACACTCCAATTTCAAATGTTGTTTCTAACACGGCTAATGGTCATTGTATGTGAATGCCACTTAAGCTATTATAGACTAAATATTATATGAAGAGACATCACTACAGGTGAACAACTTGAACGCCAATAGTTAAGAAAAATATAGGCTTACATTAACATTCTGGATATGATGTTAATCTATAAACGTGGGTACAATTATAAGTATGATAATTGATCAGTAAGTTGTGCATTTATGTGCTTGGTAGGTCAAGTGTGACGGTAGATATATATAGGATCAACTCGATGAGACCGGTAATAGGAGGGCTAAGAGTTTCATTAATTGTAGTTAGATCCCTTCTCTAACCCTTATATAAACACATAACCAGGATCATTTCATAACGTTTGTTGTATGTGGTAACTAGTGAATTTAACCGCGCTTCACGCAGTCATAGAATATTTTACTTATTTTATGAATGTCTTCTAATACTCGAATCTTAAATATAAAAAGATTGATTTTTATAAAAATTAAAAATATCTTTAAATTTTCTTTGAGAAGAGGGTCTAAACATAGAAGTTTATCGACTCTTAAGAATTGATTTTAAAAATGAGTTAATGTCGTTCTCCAACCCTTGCTACTAGGGCTGTTCAAAACCGAACCGCAACCAATAACCCAACCGCAAAATAGGTTTATTGGTTTATTGGTATCGGGTAATTGGATTAACGGATGGAGAATGGTTTGGAATTTTATAGTTAATGGCTTAACGGTGCGGGGGACGGTTTCCTCATTTTTCTTATCGGTTTAGCCGTTAACCCGTTAAGAATAATTAAATTATAAATATATCCCTATGTATATAAAGTACTAAAGATTAGAAATACTAATCTTTGAGCCTAAAACTCATTTTTCTTCCCACAACATGGTAGCAGTTTCTCATTTTCCTTATTGCTTTTGCCTGTTGTTTGTTTCTTATTATCTCATGTTACCAACTAGAATCATTCAAAACATTTTTACTTTCCTTGGATGTTTCTTCCCTTTTCTATGGTGAAGATGAGAACGAGATAGAATTACTAGTGGTTGTTTGAAAGAAATAAGTTTCTTATGGACATTGACACACTTTAGTATGAAAATCTCATACTTAATCTGCACAGTTTATTTAATAACGATACTTTAGTGAAAATTTAATTCGTATTTTCAATAATTTAAAATCACGTGTCCCAAGAATACCCACCATGAGTAATACATCCATTTAAATCTTGCGATGTGAAGCAAATAGGGTCAAATGTGAGTTTGCAACCTATACGCTATCAATATTGAGCCTTTTGTGTTTTGATAATTTTGTATTGATGCAATAGTCCAAGCAATAGAAGGAAAAAAAATCTCATATACTTTATTGATGAATCGATAAACCGACCGCTAACCGACCGTTAACTGCTAAATCCACACCGAACCATCTGATATCTTATTGGTTGGTTAGCGGATTAAGCTATTTAAAAATCGATATCTGATAAGCCGAACCGTTAAGCACAATTATCCAACCGAACAGCCCGATAAGCACCCCTACTTGCTAACTAACCTGAGAGTAAAAATTATGTCCAAGGTATATTACAAAACTAAAAGTTTCAAAAACTAAACCAAAAAGTCAAATCAAAACATAACCTTAGAAAATAAAAAGAAGTTACGTCGACAAACAATAGTTAAAGCCCAAAGAAAAGGTGTCAATACTATTTTTTATTTTTAAAAGCAACTCATTTAAAGTTGTGATGTTCAAGGTTTAATTGTGCACATTCTCTTTAAATTCTGCAATTACGTAATAAGTGTATTTTAAGTTCTTCTAACTCATTGGTAAATAACATTAGTAACTGAAAAGAATACGTTATTCATGTGGTCTATTCAATAGTGAATTTTGAAATAGTGCAAAAAAAAAAAAGGCAAAAATTTGAGAACATAGATAAATAGACGTGGTCTAAGAGAGGTGGCACCTCACCTCTTTTATACCTAGCTTATATATGTATACAGAAGATTTAATACTTAGTAAATTTACTACGGTCACAGAATATCTTATTAAATTTATATTTAATATTTTTCTAACATCTGACTATTAAAAGTAATGAAAATTATGGTTTCAAAAAATTAAATTTTGTCATCTTATTTTTCTTTCAAAAGTTTATCTAAACATAAACGATTAAATTTTAACCGATGCATACTTTGTAAAACTTAATTTTCAAGAATTAAACTTAAAATCAAATTAAACCAAAATAAAAATAACAACTCGTTTGGCTACCGCCGACCACCTAACGTCTCTGTCGAACCTTTCACATCTTCTATATATATAAAAAAGGAGAGGTACAAGCAATGTGGTTAAGCCAAGTGACAAGTTAATAACAAGCCACTTGGCACTTTTACGACAGGATAAGTAGATAATGTAATAAAATTAGTTAGCTTAGAATTAATGTTGTTAATTTTAAATGTGAATTGAAAGATAATGATGCTCTTTTGAATTTGAATTAAAAATAAATATCATTAAGGATAAAACTATATTCCCTAATTCTTATGAAAAACTATATCCCCTAATTCTTATGAATTGCTGTCAAGTTAATCCTTTCTCCGTTTCTTTTCTTTTACTGCATATGCAAATATTTAAGTTTTGCAACTAAATTTTATGTTAATAAGAATTTTAATAAATAATTATTTTGAATTTAAATCAAAAGATAAGAAATTTGAATGTGGATAGAAATATAAAGTTGAATCTTAATGTTTATCACTTTGCTTTTATTCATTATCTTTTGTCTCAGATCATCATTTAATAATAATAATATAACAACGACAATAATAAATAATTATGATGATAATTTATTTAAAACTGTATGTTTACCATAAATCATTTTTTTTCCGTACTCATACCTATAAGCATCAAATGTATTTCAATAAGCCAATTAATGATATTTTACAAATATGGGAAAAAAGGTCAAGACAAAAAAAAAAAAAAAAAAATAGTGTAGAAAAAATTCATCATTTCATAGTTTAAGTTGTTTTTTGAAGTTCCAAACGGAAGGACATAATTAATAGACAAATTCATAAATAAGTAATGGTTTAGTACTTAAAGTATTAATTTATCATTATCTATTTGACGTGATAACAGAAAGGTAGAGTATTACTCTATTAGGGATTGTTTTGAATTTGAATCATATCCTTAATATCTATCCATATTTACGTACATCTATATAAAGTTAGCTATAATTAAGATGATTTTCACTTTCAAAAGTTAAATAGTAACTTATTTATTTTTTGCTTTTTTTTGTTTTCTGATTCATTTTATTTAACTTAAGTTTAAAAGCACAGTTTTTGTAGAGCCGTTTTCTATTACAAAAATCTCTAATTTATTGTTGATTGATGTTATAGAAACTGAAGAAGACTTCTTCAAGAGGCCTGTTTGCCAACATAGCTATAGAAATGGAGAAATAAGATCATTACGGAAGAAGGAGATGCGGAAGATTGGAGCAAAGAAATTGAACGGGGTAAGCCTACTACACACGTGAAAACAAGAAGCTTTTGAATAATTTACTTTGATTTCTACTATCAAAAGTGACATGTTCTTTCTTTTTTTACTGGAAAGTTTATAGTTTTCTTGCTACCTTTGAAGTTGCTTTATCTTTTGGAGCAAGAATGAAATATGCAAGCTTGATCAGTGTGTTAGTGATTTTTTTAAATTTCTCTACGTTAGTTCTACTTTTAGATTGAATTATTATTTTTAACCCTATGCGACGAATCTTCGTTATTTCCTTATCTTTTGAAATACTCGGCAAACATATACTTTGAGCACACTATTAAATGAATCGATGAAACTTGAAATAGATGGAGGAGGTATGAAACAAATTGAGAAATATACAATTTAATTAGACATTACACAATATGATATTTAAAAAGAAATATCTCAAAAAATGAGATTTTACATTATCTTTATTTATTAAAATATACAATTTAATTAGATATTAAAAGTAAGTAATTAATACAAAATAAATCTGTGCTAGCCTCTTAGTTCCATTTTAAAGTGGAATACTTCACCCCACAAGTTTATTTTTTAGATTAACTTTATTTTTTCTGGATTCATGCAATACTTGCTAAGCTTATCCGATATAGATCATTTGGAAATTTAGGACACATTTTAGTTTATAGAAGTATTAAATTAGACATTTACAACATATTAAATTAATTAGAATTCTCATAGAATTAAGACAGAAATAATGAATGGCTTATGAATGAATAACAAAATATATCATGCTTGCTTACTTAAAACTTTTCCGCAATTTGAGTTGAAAAATAAATCTTTTCAGACTTTAAGTTGAAGATAGACATATATTTAACTCTCTCTCATTATCATATTTATCTGCAATTTGAATTTGAATTTTAAAAAAACCTTTTATGAACTTGAATTATATATATATATATATATATATATATATATATATATATATAAAGTTTTTTTAATCATTATTTTACTTATCTTCAATTTTAATTGAGTTAAAAAATAATGTATATGAATTTAAATTGAAGATAATTACTTTTTATTTCATTTTCGTACTTATCAACAGTTTGAATATTTGTTGATTATTAAATCTTTTATGAATTTAAAGTGATGATAAGTATTTTTTAAAATTCTGTACCATTATCCTACTTATCTGCAATTTGATTTTACTTAAATAAATAAATATCTATTAATTAAATTAAAGATTAATATTTTTCCTTAAAAATTTTCTTTAAATATAAATCACTGACTTTTAGTTGTTTTTTTATAGATATGTTTAAAGTATAATCTTTTTAAAATAATTTAAAGTGCACATATAAATGTATCATGAACTATAATTAGTATTCAACTGGAGAGTAGGAGAGTTCAACTTTAAATTCTCCTACTCAACAGTAATATGCTTTAATTTAACAAAACTAAGTAATTAGTAAGTATATATTAGAGATGTGTGTTATTAAATGGTTTAAAAACAAATGAAATCAAGTGTGATATGTCCAAGAATAACTTAAGGGAGGGTTCATGTTACATACTTAATATTTGTAAGAATAAATAAGTTTAGCATAGAATTTTTTTATCCAAATGCAAGATTTACTATGTGGTTAACACTAACAGTAATAGTTGTTATCTGCTACAGATTAGATATACGGTGTTTTAATGTTGATTTTTATTGTTCACTTTGTCAGATGCAAGATGAATTCATGAAACACCTATTTGTTCAATTTGAATTTACAAAGAGGGTATGGCTAGACTATTGGTATGTCTTCACAAACAGAATGTAAGCTACAAACTGGGAGCAGTATTTGCGATGGTCCATCAATTGTGTTTAAACTAATTAATGCTGAAGCAGTCCACTTAGTTTTGATTGAGAAAAAACTTAGAATTTTGTAAAAGAAGAGTAGACATTGGGAATGTAGAGCAAAAGAGATAGATTATGTTTGTTATGTTCGAGCCTCACCTCAAATAAGTAAAAAGAACAAAAAATAAATTAAGGAAAACAAATTGAACAACTTTTGGCTTTTTAAAAGAATTGATGATTATTTAATGAAAAGAAAAATTGAATATTAAAAGTTAGTTTTAAATATTTCATAAATTTATTGTTGTTAAGAATTTCATATGGAATAATAATAATAATAATAATAATGATGATGATGCTGTTTTAAAATTTTCAAAGAACATGGAACATACAAAAACCATTTTTCTATGCTTACAATTTTGTGTAGGTGTCTTAACAAAACATAAATGCTTATATTTTTATAAACCTTTTGATAATTCAAGCAATGAATATGGAGTCTGGAGCCAAAATGACATATTTTTGCAGCCATTAGTCCAAAATAGGCTGCCTTTTTTTTTTATACCACAATGGGTATTTCGTTGGATAACCAACGAAATACCCAACAACACTGTTCCTGTGCTTCACTGATAAGTTGCATTTCGCTACAAGTGTAGCGAAATGCAACAATTTTTTTTTTTTTTTTTTTTTTTTTTGCATTTCGTGAATCTTAGAACGAAATAGGTTTTTTATTTTTTTTTATTTTGTGAATTTGAACAAAACTGGTTTAATTTTTTTTTTTTGGGTATTTCGTGAATTAATTCACGAAATATAACTATTTTTTTTTTGCATTTCGTGAATTAATTCACGAAATATAAATGATTTTGTTTTTTTTTGTATTGAATAAAAAAACGAAATATGGAAAATACAATTTTTTTTTATTTCATCTAAAAACGAAATTGAAAAATATATATGAATTTTTTTTTTATTTCGTTCATCTAAAAACGAAATTGGAATATATATATATATATTTTGCATTTCGTTGGTAGATCAACGAAATAGGATAAAATATTTTTTTTTTATTTCGTTGATATACCAACGAAATAGGAATACATATATATATATATATATTTCATTCATATACCAATGAAATAGGCTCAATACATCAAGGATACGTAGACGTTCGGATCGTCATTTTAGGGGTTGAAAAGGTGCCCGAAGTAAGTTTTGTTTGAAAAAACTTAGTGTTTGACTATAAAGTTATTTTAGTCAACTTTATATGTCGAGAAAATTAGTCAGCTTTATTTTCAAAAATTGAAACCGCAGAAGTGAAATTGACATTCACAGCTACATTACCCCGAGATTTTTACGTTGAAATCTATTGCGTATCATCATCTTATAAGTAAATAAAACTGAAAATTTCAAGCCAATTTGGGGAAAAATTGAAATTGAATGGGATAAAAGGTGTTTTTTTAAAAATCGGCTCGGCCAAACCGCCTATGGCGGTTTGTCCGCGTAGATCTCGAAAAAATACGCAAGTTCAAAAAAAAAACGTGTAAAACGGACGTCCGAGCGCAAAGTTATGACCATCTAAAGTTTGACGACTTTACAACTAGTTTTTCTCCCTATATTTTTTAGAATTATATTTATATTCAAAATAAAGTTATGTCTTGATTAAAAAATAACACGCTTAAATCAAAATCTTAAAAAATAAAACACCCTAAAGTTTCCAAACAAAACATATCCTGATGTACTGGGCCTACATTATTGTACGCAGAAAAAAATATCATATTCTATATAAAATATTGACGTTTCGGAATCTTGACACACGACTAATCATTGGTCAAAGTATGAAAAAAAACACTATGTCACGAAATGTAAAAGATATTATTTTGAAAACTATTCAATGCTCGTCTAAAACTGATTGAACCAACAAGAAATGAACAAAAAAAAAATAAAATTAAAACCATAGCGATATGGAGAGCAGTAAAAACGGTAAAAAGGGGGGGGGTGGTTCGTTATATACCTACGAAATAGAACAAAACATTTCGTTGGTATATAAACGAAAAAAAATAAATTATTTTCCTATTTCGTTTTTATATAAATGAAATACAAAAAAAATATATATATTCATCCTATTTCATTGGTATATGAATGAAATAAAAAAATAAAATACACACACACACACACACACACACACACACATATATATATATATTTCTATTTCATTTTTATATAAACGAAATGAAAATAAAATTATATTCCTATTTCGTTTTTATATAAACGAAATGAAAATAAAATTATTTTCCTATTTTTTTATACAAACGAAATAAAAAAATATATAAATTTTTTTATCCTATTTCGTTTTCTGATACACGAAATGCAAAAAAAAAAATTATAATTTCCTATTTCGTTGGTATATCAACGAAATAAAAAAAAATATTTTATCCTATTTCGTTGATCTACCAACGAAATGCAAATATATATATATATATATATATATATATATATATATATATATCCAATTTCGTTTTTAGATGAACGAAATAAAAATTATATTTTCCATATTTCGTTTTTTTATTCACGAAATGCAAAAAAAAAAAAAAAACACTTATATTTCGTGAATTAATTCACGAAATACAAAAAAAAAATCAGTTATATTTCGTGAATTAATTCACGAAATACAAAAAAAAAAATCAGTTATATTTCGTGAATTAATTCACGAAATAAAAAAAAAAAAAAAAAAAACCTATTTCGTTAAAAGGTTCACGAAATGCAAAAAAAAAAAAAAAAAAAAAAAAAAAATTTGTTGCATTTCGCTACACTTGTAGCGAAATGCAACTTATTAGTGAGGCACCGAACAGTGTTGTGTGGGTATTTCGTTGGTTATCCAACGAAATACCCATTGTGGTATAAAAAAAAAAAGGCAGCCTATTTTGGGCTAATGGCTGCAAAAAAATGCCATTTTGGCTCCGGACTCAATGAATATGTACACAAGATTTTCTTTAATTTTTTCTATGCTTTTAATCTTGTGCGAATGTTAAGGATAAGGTATTTAGAATGGTAACAAGTAGATTATTAGAAGGTAGAAGTTTCGATGATAAACTCGGATTAATACGAAAAAGATGTGTTGATGGTAGAAGATATAATTTACCGACAGGTTTCGAGAAAGTTGTTTTAGTGATGGGAGTTTTTGAATTTTCTAAATGAGATAGATATATTATTATTAAAACTAATCGAATAGCTGCTCAAGATAAAGGAACTGGATGTTGTTTATTAAGATATACAATATCCTTTATTTTCTTGGTGAAGATGGCTATAGAAAGAACATTCCTTTTAATGGAATGTTGAATCAATTGGAGGAAGGATAGTGTTAGCATTGCGAGAATATTTTGGTTACAAAATTCAAGAAAGAAAGGATGGAGTCCTAATTATTGTGTCTTTCAAAGAGGTTACTTCAACAATTTTTAGTTGATTCATGTGCAATGGTTGAAAATTTTTACTTCAACGATTTTTAGTAGTTAATGTGCTAAAAAAAAAGTTAGATAAAATTTGCAATGATTAATATTATTTCGGCGGCGCATCGCGCGGGTACAGATACTAGTATTAAATAAAATCTTCAGTACTCAAAAAATCTATTGTGTCAGTCTGTAGTGAAGTGATGCGACACCTCATTTTGTGAAAAAAAAAAAAAAAAATCTACTTAACTTTGTTCTTTCCTCCTCCTCCATTAAACTCTCTATTTAAAGTTTATAATTTGACATCAATATTGGATGAACATGCAGAGGATCAACAATCAGGAACATGGTTGATGAATCAGAAGAAGATCAAAAGTCATGACAATAACATAATGCTTAATTGAACGTATAAAGAGGCGAAGAAGAGTACAGTCAAACCTTTCTATAACAGCATGGTTGGGTCCTAAATTTTTCAATTGTTATAGAGAGAATATTCATATACATCTATAAAAAGATTGACATTTAAATAATACTTGTTGTTATAGGCAAAAAAGATGCATAAAATCTAATTTTCATTTTTAATTGTCAAATTCTAAGCTTAATCACACTTTGTATAATGAAGGAAAATCGTTTAATGATGAAAATATATATATTCATATGATATTTTTTGTAATAAATAGTGTATTAAATGACCAAATATTTGGTCAAAATTTCTGCTCTTATTATTGGTAATCATAGATATTCTATTTTTATAAAGATGGTTAATTATTATATTACCAAAAAAAGAATATAGCTATTATATGGGGGGTAATTTTACAAAGAGCGTACTGCTATAAAGTTGGTTGTTGCCGTTATAGGTGAAATGTTGTTATAGAGAAGTAAAATATAACATAAAAAATCGGTTAGAAAAATCTTAGTTATACAAGAGGTCTTTGTTTTATGCGGGTCTAGTATATAGAGTACGATCTGTAAATGCAATCAAATCCTTTAAAAACGATATAAGGATAAAATAAATAAAAAAGTTCCATTTCTGAAGTAAGTTATTTATCTTATTATGTTATTATTAATATAATCAAAGACTTCTTATATAGTTAAAACGACCCTCACAAATTGCCAAAGATACCAAATTGCTTGAAAGAAGTGTCTCTTGATAGTTTTCGCTGGGTGTTTATATTAACTGTTTAACTTTCTTATATTTTGGGACAACTATCTAAACAAAAAGAGACATATACATTTTAACATAGATATTCAAGACACTGAAAAAATAAATAAGATATACCAAGTGAAGGGAGATGACACTAAAGTAGCTTTGTTTATAACAAAATCACGACAACTTGAAGGGAATAGTCCCAGTTTGCATAAGCTAAATTATCAATGTTACTATTCAACAGGTGAAATTTTACACTATAAAATCAAAAAATGCTCCAAGAGTATATACCTCAAAATATTTAAAATAAAAGGAGCAAGTTTGCATGACACAATTTGCTGGCACTTCAAATCATCATCAGCTGCTATATTATTCTTTCTTTCTTTTTCCTATATAAGAAGTGGGAGTGGAGTTGCTGAAGCAGGCTGCACTTCGTTGACATGCCTGCTTGTTGGAGAGGGCATTTCAGTCATTTCAAGTTGCTGTGTTTTTTACCATGTTCTTGTTGGTTTGTACATTTCGTTGGCTGCTTTGATTTTCTGCTATTGTGACATTTTAGCCCTTTAAAGGCCCCGTGCTCTTGATAACCGAGCGGCCCACTCAATTGTTCCCATAACAACACATGCTAATGTGTCAGACATGAACTAAAATTATTTTTTCAATTTTTTTAAATTGTTTCAATTGTATCTATTTTCCTTTAAATGGAAACTTTTTTCTTTACGCTTATCAATATTTCCTCCATTTGATATTTCCTCCATTTGATATATATATATATATATATACATATACATATATATAATGTATATAGTAGGATTAGATTCCGCTAATATGTATTGATATATGTTACTGCATTTTTGTACATTTGCTATTTTTGCAGTTCTTTTTTCTTTTCTTAAGTTTCTGCGGTGATTCACTTTACATTTTTTAATGTGTCTATCGGAAATAGCCTCTCTATTCCAAAGATAGAGGTAAGGTCTACGTACATCTTACCCTCCCCAAACCCCACTTGTGAGATTACACTGGGTATGTTGTTGTATAGTAGGATTAGAAGATCTTGTCAAGTTTTAGTTTGTTAAAACTAAGTAAAATTCAAGTTAGGCATAAAACTTGTACAGATTTTAGTAGAATTTAAGAAAGAACATTCAAGATTATTCATATTCTTTTTTTCTTTAAGGTTCAACTTGAGTTAATTACTCAATTTTCCCACTTAAAATTAAACAAAATAATTGTACAGTCAAATCAAAAAGCAAATTTTTCGTATTTCAAAAATAAATGTAAGATGTGTGACTCTAGAATTAATTAAAATTAGCTAATAAAGATACGTTTTGAATTCACATTAAATATACTCACATTATACATATTTCACACAGTCTAGCCGATTATCACATATTGCTTAGCTTATCTTTGAACTTATTGTTCCCCTTTTGCGCACGCGCGCACACACAAGGGCGGACACACCTTATAGTAAGGGGTGTCGTCCGACAATGCTTCGTTGCAACTTTTAATTAATATTGATGTATATATATATACTAATCTAAATAACAGAATATCATTACATTTATTCTAAAGTGACACTGCCTACCACAAAATGCTCCATGGCCTATTGGTTAGGCATGTTTCTAGTGTAGTGATGACCTAGAGTTCGAATCTGTTCGTGGCAAATTATAGTTTTTTTTTTTAAAAAAACTTTTTGTAATTGTTAAAATATAGCATGCTTTACTCGAACCCCCAAAATCTTACCCCTAGGCCCTAAGGATCAAATAAACCGATCAATCTAAGGTTAACTTTTGCATAATTGTCTTTCACATTAAATTACTTGAAACCCAAGTTTGAACTGGATTAACCAAGCTAAACTTAAAACTCTAACATTCATTCGTCTCTCTAATTTTTTCATCTGTTCTCTTCTTTAAATGTCGACACCTCTTAACAAAAATCCTGCGTACGCCACTGCGCACACACACATACATTTTCGCATAACTTATACATATATTATAGGAAAAAAAAAGAACAACCGAACGTTGTATTAATTAATAATGATTTTTATGTATTTACACAGATTTTTGAACCACAATTATCGTATTTATCTGTGGTAGCTACTGCTTCTTTCCTCACACTGCTTTATCATGGCTTTTTCGCTTTCGTTAGTTTCATTTTCGTATTGCTTTGAATTGTTTGTGCTTATCTAACCTTTTCTCGTCATGTTTTCTCTTGAGCCGAGGGTCTTTCGGAAACAACTTCTCTATCTTCCGAGATGGGGGTAAGGTCTGCGTACATTTTACCCTCCCCAGACCCCATACTGTGAGATTTCACGAGGTATGTTGTTGTTATTGTTGTACACAGATTTTTGAATGGAGAATATCAAATATACAATCTTTAACATTGCTTTCCAATTTAATAAACAAAGAACAAAGAAGAGAAAAGACATCATTTGACCCCTGAACTTGGCACGAAAACTTAGTTTAGCAATTAAACTTAAGTTGTATTTATTTACCCCCCTTAACAACTTTCAAGTTAATTAAATACCCCCCTTAGCGGCCTGAACCAGTTGAGATCTAGGTTTTGTTCACCACTCGCCTTTGGTGATTGGTCCATGTCATTAAATATTTTTTTAATTATTTTTATTTATTTAGTTTTTCTCTTTCTTCTTCATTCTTTCCCTATTTTATTATTTTATTAAAAATGGAACCGCGACCACCACGCCACCACCACTGCCGCCTCCACCACACCACCACCGCCGCCACCCCCACCCCCAACCAAACAACCAAACCCACCTTCTTCCGCCCCTCCACCCCCACCCCAGCTGCAACGAAAAAAGAAAACTCAAATTCATTGTGATTTACCTCCAATATCATCAACGCTCCATCAACAACAATTTCGCCACACACCCGATCCATTTGAAGGGCAATTCGTGCAATTTCTTCATTATTGAACATTGCAATTTCTTCATTACTCATCGAAGAAAAACCCATCAACAATTTCGCCACACGGTCCATTTGAAGGGCAATTTGCAATTCTTCATTATTGAACATTGCAATTTCTTCATTACTCATCAAGAAAAACCCATCAACAATTTCGCCACACAATCCATTTGAAGGGCAATTTCGTGCAATTTCTTCATTATTGAACATTGCAATTTCTTCACTACTCAACTGAAGAAAAACCCATCAACAATTTCGCCACACACCAGTCCATTTGAAGGGCAATTCGTGCAATTTCTTCATTATTGAACATTGCAATTTCTTCATTACTCAACTGAAGAAAAACCCATCAACCAAATAGCTTATATAATCAATATTTTACAGTTCCAATTGTCAAAGACAATAACCCATTTTCAACAGAAAAAAAAAAAAAAGGAAAACCATTAAGAGAATTAGGATGGAACCTTACGGGTATTGAATAAAAACTTGGAGAAATTGGGGTTTAGAAACTCAGTAGAGGGAGGCAAGGATGGTGGGAGGGAATTTTTTTTTTAAAGCTGAATTGATGGTAATGATGGTGTTGTGAAGATGGGTGGTGACGAGGTGGCTTAAGGGTGGAGATGGGTTGGTTTTGGGGTGAAGGAGATGGTGGTTTGTTGGTCGGGGTTAATGGGCGATGGTAGCGGTGCAGTGGTGGTGTGATGGAGATCAGTGGGTGAAGGTGGTGGTGGGTCACGGTGACGATAGGAAGGAGACGGAGGGCGGGTTTCCGGGGGGGGGGGGGGTTGGAAGAAGGAGAAAGGGAAAAGAATAAGAAAGAAAAGGAAAAAGTTAATTTAAAATGGAAAATAAAATATTAAGAAAATCTTAATATATCATCCAATTAGAAGATGACATATCTACAGTTGGGACCACCTTTAGTGTTATTTTTTTCTTCCCACGCGCTTTTAAGAGATTGGGTACACTTTCTTGCCACGTCACCCGCTAAGGGGTGTATTTAATTAACTTGAAAGTTGTTAAGGGGGGTAAATAAATACAACTTAAGTTTAGTTGCTAAACTAAGTTTTCGTGCCAAGTTCAGGGGTCAAATGATGTCTTTTCTCAACAAAAGAATATCCAAATATTGGGCCCGTGCAGCCTACTAGTATTGATAGAAGACAGAGTCTGCGGCAACCAAATTCAGTAAAATATTATATAGGGATAATTGAAGCCATGACAAGTATAGGGGGAGCTAAAGAGACGTTTTATTTCAGTGGGGAGACCAATCGGTAAAGTTCTTTGGTAACTGATGTGATACTACATCACTGAGATATAATTAATGAGACAGATAATGAGAATAGAAGTGGAATGAGCCAAAAGGAATGCCTCAGCAAGTAACTTAAAAGAATTAATTTTCTTAAATACCTTTCCCTTTTAATTGAGCAATGAATGTGAATAATTATAAACTTATTGATCGAGTGCTTTTAATTTTCATCAAATATTTGGTGGGAGATATAAAAGAAAAAGGTTAAAAATTTGACAAAAAAGATAAATAGCAATGGAAGCCAGAGAGATATTGAAGGAGCCAGGATTTTCACTAAGGGAGTTCAAAATACGAAAAAGTAAACACACGAAGTAGGCAAAGGGGGCTCAACGTCTACTATATATACATAAAAAATAATTTTAACTATGTATAAACAGTGTAATTTTCATCAAAGGGGGTTCGCATGACCCCCTTGGCCCTTCCTCCCTCCGCTCCTGTATAGAGAGATGCCACATCACCTTGTCTATGCCTAGCTTTATAATATATATTGATATTGATTGGTCCACTGACCCCTTTGTATTGAGAAAGGATAATAAAGAAAATGATCATTTATATATAGCTCAAAAGGACACACATGCAATTATCCTTGCTAATCTAAATTATTTTATATCCTAATATCATGTTTATTTTAATTTTATTATGTTAATATTCTTACAAAATAACGTTTGGTTGAACGAAGTTGAAAAATTCACAAAAAAAAAAAAAAAAAAAAAATCAACTATTTTTTAAACAAACGCCACGCCCCTTGACAAGAGCAAACAAAAGAATTAAGAAAACACATATGAAGAGATACGAGAGCTAGCTTGCAATAAAATCCCTAATGAGTTCCATTGGTAAAATTATGAATAATATTGTGATAAGATATGATATTTTGTGTTTTGATGATTTGCCAAACTTTTGAGGAACCAGATAGGGATCAGGTACTCGATCAGGTCCCCTGCACGTCGTACAGTCAACTCTACAGTTGTAAAGGCAAGCCTTGTACCGGCCGGGCGAGAAGCAGAGAAGACGACAAGGTGCAGTGTGCTAGAGGCCAAACCAAAGATTGAAATGTCCATATCCATTGTCACATGATTCTCACATGCTCCCGAATATATATACGACATGTTCCAATGCTTAACCTAACACTTTGAAATCGAAAAGAATATTTACTCTCAAGAGGCAGCCATCGCTGCTCCTAAAGTGCTCTCTTAAAGATCAAAGGTGCAACAACTAAAGGAACTAGTTCAGTATTCAATGTCTATGTCTTAGGTTCTTTTTAAATGTTTAATTTTTGTCTGTTGTTCTTTACTTGTATTCCTACACGGCTTTCAAGAAGTGTAAAAGTAGGACAAATTTACAACCTTTGTCGGTTTATGTTCTTGGCTAGAGCTAGTCAAGGTGTGATTGTGTTCATGGCTAGAGTTAGTCAAGAGTGTCTTTGCAATAGAGTTATTGTAAAGGGCTTACAATAAAGGTATTGTAAGGGGTAGGGATTAAGAGTTTAATTCCTAGGTTGCAATAGGTTGTAATTTGAAGTTGCTCTCTTTAGTGAAGTTGGAAATCCTACTGGGGTGGGTCGTGGTTTTAATCCCTCGAGTAAGGAGTTTTCCACGTAAGTGTTAATTACTTTCTGTTTTTACTTGAGGGAACAGATAGAGAACCTAGTTCTCTATCTTGTTTGGTGGACTCATATATTATATCAATTAGTATTAGAGCGGGTTCTTTCTAAGAGCTTAACACCTAGATCTTTCTCATGGCTGCACCACCAAACTTAGAAGAAGGACAATCTAGCACAAGACCACCAAGATTCAATGGTAAATATTATGGATGGTGGAAGACAAGGATACATAACTATCTCATGGCTGAGGACTCCGAGTTATGGGACATTATCTGTGATGGTCCTTTTGTTCCTATGAAGAAAAATGAGGCTGGAGCTGAAACAGTTCCAAAAATAAGGAAGGAATATAATGAGACTGATAGAAAGGCTGTTGAAAAGAACTACAGAGCCAAGAAGATCGTTGCGTGCGGTATTGGGGCTGATAAGTATAGTCGCATCTCATCATGCCAATCGGCAAAAAAGATCTGGGATGCTTTTCAAACCGCTCATGAGGGAACTAATCAGGTGAAACAGTCTAAAATAGACATGCTTACCATGGAATATGAGCTTTTCAAGATGAAGGATGGTGAGTCTATTCATGATATGCATACGTATTCACCTCCATCATAAACAAACTTTATTCTCTTGGTGAAATAATTGCGACAAACAAATTTGTTCGCAAACTACTAAGTGTCTTTGCCAAATTCTTGGGAAAGTAAAGTAAATGCCATCACTGGAGCCAAGGATTTGTAAAAACTGACCATTTATGAGCTCACTGGTAATCTCAAGACCTATGAACTCAAAAGAAAACAAAATCTGGAAAGGAGGGAGCCAAGGCAAGAGAAGAACCTGATTCTCAAGGCTGATGGTAAGAGTGATTCAAGTGATGATGAGTCAGATATGGCATATCTCACTCATAGATTTCAAAAAAAAATGGTTCGTAAAAATGGTGGGCTCCAGAAGAAGGGAAGTTACAGCAAAAATCTCAAGGGATATGGTTGCTATAAAAAATGTGAAAAACCTAGGCATTTCATCAAAGAATTTCATTTCCACAAGCAAGACCATTACAAGAACAACTTTGACAAAGCAGCAAAGAGGAATTGGGTTCCTGATATAAAGTTAAAAAGAAGAGAAGCAGCAGACAACTTGATGAAGCAGGCTTGGCTGCATGAGGAGATTCCACAAGTGAATCTGAAGATGGAGATGACTTATGTGACACATCCATGTTGGTCACGTCAATAATGAACCCTCAACATATGATTCAATCTTTGCTCTCATGGAAAAATATGACACTGATGATGGAAGTGAGCAGGATGAGGTAACCTTCTTGCTGTTCAAACAAAATTGAAAAGTTACTCTCACAGAAAATTGATCTCATTAGCAAACATGTTAATCAATGAGCATCATGGTATCATTAAAAAAAGGAGGCTCTAACTGAGAAGATTAATGAAGTAGAACAAGAAAAGGATGACATGATAGTCTGCATTATAAACTTGAGGGAACAGGTTGAGGAAGTTAATAGAGAAAATTCCTTGCTAAAAAGTCAAATGAAGAAATTGATGGATACACCTTCTAGAGGAAAGGAGGAGGATAAGATTCAGCTTGAGCTTGGAAGTGAGCTTGAGCAAGCCAAAATGAGTCTCAAGGCTAAGCTGGAAAAGAATAAAGAGCTTCAGGAGAAGCTGAAAACCATGAAAATCAAGCTAGATGAGTCATTGCAGTAGACCTGGTCCTCAATTGCATCTATGTACACAAATGGTGTAGCAGATAGATACGCATTGGTTTTCAAAAGACCAAAATTCCCAACAATCCCCATAGCAAGGCTGTCTCTATAACTGAAAGTTGGCTATACACTTATTGTGGTCAGACTGGCCATCTCAAAAGGGCATGCAAAGTCAAATTTCAAGCCCCTAAGAAAAATGAAGATTTTGTCGAAAAGAGATAGAGAGCAGAGGGACCTGGTCCTCACAAGAGAAAAATTGACTTGTTTGCATGGGCAAAAAGAAGCTTAATTCATCCTCTCCATCACTCCAAGGGACTAATCTAGTTTGGGTTCCTAAACTCAGTCAGTGATCCATCCGGCAGGCTTGAGTGAGAGGAAGCAGTCAAAAAGGTACATGGATGGGGGTTTCTCAAGGCGTATAACTAAATAAATGAATTTCTCTCACTCAGGCCTACCAAGGAGGGAGGATGTCATTTGGAAATGAAAAGAATGAGTGAATTCTTGGCACTGGCAAAACTAGCAAGACATTCTCCCTTGCAACTGAGAACATGTACTACGTGTTTTTATATGAAGCACAACTTGTGAAGTGGCCCTCATATCTGTGGGATCTAACATAACCCTTTGTTCTTAATATATCCCTGTGTCCTTGGTAATGATGCAAAATTGAGACACAGACAAATAGGACATGCAAGTATTTATCTTTGATTGTCAGTAAGATCGTAGAGGACCTGGTGCTTGCGATGTCAAAAAATCAAGTTCTCAGATCACAAAGTATGTGGTGCTTGCATACAAAGAAAGGATGTGTGCGATCTTCGATGATTTAAATGATTTAGGTAGCAAAGAGACACACAATGATGAAGCTGAAGATGGTGAATTTACAAAAGTCCCTGATGAAGCCATCGAAATTTCAAATGGAAAGACTGAATTAATAAGTCAGATCAAACAGAGTGATGAAGAAGATGCAGCAGAATCTCCAGAAGGCACTGAGTAACCCGGTCCCTCCATTACTCTACTCGAAGTTGAAGATCGGGTAGCTGATGCTGTATCAGGTACTCTTGAGGTTGGACAAAGAGATGGAAGTCATGCCCCTGTTGATGTCAATGATGAATCAAATATGAAGGAACCTGGTTCCTCGAATCCTGAAGTTATATTATCCAACTAGAAGCACAAGGGATCTCATCCTCTCCACAATGTAATTACTCCCTTAGACTATGGTATTCAAACTAAGTCTAGGGCAAGAAACATGCTTGCCTTCTCAGCCCTCCTACATCAAGTTGAACTCAAGAATATTAAGGAAACATTGAAAGATGCTCTTTGTTGGATAGTTACCGTGCAAGACAAGCTTCACCAATTAGAGAGAAACAAGGTGTGGCACCTGGTCCCGAGGCTTTCAGACAGAACAGTGATTGGGACTAGGTAGGTGTTACGAAATAAGCTTGATGAATTTGGAAACACTACAAGGAACAAGGCAAGGCTGGTAGCTCAAGAAGAGGGAATAAACTATGATGAGACTTTTGCTCCTGTTGCAAGGATGGAAGCAATCAGGATTCCTATTGCTTTTGCATCTCATATGAAATTCAAATTGTTCCAAATGGATGTAAAAAATTCCTTCCTTAATGGATATCTGAAGGAGAAAGTCTTTCTCAAGCAACCTCCTAGTTTTAAAAGTCATGAGCATCCTGGTTATTGTGTTCAAGCTTGACAAGGCTCTATATGGTTTAAAGCAAACTCTTCGGGCATGGTATGAGAGATTGTCAAGGTTTCCTCTTGAAAATGGCTTCACAAAAGGAAAAATTGATAACACCTTATTTTACGGAAAAAAGAGGGAGAAATTTGTTGATTGTGAAAGTTTAAGTTGATGATATCATTTTTTGTGCCACTAATGATTCCCTTTGTTAAGAAGTTTCAAATCTCATGGGAAATGAATATGAGATGAGCATAATGGGTGAGCTAAATTTCTTCCTTAGGCTGCAAGTGAAGCAAACCTCAAAAGGCACCATGATCAGTCAACAAAAGTACATCAAGGACCTGCTGAAAAGATTTGAAATGGAAAATGCTAAGATTATTGATACACCTATAGCCACTGCTACTCGGTTAGACATGGACGAACCTGGTTCTTCTGTCAATGGAACCATGTATAGGGGTATCATCGGGTCTTTATTGTACCTAACTGCTAGTAGACTTGACATTGTCTTTAGTGTTGGGTTGTGTGCAAGGTTCCAATCAAGCCCAAAGGAATCTCATTTGAAGGCTGCAAAAAGAAATTTGAGGTATCTCAAAGGAACTACGGACCTGGTCTTCTTCTATCCTTCAGGAGACAATTTTGACTTCATTAGATATGCTGATGCTAATTATGCTCGGTATTAGTGGATAGGAAGAGCATATATGGAATGACACATTTTCTAGGGTTATGCTTGATCTCATAGGGTACAAGGAAACAAAACTGCGCATGGCTCTCTCCATTCTTGGAGGTGAGTATGTGGGTAACTACTGTTGTGCTCAATTGTTATGGATCAAAAACAACTTAAGGATTTTGGTGTTCTCACTGACTGTGTGCCGTTGTTGGGTGATAATACAAATGCACTAAATATGGAAAAAATCTAGTGCAGCACAAAAGGACCAAACACATTGATGTTAGGCACCATTTCCTAAGAGATAATGTTGAAAAAAGTTTGATCTGTATGAAGTTCTGCAAAATAGAGGACCAGGTAGCAGATATTTTCACGAAGACACTGAGCAGGGAACACTTTGAAAGAAATTGCTTGTTGTTGGGCTTGATCAAGCTCAACTAGTTACCTATTCACTAGTTCCCTCAATGATTGGCTATGTTAAGAGGAAAGGTACAATGCTATAAAGTATTTTTTGGTGGCATCTAACTCACTCTTATATTGTTACATGTATACACACATGGCAGTTTCAGGACAATACCAATATATGTGTCATTGCATTACTCAGAGTCTTTGCTTGAATTTTTAAAATTGTCAAGGAACACAGTTGCTGTAATTCAGGTTAGTAGTCTCTTCAGTACTTCTATGTTTTTAAATTGCTCAAAGTGCCATGTTATTAATCTGTTTCCAGCCTTAATCTCCAAAATACACTCTCAAACATTTTTCTTTTCTCTAGCACCGACCCGATATCTGACACCTTTTCTCCACACCCAATCACACTCATCCTTCTCTCCCATTTAACCCGATTTATTTTATCTCTCTCTCTCCTCACTTCAATTCTCAGGCACACCACTTCACCTTCTCTCTCTTACTGAACACAACAACTAAACCCCAAACCTTCTACATTCTCCTCTCTTTGTGTCTTCTTGCTTCCAAATTAACCATGTCTTAACACGATCCTCCGTCTCCCATCATACTAGAAATGAACTCCACTCTCTCACCATCTAAAAACCCAACTCCTTCAGAATCAATATTGCAAGAATCACCCCCAAAAGCCCCAATCCCCACCCCACTATCTCACCAACAAAGCCAAAGATTTTTGGTCCCCCTAGGACTCGCAAGAGGCAAACCCTAAAGAAATTCGTGTCCTCTACCACAACCCCTATTCCTACTGAAAAGCCCATCTCGAAAGAGAGTGGTCAAACCGTGTCAGTCTCGAAATACCTTCAAAATACTGAGGAAATCGAGGAAAAAAATGATGATGTTGAGGTTTTCAGTCAATCTATGGTGGCTAAGGTTGTGGGTATAGAGGATCAAAGTGGTGTTGCTGAAAAATTGACTTCCGGTGACATGTGCAAGACTGCAGGTGTTGGTACTACAGAGGAGCAGGAAAATGCCGATAATAAAGGAAATTCTGAGGAAAACTCAACTAACTCAGGTAATCCCATCCCTCTTGATAGTGCTAAAGGGGTAAATGAGCCTTCAATAGAGTTTGATGGGTCTTTGTCTGAAAAGGAACCGGTTAGGTCTAACATTTTGGATAGTGACGTCAAGATTGTGGCTGGTTTTGTTGATGCCTTGCAGGCTGAGGGAGGTAGTGCAAGGATTCAGGGGGAAAGGAAAAATGGGCAAGAAAAGGGCGAACTAAATGAGGGACCTGGTCCCTTAACCCAAAGAGAGTTTGAGTCCTCTGCACTCAAGACGACTCCTATCTAGGATGAGACACTAGGGTCCTCAAGGGAAAATTTGGATGGTATTTTCAACCCCTTAACTCTGTCTACCGTTATTGTACCTTTGAGAGATCCTTCTCCTGAGAAGGAACCTGGTTCCAACAGCCCTTCTCAGGTATTTGATTCCGATGATGATCTTGTCATAAGTGCAGTGTTTAAAAGAAACTCTGGTGCTGTGATAAAGGGTGGTGTCAATGAAAGAAAACACATTGCTTATAAGGAACGCACCACCAGGAAAAAGAAAAAGGCTCAACTTGAGTCTGCTCTAAAGGGTAGTAAGGAGAAGAGTGTTGTGAACAAAAGGAGGAGGTCAGTGAAGTGTCAGCTTGTTGATGAGGAAATTGAGTCACCTGCTGATGTGGTACTTGTGGAGAATGAGGAAGATGAAGTGGAAAAATCTTCACTTGTTAAGAAGAATTCAAAGAAGAAAAAGGAAGAGAAAGGAAAGACAACTAATGAAAAGGATGCTGTGGTTGATGAAAGTGAACAGGGTGAAAAAGAGAAGAGTGTATCTCAACCTCCTAAGAAAAGAAAGAGCAGTGTAAGTGAGGAACCTAGTTTCTCAAAGAGGCAAAAGAGTAAGTCTTCTGAGTTAGAGAGGCATGAACATTTAAAGGCTCAAAAAGTGTTGTTAAGCAGATTGTTTGACTTTGATATTGGTGACAAACATGGGATGAAGGAGTTACTTGAGATTTTTGAATTTCAACAATGGTATAACCTCTTTGTCGAACCTGCCCCTAGTGTGTTTGAAAAAGAAGTGTGCAGAATTCTATGTCAATTTGTGCTATACTGCTCTAAAGGGTAGTAAGGAGAAGAGTGTTGTGGACAAAAGGAGGAGGTCAGTGAAGTGTCAACTTGTTGATGAGGAAATTGAGTCACCTGCTGATGTGGTGCTTGTGGAGAATGAGGAAGAGGAAGTGGAAAAATCTTCACTTGTTAGGAAGAATTCAAAGAAGAAAAAGAAAGAGAAAGGAAAGACAACTAATGAAAAGGATGCTGTGGTTGATGAAAGTGAACAGGGTGAAAAAGGGAAGAATTTATCTCGACCTCCTAAGAAAATAAAGAGCAGTGTAAGTGAGGTACCTAGTTTTTCAAAGAGGCAAAAGAGTAAGTCTTCTGAGTTAGAGAGGCATGAACATTTAAAGGCTCAAAAAGTGCTGTTAGGCAGAGTGTTAACTTGAGATTGTTGAATTTCAATAATGGAATCACCTCTTTGTCGAACCTGCCCCTAGTGTGTTTGAAAAAGAAGTGTGGAGAATACTATGTCAATTTGTGCTATACTGATGACTACACTTTGGTTCTATCGGTGAATGGCACAGATTTTGATTTGGATTAAGCAAAGCTGGGTGAGATCCTTGGTTTCCCAACTACTGGGATGAAAGCAGTGGAAGGAAAGGCTTCTGAGGCTTTCAAGGATTTGGTTGTTGAAAAGGAAGGGACTGCTATTGGGGAAAGGCTATTTAAGAAGCAGCTTAAGCCTGAGTATGAGCTCTTGTTTGAGCTAGTTAACAAAGTGATACTTCCACGAGCTGAGAGAAGATCAATTGCCTCCATCGCGGACCTGGTTCTCCTTGATGCACTAGCAACCTTTAATTCCATCAGTTTTCCACCTCACATGATAGAGCATATCATAAAGGTTGTTAATGCAAGAGAGGGCAAGCATGGTCTTCCATATGGATTCTTTCTAACTAAAGTCTTTGAGCACTTTAAGGTTAAAACTGGAAAACCCACAGTGGGAACTCGAAAGCAGATGATCACCATGGGAACTTTAGAGGAAAGTGTTGGCAGCAACTCAACCATTTCTAGCTTGATTGAAGCAGAAGAGAAAGCCACTGCTGAGATTCAAAGGCTCCAGGCTGAAAATGCTCTCTCGAGATCCTAACTTGTTGAAAAGGCACAGGGACCTGGTCCTAGTGGTGAGGTGGAGGCTGCTAAAAATGAATTAAGGGCTGAAAATGCAGGGTTGAGGCAAAAGATTGATGAGCTTCGTGACCAAATGGTCCAGGATCAGAGAAATGCCTGTGAAAGAGTTGATCGACTTCTCAAGGCTCTAGCTCCTTAGTTCCCTTCCTATCCTGTCCTCAATCCCCATATTCCTAAGCCCCTTAAAATTCTTCAATTGTTCTGTTCTTTTGCTCCCTGTTCGATAATGACGTTGGTACTTTTGATCATTTAAATATCATATTTTTGTACTGATTAAGACTACTGTTTTATTATAATTAATTAACTCTGGGCAATTACTCTGTTTTATGCAATGCTTAATTTAACTTGCTATTCCTCTTTCTGTTTATGTTGTGTTGCCCAAGTGGCCATGAGTTAATGCTACAGAACTTCTTTTTGCTTATACCAATATATTACTCTTTTCAATGATGCCAAAAGGGGGAAAATACATATTTTTCAAAAGGTAAATTGATATGCTGAAGTTCAAGAATACCATGTTGTTCAAAGGGTTAATTGATATACTGAAGTTCAAGGGGAAAAATGTTGGTTTGCTTGGAAAATAGGCCTGATCCGCAGGGGGAACAAGTGGGAATCTGGTTCTTAGGGGGAACATCAATTCTGGGTTTGTCATCATCAAAAAGGGGAAAATTGATAAGATATGCTATTTTGTGTTTTGATGATTTGCCAAACTCTCGAGGAACCAGATAGGGACCAGGTACTCGATCAGGTCCCCTGCGCATCGTACAGTCAACTCTACAGCTGTAAAGCTGCGGCACTGTACCGATCTTGGTGTAACCGCAAGAGAAGACAACAGTAAGTGTGTGCTAGAGGCCAAACCAAAGGCTGAAATGTCCCTATCTATTGTCACATGATTCTCACATGCTCCCCAATATATACAACATGTTCTAATTCTTAACCTAACACTTTGAAATCAAAAAGAATATTTACTCTCAAAAGGCAGCCGCCACTGCTCCCAAAGTGCTCTCTCAAAGATCAAAGCTGCGACAACTAAAGGAACTAGTTCAGTATTCAATGTCTATGCCTTAGGTTCTTTTTAGTTGTTAAATATTTGCCTTTTGTTCTTTACTTGTATTCCTACACGACTTTCAAGAAGTGTAAAAGTAGGACAGATTTACAACCTTTGTCGGTTTATGTTCTTGGCTAGAGTTAGTCAAGATGTGATTGTGTTCTTGGCTAGAGTTAGTCAAGAGTGTCTTTGCAATAGAGTTATTGTAAAGGGCTTACAATAGAGGTATTGTAAGGGGTAGGGATTAAGAGTTTAATTCCTAGGTTGTAATAGGTTGTAATCTGAAGTTGCTCTATTTAGTGCAGTTGGAAATCCTACTGGGTAGGTCGTGGTTTTTAATCCCTTGAGCAAGGAGTTTTCCACGTAAACATCTTGTGTTATTTACTTTCTGTTTTCACTTGAGGGAACAAATAGAGAACCTGATTTTCTATCCTGTTTGGTGGACTCATATATTTTATCATATTGGAAAATTTTCCAATTGAAGCACAGAAATTCCATTTGCATGCTTTTATATGAGGACCAGCATCTCAGTTATAAATTCGAAAAAAAGCACGTTTTTCTTTTTTACTCTATTTGCTTATGATAGCATTGCATACTAAATACCCTAATCTTGACATGCTCAGAAAGAAAGCTGGTGTATTGAGAGTTCATTTACTTCGTTTGACACGAATTCAAATCATGATTTGAAATTGAAATTTTATTTAGACATGTTATTTGAATTTCATAAGTTGTATTTTCTCATAAACATGAAAACCCACAATTTGTGAAAACTATCAAAACTTCCTCAATTCTTATACAATCTTACCAAATGAGCAGACCATACTTTAAAAACGAGGTATCGAAATATCCTAAGGTGCGGCACTAATAAATCGCATATTTCCACGTTTCTTTTATAGATAAATGCTTGCAATTGCATATTATTACAAACTTTCAAATACACAAAATTTTACAAAGATCCACTAGTCCAAAGAATCAACAATAGTAATAACTAGCTATTCTTTAATATAATCATTCCACACAGTAAAAATAATTTTTTCATGTCGAGCGTGAGTCTTTTTTCTAAAATTTAAAATGATGGATGGATCTTTTTTCTACAAAATATAAACTTATTGGTCAAGTTTACATTTAAAGAAATTTGAAACCACAACTTGAAATTTAAAATCCTATTTTTTGAAAAGTTTGAAATTTGAAATCATGATGTGAAATTGAGATTTTGTACCGATTTCATAAAACAAACACCAATTTCAAATTTTGGGATCCCGAATCTTATGGTGAAACACCTGCTTATAATTTTTGAGAAAGCAGTGAGAAGTGGAGACTGGAGATAGTCTAGCCAAAGAAAGAAGGATCCATGCAACATAAGTTGATTGGAGCTTAGAGGTCAACATGTGTTCAAAACGGTATCTGTAGTGATTTCCATTCCCCATTTTATAGTGGAGCTCACCATTTTTCCCTACGACCCTATCATTAATACTTTTTATGTTTCAATTTGTATGTGTTACTTTCCGTTTCAATTCGCTTAAAAAATTGTCTCTTTCCTGGCAAGTATTTAGTTTCAACTTTCCACATGCCATGTTTATGATTATAAAATTAAAGAGCATTTTGACATATTCTATATATTTTTAATTTAAGACCACAAGATTCAAAAGATTTTTTTTTTTTTACTATTTAAACTTCGTGCCAATTAAAACTAGACAAACAAATTGAAACAGAGGGAGTAAATTATTCTTGTGAGACCCAATATATATTGGTCCGATAAGATAAAATATTGCTAGCTATAGAGATCATCCTGTTAAAATGAGATATCTCCTCTTTCTTGCGTTATTTTGTTAAAAGAATGTGCTCCCTCATTCCAATTTATATGAAGGTGTTTGACTTAACACGGAGTTTATAAAAAAAAAAAAAAAAAAAAAAAAAGGAAGACTTTTAAAAATTATGGTCTAAATATTTGTGTGATTTTAAATCATTCCATTAATGGTAAAATGGTATTTTAAAGTTAAATTGTTACTAAATATAAAAAAGTGTTATTCTTTTTTAAACTGACTAAAAATAAAAGAGTGTCATATAAATTGGGATGAGTATATATTTGCAAGGAGATTAACCCCATTTCAATTTTCAACAAAAGAAAAATACACAAGATAGACGCAATACACAATTGGGGTTATTCTTTTTTAAACTGACTAAAAATAAAAGAGTGTCATATAAATTGGGATGAGTATATATTTGCAAGGAGATTAACCCCATTTCAATTTTCAACAAAAGAAAAATACACAAGATAGACGCAATACACAACAAGCCCCCAGCGAGGATCGAACTCGCGACCTTTCGCTTACGAAGCGAACGCAATACCACTATGCTATGGAGGCACTGACTCTGCGACAGGTTTGTTTAATATTATATATATAAAATAGTATTTAATTTACCAATTGGCAACTCCATCTTGGAAAATCGGTTTCATAATGGTAAATTCTGTGGCATTTCAGCCATTTACAACATGATTAACTGAACTTGTCTTGGAATTATTTTTTATTTATTTTTCGAAAAAGCTTTTCCTAGACAGGTGTCATTAGTTCTTGACTTTGAGAATTTTCAATTTTAATTGTTGCTCATTTGGAACTTTATACATACAACTCTAATTTATATCATAAATTGGAGTTTATTAATGATCACTCAATTAATGGTAATTTAATTTTCTTAGAAAGTAACTTTTCTATGTTTTATAACGGAAGATACTCAACTATTGGTGTTTCACCTATAAAACCAACCATTTTAGATGATTTTTTCATTTTCTATGTTTTATAACTGAAGACACTCGACTATTGGTGTTTCACTTGCAAAGTCAGCCAACTAAGGTAATTTTTTCATTGGACTCCACTTGGCTTGACCAGCTTAAACTATATGGGTGGTATGATGATATATTAAAAACGAGAATCATTCTAATTTACAATTGTTACTAGTTCAATTATAGCCTGCGGCAGCTGAGATGCAAGGATCACCGCATTGACTAGAGAAATTTTTTCAGATTAAATAGATATGAACTATAAATGACAATAACAATAGTTATGCCTCATTACTAAACAAGTTAGAGTGGGTTATATGGTTCTTCACTAACTAGGTTATTTCATTTAAACTTATCAAAGGTCAATATTATATAAAATAAAACAAGAACGAAAAGTACTATGAGTTCTTTATGATACTAGATATGGATGCTCGTGCGCAGCACAGGCCCAACATTAGTGAAGGCTTAAACATTATCACAAACTTTTAGACTCTTTATATCCAGCAGAGACAACCTCGTGAATAACTTTATTCTACCATATAAAAGAAGGGCAGATAATACGTTCTACGTTTATAGAGTTTCAAGAACATATAGTTTCTTTTCACACTGCATTATTCCTCTTGAATTTGAATCAAAGCAGTTGCAACTGGATCACTTTTACATAAACTTACATGGCCTTCTACGCTTCCCACCTTGGCTCTTCAGCTTGGAGCTTCCCTCCAGAATATAACTTTATGTAATCATCATACACGAACCTTGGTAAACTTGTTTACTTTTTTCATCCTTTTTCTCGACCAAATTAAGCTGGTGTTGAATAAATCAATGCCTCATCTCCCGTTTATAGAATGAAGCCAGTGACATCCATGTCCATAGAATTTAGTTCTGTGGGCTATACAAAAGGAAACCACCTATGACGGATAAAAACAATTCAGCATGTAATTACTATTTGGCCACTTTAAGCTGCAAAGTGCAAAATCGTCTAAACGTTGTTGCATGCAGAGAATCATGAACTGACACAAACTTCAGATCAACGTCTCTTGTAAATCTTTTCATTCTCAGCAAGGGAAATCCTTCTCTGTTTTAAAATGATACTCCCTCCGGATAAAAAAAAGAGTCCACTTAGCCATTTGTATACCCCTTAAGAAAATGCTAACTCCTAAACAAAAATAGATAATTTGACTAAACTACCACTAATTAAATAGGCATTGGGATTTAATCATATAACACTTAATAGGGGCAAATCTGAAAAAATAAAATTAATTCTTTCTTGATTTGATAAGTGGACATTTTTTTTGACCAAAAAACGTAAAAGGCTAAGTGGACACTTTTTTGATCCGGAGGGAGTACCATTTTCTACCTTGTCACTAATGTTGCAACTGGAATTTGATATCGCTAAATGAATTAATTAGTTGTTAAGCTTACTATGATGTTATAGGATATGCCTTTTGCTAATCGATTTATCCAAAAATGCTCCTTATTCTTTAATCCTTAGGTGTATATGTAATATTTAAAAATTAAAAAGTGAATGTTGATAGTACAGTTATCCATAAGCATCATTTTGAAATTATACATAAAGTAGAATGAAGAAAGAAAATAAAAATCTCTTATGAGGACAAATGAGTCACAATGCAGAAGTTTTACTTGAGAGTCTGTGTTGTTGTAGTCTGTGCAGCTTAAGATGTATCACTCCCAAAACTTATATCAGCAATTAACTAGTTAGTTCTGCCTTTTCCATTTTCAAAATATAAAATATACGGCACCTGAGAGGTAAGACAACTTTCACAGGAAAAATTACTAACTTGCAAGCTCGAAGTAAGAATTAGCATAGTACCTTTAAGATCAACCAAATTCATTTGTTTAATAAAGTTCTTTCCTTAACCTATGAGGTTGTCTTCCGATAGTTGTTTCCTCAGGAACAATATACCATGAAATTGAAAAGGACGTGGCTGACTACCCACTCTTTTCAAATCCAGGTATGTTTAGGAAATCCAAGCCTTCTGCTCCACCCAATTTTCACAACTCAAATTTGAGAGAGAGAACGATCTCTATATCCTTATTTATGTATCTTTCTTTTTAATCACTGTACTTCAAGTAACAAGTTGTTTTCCTTAGTTTTTCAAGGGTTGGTTATATCCTCTAGCAACCCACTAATAAAAATAAACAAACAATGAAGTAGCTCTCTTTTGTCTGAAACAGTTATGCAAGCTCTTTTCTTAGAAATATGTACAGCTTGCATAATGGGGCTCACTAAGAATTCCAAACTTAGTACTATGCTACAAATATAGAATCAAAAGGATTGCAGTTAAACAATACTTATTTGTTATGAACTGTACTTGCTAAATACTGAAAGAAAATTTGCCACTTATATTCAAGGATTATGAGCTATCAGTTTCTACGGAAAGAATGACTAAGTTTTTACAGTAAAAATCATTGCAGTGCAGCAGAAAAATTGTAAAATTCCACAATATATCAAGGAATCATGAGATGTGTACCTTATTTTTGTCCTTCAGTTCTATTTCCCAGAAACATCAGCAGATTTTTTAGGACAGTACAGTGTCACCAATAGCAATAGAGTTTCCTTCAGGCTTTATCTGAATTGAACTTTACTTTTTCTGTCATGGTATTGAAATTGAAATAAGTTAAAATTTGTTGATATCAATGCTCCATAAAGGCATTAAGAAGTTTACACGAATCACTACGGATTTGAGAACTTCCATAGATCACATGATCTTGGAGAAGGTAATGAGTTTGAAGTAGAAAACACCAGTATAAGAGTTAGATCAACTACCATGAAAGGATCCTACCCATATAAGCCCCCCATCGGCCCTTTCAATTTCCGTATTAAGGACCTTAAGCATAATGCAATCTAATGTAAGTGCCCTACCAGTACCAAGTGGTGGCCCTTCTGAGCCAACATTTCTTCTAGAGACATACTGAAGATACCACATTTGAAGATAAGGCCACACAAACTGCAAAAACACCGAGATGCTTCCTTGTCAATCGTCTCTACTGTCTATTCTTGAATGTATAGCTTCCTGTAGACCAAGTTGAAGCTAGCATGACCGCAAGAGACATCCACCATGGCAGCTATGCATTAAGGTACATTTTTTGTGCGCAAGGGATAGTCAGTAGTTGACTTCACAAAGTACTAGATCATCCAAATGTGTGTAAAGAACAATTTTAGTATTGCCGAGGAAACAATACCAAGTATGCAATAGAATGGTGCTATGCTCTGAACCAGGCTTTGGACTTTGGTTATCTCTTCCTGGTACACCATGAATAAAGTACCGCAGAAGTAGTGATCAAATTGACTCACTAATCCTCCCATGAGGACTTCGTATACGTCATTTTCCTATTAGAAAAATAGGATTACTCAAAGCATCAATTTTGCAGAACCAATAGCCCCACATAGATGGCTACGTCATAGGAGTAATACATTATAGTATATCTTTTCCCATTTATTTGTTGCATGTCAAAGCGAGCATAGAGCCAAATTAGGCAAATATAAGAATTGTTTGCATGACATCCTGAAGTCATTTTCTGGTGCATCAATGTTTAGTTTTGCCATCTTAGTCTGAGAGGTGAAAGCGAAATGGAGAAGGAGAAAAGAGAGGGGGGCGGGGGGCGGGGGGGGGGGGGATGGACATCGTATCAGGTTATTTTAGCATCCTATTCAAAGCTTTACAGAAGGCAAAAAGAAAAATAAATTTTGAATAACGAGAGAGCTTGAATTAGCTATATATCGTGCTGCCTATTCTGAAAACCAGCAACAATACTATTGATTTAATCTTTGCAAGGGACCTACTGGGAACACGTCGAATTCGTCATACAGTATTCAGAAAACATACTCAATTCATGTACATAGCCTAAAGTAAAATTACAGAGTATAAGCACAACTTATTGCTGACAGAAACTTCCTAAAGAAGATCATCATTTTATCACTGATACAATTCTTCGTGAAATTGCAAGAAAATAAACTTAACTAACATTAAATTAGAATAAATGAAGCATATATAATTAAAGAATGGAAACTGGTGTTTTCCAATAACTCAGACCAAGGATACAGAGATTGCGAGGAAAATCATTTTACTGATGGAACATCTATTTGAATGTCAAACCTGGCTTCTTCTCTGCTTTAATTTACCGGACCCGTGGAGAAATCGATCAGCAAAAAACGAACAAATGCATGGATTCTAATTTACACTATCGAAGACCTTCAAAAGAAAATATTCCACTCTTCGAAAGAGAGACGAATAGAGAGAAACAACTCAGAAAACATATAAATTCAACACTGAAAGATAAGCAAGTAATAGGAGCCTAGAAGAAAGTTGGAAAAACAAACCAAACAGATAGATAGCACTTTGAAGCAGTAGTGAAGGAAAATTGCAGAGTAAGGAAGAAGTAGTGAAGAAGAGATCTATTCTAGAGAATTACAGAGACTGTTATAAGGCCCAAATAGGGTTGATGGTTACACGTGGTTTACTTAAAAGAGAAGTGGAATCCACGTGTTTATGCACCAATAAAAAAGCCCAAAGTTTTTAGTACAATTTACACAACATTTTGTACAACAATCAATTGCAGTGTTCGTACACCACAAGTGTCATTACTTTGGATTATAGTGTATCTATGTGCAAAACTTTATTATATTACTGTTTGCTACGAATACAAAGTTGACAAAAATTTATTAATACTTTTTAAAAGAGAAGACTTGTTTAAAAGGAAACTATTTTCCTCTCTTTGAGATAAAACAATAGCAATATTTAAGCATCAGTTGATACTTCGAATTTTAATTCGATTAATTTAAATGTGTAAAATATTTTATTGTTAATGTATGTAGATTGGACCTAAACAATACTTATTATTTTTTTATCAAATTTTGATTTGGATAATTCTAATTCAAATTATTAAATTAATTTTACATGTTTAAAATGAAACAAAGTAGAAATTTGATTTTCTATTTAAACGAAGAATTACTATTTTTTAATTTTTGGTGAATATTATTGGTTTAGCTCATTTTACTTGTCATCTTGTCTTTTGCATGATTTTTTAAGGAAACGTCAATTAGAATTATAATTTGACTAATTTACCTTATTAATTATTTGATCTCCATTTAATATTATTTTTTCTTTTATGATATTAATCTCTTTTCACATTTATTAGAGTAAGAATAAAAATAAAAAAGTAATTAAATTCTATCTTATTTTAAAATATAAATATTTTAAGTATATTTATTTAGTAAACATAACAAATAAATGACATGGCGGAATAGCAAATACAACAGTTAAATATCTAGATTAGATCTCAGGTTAATATAAGAAAAAAAAGGAAATTGTATGATTTGACTACTTAACCTTTTGAAGAAAAACAATAATATGGAGTTCATGTTTTTTACTGTACAATAATTTCATTTACTCCTACTAATGGATTGATACGCATGTGGCAATGAATCCACCATTATTGACTTAATGGAGATACTTTGGGAATTACATGAATATGGGTCCACTTTTTTTTTTGCATGAGATTGGAGATGGTGGGGTCCACTTTTTTCCCTTTTTTTTTTTTAATATTGCTTGGTATTTTTAGTATGGGGCCCACCTTTTTTTTTTTTTTTTTTAAGGGTGACCGACGATGAAGCATGGGTAAACCCAAAAGAAAGAAAATTGTATGGTTTGGCTACTTAACCTTTTGAAGAAAAGTAATAATATGGAGTCCATATTTTTTACTGTACAATAATTTCATTTGCTCCCACTAATGAGTTGATACGCATGTGGCAATGAATCCACCATTATTGACTTAATGGGGATACTTTGGGAATTACATGAATATTGTTTGATTTTTTAATATGGAGTGCACGTTTTTTTTTTTTTTTTTTTTTGACATTGCTTGTTTTTTTATTATGGGGTCCGTTTTTTTTTTTTTTTTTTGATATTGCTTGATTTTTTTAATATGTGGTCCACTTTTTTTTTTGTCCACTTTTTTTCCTTTTTTATTTTTAATATTACTTGGTGTTTTTAGTATGGGACCCACCTTATTTTTTTTTTTTAATTTAAGGAGGATTGACGACGAAGCATGGTAAAACCCATGCTTCTGTACATTTTTTTGACATTGCCATTTTTTTTTTAATATAGGGTCCATTTTTTTTTTTTTTTACATGAGTTTGGAGATAGTGAGGTTCACCCCCCTTTTTTTTTTTTTTTTTTTTTTTTAAGGAGGACTGACATGCTTCTATATAGTAGTAATTAGTTAATATATATATATATATATATATATATATATATATATATATATATATATATATATATTATTACTATTATATATAAGAGCAAATGTGGGACTTTTTGTAGTCCTCACATTATGCTTTGCCCTGTGATGCTGCACCATGTGGCTGCTTACTTTTGCTTTCTTTCATAACCATGCCCACTTGGGCCTCTCTACTTGGATCATATGTTTTTTTTTTCTTTTTTTCTTTCGTGGATGTCTAAAAATATACTCCTCCCGTTTCAATTTATGTGAACTTTTTCGGAATACGGGAAATCAAACTTTATAACTTTGACCGTAAATTTTGACATAGATTTTTCGAGTTGGTAAAAATATACTTTATATATTTAGAAACTATATAAAAAATATTATAAGTCATGATGCTTTATAATTCAAATAATTTAGAAAAAATGTAAGAAAAACGTGATCAAAGAAGCATCTCGTAGACTCTCCAAACAGTAAAAGGTTCACATAAATTGAAACAGGGGAATATTTTTTACTTGTTTATTTTAACAAATCACGAAAGCTTTATTAATTCTTCCTATATTACCCTTATCATTAAGTAACTATATAGAGTATTAATAATCAAACTTAAATTTTCAAAGCATAATTAATAAGGGTAATTAGTATATTTTACTCCTAATAAATAATTTCTTAAGAGAAGTCTTTGAGTCAACGAGAGACAAGTAGAAAAGAATCAAGGGAGTGCCTTTTACATTATTTGTTATTACATATTTTCCTAAAATTTATGCAACTTTGGAGTCACTGTTTCATTTCAATCAGAGCATTCATTAGATCTTACTACTTAGTACCCCAATTCTTTTCTTTGGATGTGTTTATGAAGGAAAATATTATGTTAAAACTATTTTTCATCAAAACTAAGTGTGTTCTTACTTATTTTTTTGTATTGGTACGTAAGCAAAAAATATTATCTTAAAATCATTTGTATATAATCTAAACAAGTACTATGGGATGTGAGGTTGGGGCTGGGGTGCGGTGGGTGGTGGGGATGGGGGCTACGGGGGTGGGAGTACTAAAAATGAGGTGTATTGGAGGATGGGGAAGACACAATGAATGTGGAATTTCATTTGTGGAACTCGATTTTCCTGCTTCTCCTAGAGAAAATGTTTTTAAATAATTTTGACCAACCCAATATGAAAAAATTAAAAAATATTTTTTGATAAATATTCTTCTCCATACCAAACACACACTTTATTTGTTTTAAACCTCCAAAATTTTGCTTCTTTAGTGAATATTGAATATTGTGTCCCTTTGTATTTGCTAATTCTCCTTCAAAACTTCCTCATAAATAATTTATTTTTTAAAATTATTCAATTATGACTAAGAAACTTTATTAATTACCAATAAGACACGATTAATGTGCTGTTAAATTAAATTAATTATACAATAGAAAAATGTGATACAAATAATTTATATTTTTATAATTAATTTTTTTTATTTTTAGATCATAACTAAGCCCGGGCCTCATGCAACTAGTACTTATATATAAGAGAGAACCCATAGGTTTTGTCGTCCTCACAATTGAGAATTTTGATACTTTGATCAATCAAGCTACTACACGCCGGCCTCTACCGTTAGCTCCTACTGCCTATTTCCTTGTCTAGTTCATTTTTCACACTCTTTTTTTCTGTAAGCCCCTAGGGAAAAAAATCTTTAAGCCCATTCATCATGGGCCTCTGTCATTCATATATTGACATTGTGGTAATCTTTTTTTGTCCTTATTTCTTACTCCCTTCTGTTTACTTATATTTCATGGTATTTTTAGTTTTTATACTTAATTTAAAATAAATATGTTATTTATATAACCAAGAAGATATTAATATTTTTGTCTAAAAAATTATTCTTATTTAGATAAGTGAAATTTTAATATAACCAAGAAATCATATTAAATTTGTACTATTTAATTAAGGATAACGCAGTAAAAACACTTCTTACATATTTAAGGTTAGTAATATTTTAAGGGACATGTCTGAACTAAAAACACATTTTGATATGTACCGGATGGAGTATTAGATTACCCTTTGCATAATTTGTCATTATACATGGTAAAATTTTAGCAACTTTGGAGCCACATTTTCGTTTCCACCTAAAGTTTTTATTAGATCTTACTAATTACTCTTCCTTCATACCCCTTCCGTCTACTTTTACTTGTCACATTGCGCTTCTCGAGAGTCAAACTGAATAAACTTTGACCAATATTTTAAGATTTTTTTTCATCATATTAATATAAGAAGAATTGCAACTTATATTTTTGTATAGTTTCCGAACGTCTATAAATACCGAATTAATCTTATTTAATTTAGCTCCGAAGATTAGTCAAATTGACTCTCGAGAAGCGAAACTTGACAAGTAAATGTGCACGGAGGGAGTATCAATTTCTGTGACATTTCTTTTGAGAGTCAATTTGATTAAACTTTGAAGTTAAATTAAATTAGAGAAACTTAAATATTTTAAATTAAAATATAAATGTTTAAAAATTATATAAAAGGTACTATAAATTACAATTTTATTTTTAAGCATAAACCATATATGAGGAACTAAATTGTTCTTGAGGCTTATTTAATAAATTTAGTTATATTCCTTTTTTTCGTCTAAAAATAAAATCATTCAAGTCACGCATTCATGCGTGGGAGAGCAAAGCTTAAACTGGCACATTTAACTACCACAAATTCTTACAGCATAGAATATCATGAGCGAAATTAATTCCTAATACTATATTTAAGAAATCTATCCAGGTCTATAAAATAAAGAAGTTACAAATTCATTAAAAAAAAACCAATATTTTTATTTTAAGTTTTTCACGAAAGTTGCAATTATTTAAATCATCTTACTTTGCAGAATCCCGAGTCGCTTATTTTCCTTTGGTATTAATAATTCTCTTGTACAACCGTCCTTCCTATAAATAATTTAATGTTTAAAAATCATCGAATTAGGTGAATAAACTTTAATAATTATGAAGACGTATTACCAATGCATTTTAAGATGCCTCTGGATTATATTAATTATGTGATAAGAAATTATGAAGCAAATAATATTTCTTTAATTAAAATAATATTGCTTTTATATCTCGAGTAAGCCCGGGCCTCATATAACTAGTATATATATATATATATATATATATATATAAAGTACAGTAATAGTAATTTACCGACGCATATGTAAAACACAAATTTTCGGTGCCGAAAAATAGAAAAGACAAGAATTAGAGTAACACTATACTATTTAACCTCAAATCTATATTAAACTTGATGTGGTTGAATCATATAGATTGGAATTGAATACTAAATTAGAATCTACATTTCAATTCTTCTACCAGTAACAAACAAGAATTTGGGACACCAATTTTCACACACAAATTTTGGTTCATGTACGTAGAGATTAAGGCAGAAAAAGAAAGAAAAGAAAGAAGAAACTAGGCAAGGTTTTTTTATTTAATACATAAGTTTTCCAAGATAAGGCTCCTGGGGTGTTGTATATGATTTTCCAAATAAAAGCCGTAACCATAGTTAACATGTTTGCTAAGTTAATTCAATCTAAGCCTTAAAATTTAAAATAAGACATATGTCAATCATCTAACTATGCACTTAAGAAAATGGAGATGGTGTGTACGTAAGAAAGGGGAGAGCCTAATCCTAAAAGGAATCCTGAAAAAGAGGTCATCGCAAGAAGTGTGTCATGAGTGTAGATATATGATGATGCTTGGAAAGTTATGAGATATTCACACAAATAATCTTATAGTGAAATATTAATTACTTCAAGTATGGTGTTGCACAAGCTTGGTTTTGTTTTAGCTATACTTGTTATGGCGGCCACTAGTTAGTATCTCTATCTCTATTTATCTATACATTGCAATTCTATAATTTTGTGCTCGTGATTATATATGTACCTAAATATGAACATATATACTTGAGATATATGCATGAATTAAGCATGTATTTTTGTGCGGGAGGCTTTCATTCTTAATGTGATTTGTGATAATTATTATGGTGAAATGTTTCAGTTAATATGTCGAGCTTCTGGAAGACACAAGTGATAGCTACCGCTGATGTTGATCAAAAACTTTCAGGACTTAAGAGGAGATTGCTCCCACAAATTGATGGTTTTATGACTTGTGGTAAATCTTGTTCTACAAAAAGTGACTGTAAAGGTTGTTGGATTTGTTGTAAATGTCAGGGTAAGGGAGCACTGCGTAGTTGTGCAGTGGGCCGTTGAATAATGATATGCCATATATCTTTCAATATTATAAATAATGAAGAGAGTCAAGTGAATGTCTCTCTCAAGAAATAATAATGGATTCTGCTAGTTGGGCTATAGCTTTTTACTTATTATCGTATGATGCGCCATGTATTCTTCAATATTATGAAGGGGAAAAAATAATATATATGAATTAAGACTCATATTTATTAAACGAAATATGAGATTTCGGTTTACCAAATATAGTAGAAGTTTTTTTTTTCCAGAACATATGCGAAATCACACTTCGAGAGCTACTCCTTCTGTCCCAATTTTAGTGATACTTTTCGTTTCCCGAGATTCAAACTGTATGATTTTTTACAAACATTTTAAGATGTATTTATTCACCAAATTGATATGAGAAAAGTTTTAAATTATAACTTTTCATGTAGTTTTCAAATATATAAATTTTAATCTTAAAGTATTAAGTTAATCTAATCCAATTTAACTTCAAAGCTTAGTCAAATTGACTCTTGAAAAGCGAAAAGTGCCACATAAATTGAGACGGAGAGAGTATATAAATTTTCTTAGTACAAAAACACGGCAGTAAGGTTGTAAATGGTGTGTCCAAGCGAAAGGTTCAAGATCTTGAACCGTGACACATTGATATCAGTAAGAGACATGGGATTTATGGCAATTATAAGCCCAAGTCTAACTGACTTATACTCGTTGTAATGATCTGAGAAAAAGTTCAGTTCATAAATTATTTCAGAAACAAAATGTTTTTCTACAGCTTCGAGGCTACATTTTGAAAGAGTTTTATTGATCAAAAAGTCCTTGATTTATTAAACATATGTGATTTTTTTTTCCTTTTATGTCATAAAAGTCACTCATTTTTTTTATTTGACTCAAAAGAACATTTTTCTTTCTTTTATATACTAAGAAAAATCACTTACATTTTTCTATTTCACTCAAAAGGTCACTTAAGCAGGAAAGTGATACATTCAAATACTTCTTAATGATGTGGTACCTGATTCTTAAGTCAATAAAAGAACATTGAACTCAACTTACGTTAACCAAAAATCTCATATCCGACTCAATACCCACGTAAAATCCCATTATATGTTAAACAAATGCCTAAAAAGGTCCAAAATTACAAACTTCGGGTGTAATTGGTTTTTGGGCGCTTAAATATATATGGCTATGTTTCATATCCGAATTTTGCTGCTAACAGGAAATATCCTGCACGGTCCACAATTAGGTCACAAAACCAACATTTGGCACATTCGTATTGTAATGTATCGTTTATTTATATTTCTTATGAAAGATATTTCTCAAAAGTCTTAAACCATCTCAGATGATGCTTTAACACTCTCTTACCCGATTATGTCCAAGCATTTATCATTTTTTGACAGGTAAATGAACTTGTTTAGCATGCATATAAAAGAACTGGTAAAAGAATCCGTGCTTCGCGCGGTTATAAAATATTTTATTTAATTTAGAAAATAAACATTTTATAATATCTGTAGTGCTAAAATTAAAAATATTTTAAAAATTTTGTTAGTGTTGAAATGAAATAAAAGCTTCCGTTCGTAAAATTTGTGGAAATGTCGACTAATCCGTAGACGTGGACAAATTATAATAGTAATTCTTTTCTTTCTGTTACTTCAAAAGCAGCTGAAATTCAAATATCAAATTTGATTTTTGATTCATTTTATTGTTGATAATTAATTTTTTTAATTTGAAACGCTTAAGAGTACTTTTGATCTTCTAAAATTGCTTTTTGCAACGTCGAAACCACTCTGTTTATTTTTGTAAATAAAGGAAAGAACTTCAATAAAAAATTGAACTCTATGGCATATGTGTTTAATAAATTATTTTTCATTCGTATATGTAAAAAAATAGTTTATTTATATATAGATTTTAATTTTCAAAAGAAAATATGATTTTCCTTTATATATAAATATCTAAGTTTTTTTAAGTATAGAGTTAATTTTTTTCGTTTCATAATTTTAACATTCAAAAAACAATAAAAAGGTAATGAAAGGAAAGTGAATGAGCATAGCCGATCAATAGGCTCCAACTTTATGTAATCAAACAAATTGCAGGGATCTCTTATCTAATTCTGCCTTCATTTCTTCTTCGCGTCTTCCCCCCTTACTTTCAAATTTTCCTTTTTTCTCTTCATACCCATTCATTTCCCAGAAACAAATATCAGATCTGTATTTTTTTTTTCCTTTGTATATCTTACCAAAAACAAAGGTTCAAAACCAAAAAGACTTTGGTATCCTAAAAATGTAACCTATGAAATCTGATGCATAATAAAAGTGGGCACGTAACAAAAGATGTTCAATGCATTAGTGAGTTAATTTTCTTTAAAATAATATAGTAATTGAAACTAAAGGGAAAAAGCAAAAAATGAGAATAACACAAACAGGGAATTTATATACATAATGAAACTGATAGACTAAATATTCTCAAGAGTAAAAATTCACAGGTCAATAATAGTATCTCATATGTCAAGTTTACATATTAGCCAATTTATGTAATTGAGGTTTTGTTTGATGTTGTAGTAATAACTCATATGCATATTAAGATGAGAGGAAAATCCAATGACAAATAACTTAATTACATGGTGAAGTTTAGGACTTGAAATAAGATAAAAAATTCCCTCCCCCATCCAACATAACGCCCCTTCAATAAGGAATGAGTCAAGGACAATCTTCTCAAAATAATTAGAGGAACAAAAATTTAAAAGACATACGGAATTAAGTAGTAATTAACAATAAGATTAAGGTAAAACAATGTAATGAAGATGAATCTGCATGTTAAAAGACGATAAATAATAGGTATTTATGAATAAAGATGATAAACCTTTTGAAGATTTGATTTCACATATATAAAATGCTCTATTTTTGCAGTGTCAATTTAAGTTCCTTGAACACCATCTGATCCCAAATTGATTTCACTACCCAGGTTTCGCAATTGCTAGCAACGGTAGCCAGCGAAACCATAGCACACTGTCTAACGATGCTTATTCAAAACACAAGTTCCTTATAAATTAATGGAGGACTATAATCTCTGTTTTTAGCATATATTTTTTTTGTTAAACAAATACTACTGATATATTCATAGCAACAATTATCTACATCTTAGTTACATTAGAGTTAACGGCCCCAGGGCCATTTAGTTGTCCAAAATCATCACGGTGATCCCAAAAGTTACAACCCGGTTAAAGAGAGTACCACAGTGGTCATCAAAATATACATTTCTAACAAAAATAGGAGGAGCTTCCGATAACTTTACTTCATCAAACAAACGTTGCTTCCCTCCTTCTTTGGCTAGCAAGTTCGCCACCTTGTTCTGCTCCGTTTTTAGCATTGTACTATTGCACCGGTTTGGTATGTTCAAATTCCTTGAACTCGGATGAGATTAATTTATACAAAATGCATAGATTAATTTATACAAAATGCATAGATACCCTTGGAAATCGACTTGCCAGAAACAGGTTGAAGTGCTGCAAAGAATACAAATTGCATACATTGAACTCAACATTTCATGCATTTTTTTTTTTTTTGGGTTGGATCTACAAATAGGGTCTTTTTAAACTTTTGGTAAAGACTTTTCGAATGAGTACTGATCTTTTGGTTTGATCACTTTTTTTTGCTTAAAAAAGTGATCGGATATATCACTTTCCGCTTGAGTACTGATCTTTTGAATGAAATAACAAAAGATGAGTGACTTTTATGATACCAAAAAAAAAAAAAAAAAAAGACCCTTTGAGTCAAATAGATAGAGAAAGAAAGAAACGCATTTTTTTCCCCACTTATTTCCAATAGTTCAATGACTGTTTAAGAAATGAAGTCCATTTTCAAATATTCACACACAATATTAGCCTCTAAAACATTATTTATAATCAATAATGCTATCAGTTCTTTCTTAATTAAGGAGTTGGGCATTCATATGAAAGTAGTTTGCTAGCTTGTAATTAAAGTGATAGTTGAGTTCGGAATAATTAAAACATGTGGCTCATGGACTTATGAATTTCTATTCCAAGAACAACACCATTATGCTCCTGAATGTAGTAATGAATCTAAGAAGTTTTTCATAAAGAAAACCATGACAAGAAATATCAAAGTCAATTAAGATTAATGTTAAAGTTTGTATATTTATGACAACCGCGAGTTCGCATTAAGTAGCCTTTTATGAATTCGTATTAAGTAGCCTTTGTTGGACAGTACCAACTACATAGTTATCATTATTGAAATTTAAATATGATTATGGAGAAATTACAAGAAACTTACCAATTGTGTGTTAACTTCAATAATAATAATCCGGTAGCAAACTTAAAAGCACATAATTCTTTTGAATTTTTTATTTCCTTATATTTGTTGCAAGCTTAGTCATAACATTTATGCGAACTCTTATTTTTTTCTCCATCTTTTCTAAGCTGGGCCTTTTTCAAAATAAATGTTAAGAGAAAGGGCATGAGTCGTCCCTTAGCTTAGGGGTAGATATGCTTTAATGTCTTCCGCTAGATCAAGGGTTCGAGACTCGTATCAATTGATTCAATGGGTTGAGTTACCAAGATAAGGTATTCTAAAATACCTTTTTTCAACTTTCATTTAATCATTCACGTTTATTGGGTTTTGAATTACTTTATAAATTTGTGTATTTTAATTTGTGTGAATGTATGCTTATAAAAATAAATAAAAAATTTGTCATTAGATGATTAAAATAAAATAATGCAAAAAATATGAGGATGGACTAAGTTAAAGTGATTAACTTATTTCTCACGAATAATCAAAACATTATCCAACTCTGAATGCTCTTTTCGTCAATGGAGGACAAGATAATGAGCAAGCTTAGTAGCACCATTATTTTCATACTAGTAAATTCATCCGCGCTTCGCGCGGTTTTCTTTTTTATAACTAAATATTTCTATATAGTTCTTGTTTAAATTTTTTATTAAAATCAATTTATCTTCTCTATATTCTCCAACCGTAACACTCTCAATTGTTATCAATATACTCTTAAGGGTCGTTTGGTATGATAAATAAGGAAACACAGTCTTGAGATAAAAATTTAGTACCGCCTTATTCATAGTAACAGGATAAGTTATCTCTGGCAGAGGGTGGATTAACAATCCCAGGATTAGTTATCACAGGACAAAACAATGAAAATGACAGAAATATCCTTGAGGTCCCTCAAACCCTTTTTCCGCTAAATAAGATGAAAGGTATTTTTGTAAACAAACAAATCTTTCTTAGAAATTATGTAGTGCATATTACTTTTAATACAACAAACCAAACAATCGTTGAGAAATAATACCAGGATAACTAAGCCCAACAAAACTTGTCTTCAAACCAAACGACCCCGTAAAGTTAATACCAAACATGGAAAGAAAACCTACCTCAACAAATTTAATATTAAACAAATAAAAGATATGATTTCTTAAGCAATAAGCCAAAATAGATATTATCAATTGGTTTCTCATTTATAGAAAAAGAAGGATATGTGAAATTAAAAAGGGGAAAACTATAAAACAAATAAATTTGCACGTTTTGGCCATTCAGAAATTTACTTGAAATTTAAATATATTTCCCAGACGATGATAATGAATTGGTATACGACAGAAAATTAAGACAATTAGGAGTAAAACCTTTACGGTGAGCCTAGATATTTTTTAATAGTTAACTCAATTATCTATTTTCGATTACTATAAATTGGAGCACTATGAGAAATGAATACTCTGAAAAACCCGAAAACTTGATAAATACAAAAAAGAAATAGCTCTATTTTTCTTGCACCAGACAATCATCCTTTGCTACCCAAAATGCATATCATGCAAGGTTATCAAAACTAACTTTATATAACGACATCTTTACCTAGCCTCTTCGGCAAAGTTATGACAACACAAATAATTTTAAATATCCTACTATGTGGTCTATATCCTCCCTCCTCCACGCTTCCAACACATTTAGCAACCTTGAAATTCTTGATCACAAACAATGAGCCTTCATTCAAGATGTGATTGTACTTGTTCATTTGATTTTTCCTTATGGTACCATGCAGTAGATTCTTCTAGTAAGAGGGGGAAAATCAGTGACTGCTCAAGGTCATGTCACCTTTGCTCTATATATAGTGAAAAAATAAACACCAATGAATATGAAGACACACATGGCTTAATACACATTCGTTATTCAGTTTAACAGAGAATATGAAGAATATGTAAGAGAAAACAAATTAATTTGAGAAACTAATTGTACCCAATAATTAGCATTATAAACTACAATTTAAGTATAACAGTTACAACAGTAGGAAAAATAAATAAAATTTATCTAAATGGAAAAGGGTAAGGAATATCTGCAGTTACAACATAGGAAAGATAAAAATAAAATTATCTAAATGGCAAAGGGTAATGAATATCAGCAGTTACACACCTTCAAACGGACAGTAGGCGCATCATATCAGGGTTTTACAAAAGAATGCAAAGTGAATGGCTACTATAATTGTAATTAATGTTGCGGGCCACCAAAGCAATTTGGAGAATATATAGATTAGAACATATGAAAAATTTGGGAAAAAGGAAAAAAAAGGGAGAAAAAGGATAAATAAGAATGTTAGTCATAGAGAGGTGTCACATCACCTTGTCTATGCATAACTTTATATTATATATAGATTTATTTCGTTAAATGGGGTCATCCATTTTCCTTTCACTTTCTTCTTTTATTGTTATTTTTATTTTTATCGTCTTCATTACTAACTATTCTTTGTAGTCATATTTTGTTGAGATACGCTATTCACATTTTTTGCAATCTCATCTGACGTCCAGCAAAATTTTATAAATATTTCTGACATATTTTTTAATCTCACTCAAATAGCAAGTGCACAGTCTTTTCATCAATGTTATTTAAAATACAGTAATTGAAAATTACATATATAATAAAGAATGTGCCCAATGACTAGGAGGTCAAATATTCAAAAAAGAACGAAGCCTATAGTTTTTATTGATAATCTAAAGGGTATACAAGAACTTTGTGTGTGTGTGTTTCCATAAACCAGTCACCCAGGTTTTTTCCCAATAGATCAATCACTTCCTGTGGTGTTAGTGGGGTTTGGCATAGACCCCTACCTTATTAATTAATTGAAAAATCAATGGATTACAAAACAAGGAGAAAAGCATAAACCTAACATCTTTTACCCTGGTACCAGGAAATTAAATGGCACGACCCAATCAGAGGGCCATGACGGGTACCCGGAGCTAACCTATCGAGCACCTCTGAACTTACATCCCATAACCATTTCTAGGTGGAGCGCAAAGATAGCTCATGGGAATCATAATCTGTAAGGGCATATGTCACAAGATAACGACACATCTCTATATAATCATCAACAACTATGCCCATCATCGCAAGCTGACAAGGCTACCAAAATATTATACAATAGTATGAACTGATAAGGTCATAGGACATCTAGCTACTTACATCTGTCTACGAGCCTCTATATAGAATACAGGAATCCATAAAGACGGGGCAGGACTCCGCCATACCCAAGTATATACACAAAAGAGTAATACAAATAAACTGAAGCTTCGAAGAAAATGGAGCGCTCCTGAAACTCCGCTGTTGAAGCTCCTAAGGATCTGTTCTGTCTCCCTAATTCCTGCGGGCATGAACGCAACGTCCACAAGAAAGGACGTCAGTACGAATAATGTACTGAGTATGTAAGGCATGAATAACAACATAACAAGGGATATGGAACATAACGTGAGATAGAGAGATAACCTGTACATGTTTGCCTCTTAAGGCGGATACTATGCATGCTTAGCCTTTTAAGAAAAAACATTTTTCATACCTATATAACACAATATATTCGCCGAACGTTCAGCCCGATCCATATATATATATATACATATATATATATATATATATATATATATATATATATATATATATATATATATACACATATATATTGCTGCGGAACGTGCAGCCCGATCCATCACCATATATCCCGCGTCCAGGCATCCCGTGTCCGAGACGATATCATAGTATACCAACTGATCAGGTGGTTATGCGTATATAACGCCTCGCCCTTTTCCCATATCCCATGTATACATATATATATATATATATATAACATAAATAGCATGCATGAGATCCCAAATAAAAGCTACTACTTTATCGGAGTGACGTAAGGTCGGTGACCTCCGATTTATATTATGGAACAATCATCATCATCATTATATCTCACCTTGAAGGAATAATTATCATAAGGTGAGATCAACAACAATGAATAAAATCAAGAAAATCATGAAATAAGCTCAATAATCTCATAATAGCATCAAAACCATAAGCTTTGGAATCTCCGGAAATGGGATCATCATCATCATCATTATCATCATAGAAAACATCTATCTTTAGCATCATAAGAACTTGAATCATGAACTTCTAGCTTTTTGGGAATAAGGATGTTAAGGAAAACATGTATGGGTTCATAAGAAGAGAATCATGCCTTTAGAAAGAAAGGGATTTAGCCTTAACATACCTTTTTGGTCTCCTTAACTACTTAACGCTTATCCTCCCAAGCTCGTAAATCTACATTCAAGAGAATTCATACTATTGTTAGGCTTATCACCATATGCTTGTCTTAAACCTTCAAATTAAATCCTTTTAGAATCTGCCGAAATTCGGGCAGCATCTCTTCTGTTTATATCCCTAGCCCGAAATCACAATATCAACAACCAATAACAACAACACTAATATCAACAACATCATCCTCAGTACCAATATACTCCATAAAACATCCCACACGATGTTTACCCGATTTCTCAATCAACTAATTCATTATACGACTATTTAATAGCTCTATCTTCGTAAGTAAACCTAAATCAATATCAATAAGGAGAGATTCATACCTTGTTCTCACTATAGCAACAATATCTTCAGTATTCACCTTGAATCCAAGCCAAGATCCACCGCAAAATGTTACTATAATCACAACTATACGCTATCCGAACCTAAATCCCGAGATTTCACTTGATTTGAGCTAAAAATTTATGGGCGGAAGTTGGGAGAATGTTCCAGAGAGTTTGGGATATTTTTGAAGGGTGAATGAATGAAAATAAGGGGTAAACCCCCTTTTTATATTGTTTTAGAGTCGGTTTGCACCGACCTAAAATTTGCTCTGCGCGTTCGCGCAGAGTTACTCAGTGCTTCTCTGATCGTTCGTGCCATCTCTAGGCGCTTTCGCGCAGGGTTAGTCCCTGCTCTAGCAGCCCGTCTTGAAATGCTCATAACGTTTGATTCCGATGTCGGATCGATGCGCGGTTTGTTGCGTTGGAAACTAGACTTCTTGAACTTCAATTTAGGCTTTTGTTTCACTTCAAAACTCCTGATATACTAGGAGATATTCCTTTCTCAAGTTAGACCAAAATTATCGTACGAAACCTTGCCCATCCTTTCTCCAAAGTTCCAACAAACTTAATTTCCTTAATTCACTTGTTCTCCAATCCTTCCATGACCTATTACATGAACTTAAACCCTCATAACCATAAGATAGGCGCATATAATCTCATATATCCTAGAAAATAACTCCAGTGTCTACAATTGAACAACTAACACCTAACGAATCTCAACGTACAAAACTACGAGGTGTAACATTCCTCCCCCCTTAGAAACATTCGTCCTCGAATGTTAAACTCTTAGGAATTCTACGAAAATTTTGCCAGAGTTTCCCCTGTAATTGTACCACTACCATCCTATCACAACAACTCAAGATATAGTGCCTCATAAGGCTACAACAACAACGACAATAACGGCCCCACACGACTAAGGAACTATAAAAGTAAAGCATTACGCACCTGAAAACAATGATGTCTCTGTCTGAACTTCTTCTGGGAGTGGAAACAAATGTGGATACCTGGACTTCATATCTTCCTCAGCTTCCCAAGTCATTTCTTCCCTATTATTGTTTCTCCATAGAACTTTAACTGAGGCTACATCTTTAGTTCTCAGCCTCCGAACTTGCCTATCTAGAATGGCAATGGGTACTTCTTCATAGGACAATTTCTCAGTAACTTGGACATCATCTACAGGCACAATTCTGGAAGGATCTCCAACGCACTTACGAAGCATTGACACATGAAAAACTGGGTGGACTGACTCCAAGTCCGAAGGCAGATCTAACTCATAAGCTACTTGGCCTACCTTGCGCACAATCTTGTAAGGCCCAATATACCGGGGACTAAGCTTGCCCTTCTTGCCAACTCTCATTACACCTTTCATCGGCGATTCTTTCAAGAATACCCAATCGTTAACTTAGAATTCCAAGTCTCGGCGGCGATTGTCCGCATAAGATTTCTACTGGCTCTGGGTTGTCAATAACTGATCTTGGATAAGCTTGATCTTCTCCACCGCTTGCTGGACCAAATCTGGGCCCGCTAACTGTTTTTCCCCTACTTCGAACCATCCAATTGGCGATCTACACTTCCTTCCGTATAGAGCTTCATATAAGGCATTTGAATGCTGGAGTGATAACTATTGTTATATGCAAATTCAATGAGCGAAAAATGGTCATCCCAACTACCCCCGAAGTCTAATACACATGCCCGTAGCATATCTTCAAGGGTCTGAATGGTGCGCTCAGCTTGCCCATCAGTTTGTGGATGAAATGATGTGCTAAGTCTTACTTGAGTTCCCAAACCTTCTTGAAAGGACTTCCAGAAATTAGCTGTAAATTGTGCTCCTTTATCAGTGATAATGGATACTGGAACACCATGAAGTCGCACTATCTCTTTAATATACAATTTTGCATAATCTTTTACTGAGTACGTAGTTCTGACTGGTAAGAAAAGAGCTGATTTTGTGAGTCTATCCACAATCACCCATATAGAGTCATACTTACACCGACAACGGGGGTAAGCCTGTAATGAAGTCCATATTAATCACTTCCCATTTCCAAGTTGGAATTTCTATAGCTTGCAATAATCCCCGTGCTTCTGATGCTCGGTTTTCACCTACTGGCAATTGGGACATTGAGCCACAAACTCTGCTATATCTTTCTTCATTCCATCCCACCAATAAATTGACTTGAGATCATGATACATTTTTGTTGCTCCTGGATGAACAGAATAACGGGAATGATGAGCTTCCTCCAGAATCTGTCGACGTAACCCTGCAACATCAGGAACACATAATCTGCCTTGATACCTGAGAACTCCATCTGTAGGAACCTCAAATGGTGACTTCTTCTTTTGAGGAAGTGTGTCTCTGTACTGAGTTAACATGGGGTCCTCATATTGGCGTTTATTTTACCTCAACTGCTAATGACGAAACAGCGGAGTTCTGAATGGTAACTCCCATATTGCCTGAGTCCATCAAGCGAACTCCTAGACTGGCTAGCTGTTGAAGCTCACGAGCTAACTCCCTCTTCTCCGGCTGAACATCACATAAGCTGCCCATGGATTTGCGGCTAAGAGCATCAGCTACTACATTTGCCTTTCCAAGATGATATAAGATACTCACATCATAATCTTTCAATAGCTCCAACCACCGCCTTTGCCGCAAATTCAATTCCTTCTGTTTGAAAATATATTGAAGACTCTTGTGGTCTGTATAAATATCAACATGAACGCCATATAAATAATGTCTCCACATTTTTAGTGCATGAATAACTACAACCAACTCTAGGTCATGAGTCGGGTAGTTTTTCTCGTGTTTCCGCAACTGCCTTGAAGCATAAGCAATAACTTTGCCATGTTGCATCAACACACAACCTAGCCCAACACCTGAGGCATCACAATAGATAACATAGCCCTCCGATCCTTTAGGAAGTGTCAGGACTGGGGCCGAAGTCAATCTATCTTTCAGCTCCTGAAAACTACGCTCACACGCGTCCGTCCACTGAAATTTTGCCGATTTCTGAGTTAGCTTTGTCAATGGTGCAGAAATAGAAGAAAATCCTTCTACAAATCTCTTGTAGTAACCGGCCAACCTCAGAAAGCTACGAACATTAGTAGGTGTTGTAGGCCTTGGCCAAGTCTTCACAGTTTCAATCTTTTGGGTATCTACTCGAATACTATCAGCTGAAATAATATGCCCCAGAAAAGTTACAAAATTCTGCCAGAACTCACATTTTGAAAACTTGGCATAGAGTTCCCGAGTCCGAAGAATTCCGAGAACAGTATGTAGATGATCTACATGCTCTGCCTCCGATCTAGAATATACCAGGATATCATCGATGAACACAATTACAAATAGATCTAGGAAAGGTCTAGACACATTATTCATCAAATTCATAAACACTGCCGGTGCATTAGTCAATCCAAATGACATTACCCGAAACTCGTAATGACCATATCTAGTTCTGAAGGCTGTCTTCGGAATGTCCTCCTCCCTGACTCTCACTTGATGGTACCCTGATCTTAGATCCATTTTTGAAAACCACTTGGCACCCTGCAACTGATCAAATAAATCATCAATCCTTGGAAGTGGATATTTATTCTTTATCGTCACCTTATTCAACTGCCTGTAGTCAATGCACATCCGCAAGGAACCATCTTTCTTTCTTACGAACAGCACAGGCGCTCCCCATGGTGATGAACTGGGCCTAATAAAGCTTTTTTCAAGCAAATCTTTTAATTGTTCCTTTAACTCCTTCAATTCTGCAGGGTCCATTCGATAAGGAGGAATAGATATGGTCTTAGTATCCGATAACACATCAATGGTAAACTCAATCTCCAGTTCTGGTCGAAAATCGGGAACCTCGTCCGGAAATACATCTGGAAACTCATTCACTACTGGGACAGATTGAAGAGTTGGCGGTTTTGCTTCTGTGTCCTGAACCCGGACTAAATGATAGATATAGCCCTTAGCAATCATCTTTCTTGCCTTGAGATATGAAATAAACTTACCTCTCGGGGACGCTGTATTACCTTTCCATTCTAAAACTGGTTCTCCCGAAAACTGGAATCGAACCATCTTTGTTCTACAATCAACATTGGCGTAACAGGAGGCCAGCCAATCCATACCTATAATAACATCAAAATCTAACATTTTCAACTCATGTAAATCAGCCATAGTATGACGGTCGCAAACTACAATCACACAATTCCTATATACCCGCCTAGCTACCACTGGGTCACCTATAGGTGTAGACACCTCAAAAGGTTTGATTGGCTCAGGTTTCACCCCAATACGATCAATAATATACGGAGTAATATATGATAAAGTAGATCCATATCAATCAATGTATATACATCATGAGAGAATACTAATAATATACCTATGACAACATTAGGGGAAGACTTAAGATCCTGCTGTCCGACTAATGCATAGATGCGGTTCTGAGGGCCACTTGGATGTTCCTTCCGCCTCTACCATACTCCGATGTTCCTTCTCCGCTCTACCACGACCTGCCGGTGCTCGCGAACCTTGCCCCAAAGGCGTACGGACGATGAAGAACCACCGCCGATCCCGTGGTTGAACCTTATCTCCGCCATTCCTCAATGGACAATCACGTAGCATATGCCCAGTCTAATCACAGGCATAATAAGCGCCTGAACCTAGGCGGCACTGTCCCAAATGTAGCCTACCACATTGATTGCACCGTGGTAGGGGTGGTCTCATCTGACTGGAGTCACATCTATACCGAGAATTCAAAACCCTGGAGCTCTGACCCGATCCATAATAAATAGGGCGATCAAATATATTGCCCGCAAATCAAAGAGGTGCACTAGCCGCTGATTGGCATGAATTCCTGGAATACTGTTGCCTCTGGACCCCTCTGAACTTACTAGCAGCACCGAAAGATCTGGCCCTCTTACTATACCCTCTATCAGAATCAGGCTCACCCCTTTGCGGCCACTGTTGTTCTTTCAAATTCTAGGCATAGGCCTGAATACGAGAGATATCCATTCCTTCCTGGAGTGAGGCCGTCAAGCACTCCTTAATCAAATGTGGCCCTAACCTACTCACAAACCGGTGTACACGGTCTCCCATATCGGCTACTATGACTGGGGCATACCTAGCCAAAGAATTAGAGTAAATACTGCACTCTCGAGCACACATATTCCCTTGTCTAAGATTCAAGAATCAGTCAGCTCGGGCCCGTTGAACCTCCGATGACAAATAATGTCAAAAGAAGGCATCTACGAACTCTTGCCATACCGGGGGAGGTGCATTTTCCCCTCTCGAAGACATCCAAGTGTTGTACTAATGGACGGCCACATCCGGCAATCTATAAGAAGCCAATTCTACTGACTTAGTATCAGAAGCATGTATTATCCGCAATGTCCTCAGCATCTCATCTATAAAGCCCTGCGGGTCCTCATTCGGTTTTGACCCAAAGAATTCTGGAGGGTTCAGACTAATAAAATCATGGGCTCTTGTACTGACCGCTCTATCACCCTAGCCCGCACCGTGCCGCTGGGTCTGAGCGGTGACTAACTGGGTCAGCAACTGAATGGCCTCCGTCATCTGCTGATCGGAGGCATCTGGTGGAGGAACTAGGGTATAGGTCCTGGAGCTGAGGCCCCTTCATGTTCCTCTGAAATAGGAGGAGTAGGAGAGGTCCTAGATGGAGCCTCATTATGGGACTCACCCTCTTCTATATCTGCCGGTGGCTCCCGTTCAGTCCGCCTTCCTGTCACCATCTTACCCTTTTAGGCGGCTGTAGCTTTCCTCTTCACAGGCATCGCTGAAATCATAACACACGATTAGGAAAAAGGGAATCCTGATAACATAGCTCTATCGCACGATCCAAGATAAGAAAGAAAGGTCAATCATTCCTAAATGCCCTACAGCCTCCTGTTTATAAGGGTGGCGCGCTTCACACCTATAAACAAGACTCTACTGGACATGGCTCATACACACACCCTAGGACGAACTGCTCTGATACCACTTTTGTCACGACCAACCAGAGGGCCATGACGGGTACCCGAACCTAACCTACCGAGCACCTCTGAACATACATTTCATAACTATTTCTAGGTGGACCACAAAGATAGCTCATGGGAATCATAATCTATAAGGGCATATGTCATAAGATAACGGCATATCTCTATATAATCATCAACAACTATGCCCATCATCGCAAGCTGACAAGGCTGCCAAAATATTATGCAACAATATGAACTAATAAGGTCATAGGACACCTAGCTACTTACATCTATCTACGAGCCTCTATAGAGAATATAAGAATCCATAAAGACGGGGCAGGACTTCCCCATACCCAAGTATATACACAAAAGAGTAATACAAATAAACTGCAGCTCTGAAGCAAATGGAGCGCTCTTGAAACTCCGCTGATGAAGCTCCTAATGATCTATTATGTCTCCTTACTTTCCTGCGAGCATGAACGCAGCGTCCACAAGAAAGGACGTCAGTACGAATAATGTACTTAGTATGTAAGGCATAAATAACAACATAACAAGAGATATAGATAACGTGAGATAGAGAGATAACCTATACATTTGATTGCCTCTTAAGGTGGATACCATGCATGCTTAGCCTTTTAAGAAAAAACATTTTTCATACCTATATAACATAATAGTGTTGCAGAATGTGCAACCCGATCCATTAATATATTATATTGCCGCGGAATATATATATATATATATATATATACATATATATTAATGCGGAACGGCTCGATCCATCACCATATATCCCGTTATATATCCCGTGTCCGGGACGATATCATAGTATACCAACTGATCAGGTGGTTATGCGTATATAACGCCTCGCCCTTTTCCCATATCCCATGTATAAATATATATAAAATAAATAGCATGCATAAGAGCTCAAACAAAAGCTACTACTTTATCGGAGTGACGTAAGGTCGGTAACCTCCGATTTATATTATGGAACAATCATCATCGCTATATCTCACCTTGACGGAATAAAATCATAAGGTGAGATCAACAACAATGAATAAAATCAAGAAAATCATGAAATAGGCTCAATAATCTCATAATAGCATCAGAACCATAAGCTTTGGATTCTCTAGAAATGAGATCATCATCATCATCATTATCATCATAGAAAATAGCTATCTTTAGCATCATAAGAACTTGAATCATGAAATTCTAGCTTTTTGGGAATAAGGATGTTAAGAAAAACATGTATGGGTTCTTCAGAAGAGAATCATGCCTTTAGAAAGAAAGGGACAACCTTAACATACCTTTTTGGTCTCCTTAACTACTTAACGCTTATCCTCCCAACCTCGTAAATCTACATTCAAGAGAATCATACTATTGTTAGGCTTATCGCCATATGTTTGTCTTAAACCTTCAAATTAAATCTTTTTATAATTGCCGAAATTCGGGCAGTATCTCCTCTGTTTATATCCCTAGCCCGAAATCACAATACCAACAACAACACTAACATCAAAAACATCATCCTCAATACCAATATACTCCATAAAACATCCCACACAATGTTTACCTGATTTCTCAATTAACTGATTCATTATACGACTATTTAATAGCTCTATCTTCGTAAGTAAACCTAAATCAATATCAATAAGGAGAGATTCATACCTTGTTCTCACTATAGCAGCAATATCTTTAGTATTCACCTTGAATCCTAGCTAAGATCCACCGCAAAACGTTACTATAATCACAACTATACGCTATCCGAACCTAAATCCCGAGATTTCACTTGATTTGAGCTAAAATTTTATGGGCGGAAGTTGGGAGAATGTTCCAGAGAGTTTGGGATATTTTTGAGGGGTGAATGGATGAAAATAAGGGGTAAAGGGGTAAACCCCTTTTTTATATTGTTTTAGAGTCGGTTTTCACCGACCTAAAATTTGCTCTGCGCGTTCGCGCCACCTCTAGGCGCGTTCACCTAGGGTTAGTCCCTGCTCTGGTATCCCGTCTTAAAATGCTCATAATGTTTGATTCCGATATCGGATCGATGCGCGATTTATTGCGTTTGAAACTAGACTTCCTGAACTTCAATTTAGGCTTTTGTTTCACCTTAAAACTCTTGATATAGTTGGAGATATTCCTTTCTCAATTTAGACCAAAATTATCATACGAAACCTTGCCCATCCTTTCTCCAAAGTTCCAACAAACTTAATTTCCTTAATTCACTTGTTCTCCAATCCTTCCATGACCTATTACAAGAACTTAAACCCTCATAACCATAAGATGGGTGTATATAATCTCATATATCCTAGAAAATAACTCCAGTGTCTACAATTAAACAACTAACACCTAACGAATCTCAACGTACAAAACTACGAGGTGTAACATTAAACTACGACGGGAAAAGCATGTACACTGTCGCCTAGAAGGAACTTCTTATGTCACGATCCAATTTCATAAGTCGTGAAGGCACTAACTCCCACCAAGTTAGTAAGCCATCCACAACCCGATAGAACAATTTAGTAAATGAATTAAAGCGGAAAAGAAATCATTCAAGTATTAACAATCGTTAATAACATAAAATATGGAAATAAAGGTACATCCATCCCCGAATCTGGTGTCACTAGTACAAGAACGACTAAATGAAGTATAAGTATGGCATACATCCGGAAAATACATAAGTTGTCCAAAATTAAGGACAACATTAAAGGTAACCGAAGAAAATAGGATGCCAGGGAATCACGAATGGCTCGCCCTGAATCGTCCAGATAACCATCACAACGACCAGCAACATTTCGAAATATGCTCGTACCGGGAATAGAATTTGTACACGAAAAGAGTGCAACAAGTGTAGTGTGAGTATGGGGAACAACATGTACTCAGCAGCATCATCGACCGACCCTAACGAAAATGGAGAAGCGGGCTGCCCTACGATTACTACTTCCACACTTAACCGCCATTAGTACACAATAATAATAATAATAATAATAATAATAATAATAATAATAATATAACAAGCCATAATAACCTCAGTTTAAGCCTGTGTGAATCTTCTAATCCATAAGCACATCAGGTAACCAAATAAGCATCTAAGTCCTTGGTCTATCAAGAGATCAAATAAGCACCTAAGTCCTTAATCTGTTACTCATCCCAAGCCAAAAAGGCGATCCAAACCACAATCAAGGCATAATAGACCATCAACATACTCACACCAGAATAACAACAACGAGATAGAATGAATAATATAATATAAAGTGCAAATGCATGTAATGTCGTGCGGCCTTTCCATCACCTGGTATACATACATTCGAATATGAAGGAATCGTGACCCATGGGGGACTTGCAAGGTCCATATACCACAGCTCCGAAAAATCATCGGATCAGGACCTCTTCAGTAGCACCCTCGGATCACGATTTTTCACATATCATATCTCAGCCCCTTAGGCTCATATACCTATCAACTAGCCCATTGACTCATAATCATCATCACTTCGTCCGGAATCATTTCCCTTCGGACCTTTCATTAGTGCCAGCAATGCATATGGGATGCCATGATAAATATGAATATGATATGCTCAACAACAAGAAACCAATGCATACAGTAAAGGACCTTACTTTTATACATGATAAGTATGTGAGAGATATAATAAGTATGGATATGTCATGCATCACAATAAGAAGTCGGAATGCACACAGGATTCCCTTTTTCAAGTTCTCATAATCACAAAGGTCTCATCTTTAGCCTCTTCACAATAAGCTTCTGTATCAAGATAATTACATCACTCCATCCGGAAACATTTCCCCTCGGACCCACATATGTATCCTCAAATTTATATAATGCATGAGATACAAAATAAGGCATGATTGTAACATACGCAATGACAAGAAGCCAATAGATACAGTAAAAGATCTCATCTTTAGATCTTTATTCATTATAAGCTGTAAAGGGCCTATCTCTAGCCAATTACGCAATAAGGTCATTATCTTAGCCTCTTTTCCACTTTTTGACGAGCATTTAGAAGTGATGAGTACCATACATAACAAACAAGACAGACACACAACCAAAAAGACAGAAAATGCGGGCTTCATACCCCACTCACAGATCCATAAGATCATACTATCTACCAGCTAGTGCCCAAAACATGGCATTCAGACCAATTATACAATTTAAATTACATAAGTTCCCATAACATGTCACCGGTACCCAATAAAAGTGCTCGTCACCTCACGAGTATCGGGACCCCTTTATTATCCCTGTTACACCCTTTTATTTAGTCCAATTATGAACCATAATGCTTAAGTTAGATTTTACAGTCTTAACATGCCTGGTAAGAAGTCCAGCCAAATCACAGCAGAGCTTTGCCTTTCCGTAGAGCTTCCGAACGATCCAATCTGCTCAAATACAGATTAAGCGTAAGAATACAAGACAAACGACGCCCATATTACCTTATAGGAGATTTGGGTCCAAAAAGTCAACCCATACATCCCATTTCAAATCCCAAAGGTCAACTTCATAATTTATTGGAAAACGGTTTCAATATAGCCTAATTAGCATTCTAGGGAGTAATACGAATCCATTGATACCCGTAATAGCATTCTTTAATCCAAACCCAAATTAAGCCCTAAAATTAGGATTCCAGACCCAAAAGGCAAAATAGTAAATTGAACCTAGAATCGTGTTCCCCATACTTAACATAGCTCATAAACCAAAACTCATCCATTAACATCCACTAATTCATTCTCAATTGAAAGAATCTTAGTTTCTTAAGTTAGGGTTCCAAAACCCACAATTCCCCTTCTTACATCATGATTTCTAGCATGAATTTCCATAATATTAGAGGATATCATCATAAAGGAGTGATTAGAAACTTACTCACTTGAAGAACCTTGAAGAATCTCTTAAAAATCATCCTCAGTCGAGCTCCCTAACTCCAAATATGAATGAAATGTCTAAGGTTTGAAATAGGATTTTAATGGGGTCCTGCCCAGTGATTTGCGCACCTACGCAACTTTCCTCGAATCCGCCAGTGGGCTCCTGCGGACCAATTCACGCAGGGGCAAAGTCACTAAATTTTTTGAAAAGGCGCGCCTGCGGACCAATCCACGCCGGAGCGACTCCGCTTCAGCGAACGTGCTCTCGCAATAGCGAGACCAAAAAATAATTCCTAAATCTCGCACCTGCGGGCCTCCTTCCGTAGGAGTGATGCCACAGGGGCGGTCAAGGTCTCGCAGGGGCGAGTACACTAGAACCAGCAAAATCTAATTTTTGACTCACACACCGCGAAATCCCGAGACTCTCTCGGAACATCCTCGATACAAACCAAATATGCAAACAGATGTAAAAATGCACTACGAACTCACTCGCACACTCAGAATTCCCAAATGAGGTCTCGTTGACCAAATTAACCTCGAACGGCCAAAAACTATCTTTCCAATCAAGTGACTTAAATGCCCCCAAGACCCTCGAGAACTGAACCAAATACTCAACCAGCCTATATTCAATTTTCTGGAGCAAATGAAATCGACGAAATTCCCAAAATGACACCATTACCCCCGATGATGCCTAAAGTCAACCAAACACTTATGGATTCTTTTAACTTAACAAATTTTCCAACTTAAGAGGTTTCAACTACCTCGGGAATTGTACCAACCACGCCCACTATACAACAATCCAAAACAAGAAAAAGGGCAGGTTCACAAGGGCAAAATAGGCAAAAATAAGAAAACTAACAAAACGACCTAACGTACTCGTTACATCTGAGTTTTTCTCAACTATTGCATAACATTATAGAGAACCAAAAATGTTATTCCCATCATCAAAATCAATAGACTAGAATAGCTATCCAGCTTGTCCAGTTGGGAACTTGTCCATCTAAGGTGGATCAAAGTAGACCATGTATGTTTAGCGAGTATGATCCTGAAGGATGGAAGGCCTATTTTATCCATGCGTAGAGGTCCCACGATTTCAGAAGGCCGATCCTTCTCCTGATAGATGAACCTTTGATAGAGGCTATGCGTGCCCCAAACACAGTATGGAGGGACCTGGTTGTTACGCCTCGTAGTTTTGTACATTGAGATTCGTTAGGTGTTCGTTATTCAATTGTAGACACTGGAGTTATTGTCTAGGATATATGATATTATATGCTCCTATCTTATGGTTATGAGGGTTTAAGTTCATGTAATAGGTTATGAAAGGATTGGAGAACAAGTGAATCGAGGAGACTAGGTTTTGGAACTTTGGAGAAAAGTTAGGCAAGGTTTGTACGACAATTTCGATCTAAATTGAGAAAGGAATATCTCCTAGTATATCAAAAATTTTGAAGTGAAACAAAAGCCTAAATTGAAGTTCAGGAAGTCTAGTTTCCAACGCAACAAACCGCACGTCGATCTGATATCGGAATCAAATGTTATGAGCATTTTAAGACGGATTGCCAGTGCAGAGATTAACTCTATGCGAACGCGCCTGGAGGTAGCGTGAACGTTCAGAGAAGCAAGGGATAACTCAACTCGAACGTGCCCCAAGGAGGCGCGAATGCACTGAGCAAATTCTAGGTCGATGCAAACCAACTCTAGAATGTTATAAAAGGGGGTTTACCCCCTTATTTTACATCCAAAAACTCTCCCAAACTTTCTGGAATCCTTCCCCTACTTCCACCCCTAAAATTTTAGTCCAAATCAAGTGGAATCTCCGGATTGAGGTTCGAACAACGTATAGTTGCGATTATAATATCGTATTGCGAGGAATCTTGGCTTGGATTCAAGGCGGATATTAAAGATATTGCGGTTCTAGTGAGAACAAGGTATGAATTTTTCCTTATTAATATCGATTTAGGTTTAATTACGGAGGTAGAGCTATTAAATAATCGTATAACGAATTTGTTGGATAAGAAATTGGATAAACATCCTGTGGGATGTTTTATGGAATATTTTGGTATTAATAATGACGTTGTTGATGTTGCGTTGTATTTGTTGTGGTTGGTTATTGATATTATGATTTCGGGCTAGGGATATAAACAGGAGAGATGCTGTCTAAATTTCGGTAGAGACTAAAGTGGTTTAATTTGAAAGCTTAAGACAATCATATAAAGATAAGCCTAACAATAGTATGAATTCTCTGGAATGTAGATTTACGAGCTTGGGAGGATAAGCGTTAAGTAGTAAGGAGACCCAAAAGGTATGTTAAGGCTGTTCCTTATTTTCTTGGCATGATTTCATATAAGGTAAGAGTGTAATAACCTTGTGACCAGAAATTGTCTAAGTAGAGTTTGTCATATTGTTACATGATTTCTGAGTGTTCTGTTATTCTTTCTGAGGGACTATATTCCCTTCCTATGTCCTTGAGTTCATAGAGAGACAGAAGAGACATGTTACAGTATCGGTATTCTTTTGCACATACATGATATACATATATTTTATTTAGCCTGGCCATTTAGTCAGTGAGATTTTTATTTAGCCAGGCCACTTGGTCAGTGAGACTTTTATTTAGCCTGGCCACTTGGTCAGTGAAACTTTTATTTAGCTTGGCCACTGGATCAGTGAGACAAATTTCCTGGTCGACGGGTCAGTGAGACTTTTATTTAGCCTGGCCACTTGGTCAGGAGACATATGATATCATGGTATTGCATTTCATTTGAGACAGATGAGAGGGACATTATGAGAATTCTTTGGCCTCCAGATTTTATTATTTTCAGTTCAGTTTCAGTTATCGTTTGCCTTACGTACTCGGTACATTATTTCGTACTGACGTCTTTTTTACCGGGGGCGCTGCATTCATGCCCGTGGTACGGTATAGACAAACCGATGGATCTCCCGAGGCGAATCGATATCACCGATTGGTGAGCTCCCTTTTGTTCGGAGTTTCCCGGTCCTTGGAGTCTCTCCTTTTGATTACAGATTGTGTGGTACAATCATGCATTCCCCAAAGGCTTGTAAACAAATCCTATATATAGTGTGTCTATGTGACAGCCTCGTCGGCTTGTATATGTCTGTTCGGATACTGTTGGCTTTGTACGACCATAGCAGCCTCATAGGCTGGTTCAGTTTTGTATATATATATTTTGGGTATGTGTGCCCAGTTTAAATGAAATAGTCAGTATTTATATATATCCAGATTGCGGCCTCACCGGCTTGTTGGTATTGTTTGTGTGCAGGTGGGCCTTACCGGCTTAAGTTAGGAGTTATTCTCCAGAGTTTTAGATTTAGAGCGGTTCGCTCGGGCCTAGTTTGGCGTCGAGTGCCGGTCACGCCACTCCAGATTTGAGGAGTGACAAGCTTGGTATCAAAGCAGGACTGTCCTAGGGTGTCTACAAGCCATGTCTAGTAGAGTCTTGTTAGATGTATTGTGCACCACATCATATAAACAGGAAGCTACAGGGCATTTTGGAATTGGTTACCTTTATTTCAGATCTAAATCGTGCTGTAGAGCCAAGTCATTGGAGATTTGAGTTAAACTTACCCTTCCATATTTGTACACAGCTATGCCGGTGAGTAGGAAGACTGTAGCTAGCCGTAGAGGCAATACGGCAACGGGCGAGGGGAATGGTAGGGCACACCCGGCAGTCGAGGCCCAGTCTGAGGGCCAGGGTGAGACCCTACCCCAGCGATCATCGACGACTCCACCGCCTGAGGAGCTCCCGAGGGAGGCAGCAACTCTAGTACCCTCTCATGCACCAACAGACCAGGATCTCAGGAGGGCGGTGCACTTATTAACTTAGCTTGTGACAACACAGAGACAGCCGCAAGCACCTATTGGAACAGTGACCACTGATGGGTCCAACAGTTCGAGGGTTCGTGAGTTCTTAGCACTTGACCCTTCAGAGCACTCAGGGATTAAGTGGGATGAGGATCCGTAGAACTTCGTTGATAAGCTTCAGCGTATTTTCAGGGTCATGCATGCTACCGAGACCCAGGCAGCAGAGTTAGTGGGTTTCAGGCTTTGTGATATAGCGATCTTATGGTATGAGAGAAAGGAGCATGCCAGAGGTCCTGAGGCACCTCCAGCGCGTTGGTCTGAGTTTTCAGAGGCTTTCCTTGATCATTATTTACCGTTGGAGATACGAGAGGCGAGGTTAGATCAGTTCTTAACAGTCCAACAAGGTATTTCCAGTGTTCGAGATTATTGCCTCCGATTTTATTCCTTGGCCAGATATGCTCCATCCTTCTTTGATTCATCGAGGGTCAGGATTCACAGGTTCATAGCGAGTTTGCACCCCGATTATGTTGAGGCTTGTACCACTACAGTGGTGAATGATAATATGGACCTTGCTTGTATCCAGGCATTTGCATATAACTGCGAGGATCGTAGACATCAGCGGCAGGCGACTGAGAGGATAGAGAGGGAGCATCATAAGAGGGCTAGGACTATTGGTCAGCAAGGTGATAGTAGAGATAGTTTCAGACCCCATTACCAGGATAGGCCATTTAGGCCACCATCAGCTCAGTCTCAAGGATTCAGACCAGGGTATTATATTCCCTCTAGACCAGGTGAGAGTTTCTGTACGTCCGAGTCACAACAGCAGAGAGGTCCGGGATAGGCTAAATAACTACCACAGCAGTGTGGTAACTGTGGTAGAGAGAACCATGGGCGATGCCAGTACGGGTTGAGGGTTTATTATACTTGTGGCAGCCTAGATCATTTCAAGAGGGACTGCCCCCAAGGGAGACCTACTGATATGGCGCAGCCGACAGGTTCTATAGCAGGGTCATCAGCCTCCGTGCGTCCTTCTGGGCACGGGCCTCAGTCTTCAGCAGGTAGAGGCAGAGGTAGGGGAGGAGCTTCTGGTACAGGCGGGGCTCAGAACCGCATCTACGCTTTGGCAGGTCGTTAGGACTTGGAGTCCTCACCAGACGTTGTGACAGGTATGTTGACAGTCTGTTCATATAACGTTTACTCGTTGATAGATCCGGGGTCCAATTTATCCTATGTCACTCCCCTTATTGCGGAAAAATTCAGTATAGCGCCAGAATTATTGAATGAGCCATTTTCTGTGTCTACACCTGTTGGTGAACCTGTTATTGCTAGGAAGATTTATCGTGGTTGTTCTGTAGTTGTTTGTGATCGTCCGACCATAGCAGATCTCATAGAATTACAGATAGTCGTCTTTGATGTCATTATGGGGATGGATTGGTTAGCTTCTGTTTATGCTAATATGGGGTGTTGGGCGAAGACTGTCACGTTCCACTTCCCGGAGGAACCAGTTTTAGAATGGAAAGGCAATACGGCTTCACCGAAAGGTAGGTTTATTTCCTATCTCAAGGCGAAGAAGATGATTTCGAAGGGTTGTATCTATCATATAGTTCGAGTTCAGGATACAGAAGCAGAATCGTAAACTCTTCAGTCCATTCCTGTAGTTAATGAGTTCCCAGATGTGTTCCCAGATAAGCTTCCAGGTCTCCTACCAGAGCGAGAAATTGACTTCGCTATAGATGTACTACTGGGTACTCAGCCGATATCCATCCCTCCTTATAGGATGGCCCCTGCTGAGTTAAAAGAGTTGAAGGAACAGTTGAAGGATTTATTGGAGAAGGGCTTTATCAGACCTGGTACATCACCGTGGGGAGCCCCAATATTGTTCTTTAGAAAGAAGAATGGTTCGCTATGGATGTGTATCGACTATATACAGTTGAATAAGGTGACGATTAAGAATAAGTATCCACTTTCGAGGATAGATGATTTATTAAATCAACTGCAGAGTGCTAGATATTTCTCGAAGATAGACTTGAAGTAGGGTTATCACCAGGTTAGGATCAGAGGAAAAGAAATTTCGAAGATAGCATTTAGGACTAAATATGGTCATTTCGAGTTCTTTGTTAAGTCTTTAGGGTTGACTAATGCTCCAGCTGTATTTATGGACCTGGTGAATCGTGTATTCAGACCCTTCCTAGATCTGTTCGTGATAGTGTTCATAGACGATATTCCGATTTATTCTCGATCAGAGACTGAGCATGAAGATCATTTGCGTGCGGTACTCAGAGTCCTTCAGGACCAGAAGCTGTATGCGAAATTCTTCAAATGTGAATTTTGGCTAAACTCTGTGGCTTTTCTAGGGCATATTGTCTCAGATAAGGGCATCAAAGTGGATACTCAGAAGATAGAGGCTGTGAAGACTTGGCCTCGACCTACGACATTGACAGAGGTTCGTAGTTTTTTGGGTTTAGCAGGATATTACAGAAGGTTTGTAGAGGGCTTCTCTTCTCTTTCTGCCCCATTGACAAAGTTGACTCAGAAGGCAGCCAAGTTCCAATGGACAGATGCTTGCGAGCGGAGTTTTCAAGAATTGAAGGATAGGTTGACTTCAGCACCAGTTCTGGCGCTTCCAGAGGGATCCGAGGGTTATGCTATCTATTGTGACGCTTCGAGGGTCGGATTGGGTTGTGTATTAATGCAGCACAGCAAGGTGATTTCTTATGCTTCTAGACAGCTCAGGAAGCACGAAAAGAACTACCCGACCCATGACCTAGAGTTAGCAGCCGTGATTCATGCACTTAAAATATGGAGATATTAGTTATATGGTGTTTATGTTGACATTTATATAGATCATAAGAGTCTTCAGTACATCTTTAGGAAGAAGGAGCTAAACTTGCGGTAAAGGCAGTGGTTAGAATTGCTAAAAGATTATGATGTTGATATCAGATGCCCTCAACCGCAAATCTATGGGTAGTTTAGCATACCTGCGGGCTGGAAAAAGGGAGCTAGCTCATGAGCTTCTTCAGTTAGCCAACTTGGGGGTCAGAGTAATAGATGCAGGAGATGCAGGAGATGCAGGAGACTATTCAGACTACAGCCACATCATCCTTAGCGGTCGAGGTGAAAAGGCGTCAGTATGAAGACTCTTCATTGACCCATTACAAGGATACAACTCCACAAAAGAAGAAATCACCATTCTGGGTTACTGGAGATGTAGTCCTCCGATAACGAGATAGGTTGTGTGCTCCCGATGTTACGGGGTTACGTCAGAAGATTATGGCGGAAGCTCATTGCTCCTGCTATTCTATCCACCCAGGGTTAACAACATCAAAGAGGTTTATTGGTGGGATGGAATGAAGAAAGATATAGCGGAGTTCATAGCCCAGTGTCCTAATTGTCAATAGGTGAAGATTAAACATCAGAAGCCCGACGAATTATTGCAGGCTATGTAGATCCTGACTTGGAAGTGGGAAGTAGTTAATATGGGTTTCATTTCAGGCTTACCCCGGTCTCAGTGTAGGTGTAATTCTATATGGGTAATTGTTGATAAACTAACAAAATCAGTATATTTTCTACCTATCAGGACTACTTACTCCGCCGAGGATTATGTGAAGCTTTATATTAAGGAGATAGTCCGACTTCATGGTGTTCCTGTATCCATTATCTCCGACAGGGGTGCGCAGTTTACGACTAATTTTTGGAGATCTTTTCAGGAGGGTTTGGGGACTCAGGTGAATCCTAGCATAGCATTTCACCTATAGACAGACGGACAAGCTGAGCGTACCATTCAGACCCTTGAAAATATGTTAAGGGCATGTGTAGATCACTTGCCACTTATTGAGCTTGCGTACAATAATAGTTACCACTCCAGTATTCAGATGGCCCCGTATGAAGCTTTATATAGGCGGAAGTGTAGATCACCAATTGGATGGTTTGAAGTGGGAGAGACGAAATTAGTAGGGCCAGATTTAATCCAACAAGCGGTGGAGAAAGTTAAGCTTATTCAGTAAGCTTATTCAGGATCGATTATTAATAGCCCAAAGTCGACAGAAGTCTTATACGGATAATTGCCGACGAGACTTGGAGTCCCAAGTTAATGACTAGGGATTCCTGAAGGCGTCGCCGATGAAAGGCGTTATGAGATTTAGTAAGAATGGTAAGCTTAGCCCTCGATATATTGGACCCTACAAGATTGTAAGCAAAGTGGGTCAAGTAGCCTATGAGTTAGATCTACCCTCAGAATTGGAGGCAGTTCATCTAGTCTTTCATGTGTCAATGCTTCGTCAGTGTGTTGGAGATCCTTCTAGAGTTGTACCTGTGGATGATGTCTAGATCACTGAACAATTACCCTACTAAGAAGCTCCTATTGCAATCCTAGATAGACAAGTTCGGAGGCTAAGAACTAAAGATGTAGCCTCAGTTAAAGTTCTTTGGAGAAACAATAATAGGGAAGAAATGACTTGGGAAGCTGAGAAAGATATGAAGTCCAGGTATCCACATTTGTTTCCACTCCCAGAAGAAGCTCAAAAAGAGACATCATTGTCTTCAAGTATGTGATGCTTCTTTGAATGATTTCTTGGTCATGTGTGGCCAATATGGGTATTGATGTTGTAGCCCTGTAAGGCACTGTGTATTTTGGGTTGTTGTGGCAGGACGGTAGTGATACAATTCCAGGGAAAACTCTGGCGAAATTTTTGTAGAATTCCGAAGAGCTCAACATTCGAGAACGCATGTTTCTAAAGGGGGAGGAATGTTATACCTCGTAGTTTTGTACATTGAGATTCACTAGGTGTTAGTTGTTCAATTGTAGACACTAGAGTTATTGACTAGGATATATCAGATTATATGCGCCTATCTTATGGTTATGAGGGTTTAAGTTCATGTAATAGGTCATGGAAGGATTAGAGAACAAGTGAATTAAGGAAATTAAGTTTGTTGGGACTTTGGAGAAAGGATGGGCAAGATTTTGTACGATAATTTTGATCTAACTTGAGAAAGGAATATCTCCTAGTATATCAGAAGTTTTTGAAGTGAAACAAAAGCCTAAATTGAAGTTCAGGAAGTCTAGCTTCCAACGCAACAAACCGTACGTGGATCCGACATCGGAATCAAACGTTATGAGCATTTTAAGACGGACTGCTAGTGCAGAGATTAACTCTGCATGAACGCACCTGGAGGTAGCGCGAACGCGCAGAGGAGCAAGGGATAACTCAGCGCGAACGTGCCCCAAGGAGGCGCGAAAGTGCCCCAAGGAGGCGCGAACGCGCTGAGCAAATTCTAGGTCGGTGCAAACCGACTCTAGAACATTATAAAAGGGGGTTTACCCCCTTATTTTTCATCCAAAAACTCTCCTAAACTTTTTGGAATCCTTCCCCTACTTCCACCCATAAAATTTTAGTCTAAATCAAGTGGAATCTCCGGATTTAGGTTCGGACAGCGTATAGTTGCATCGTATTGTGAGGAATCTTGGCTTGGTTTTAAGGCGGATATTAAAGATATTGCAGTTCTAGTGGGAACAAGGTATAACTTTTTCCTTATTAATAGCGATGTAGGTTTAATTACGGAGGTAGAGCTATTAAATAATCGTATAATGAATTTGTTGGATGAGAAATTAGATAAACATCGTATGGGATATTTTATGGAATATTTTGGTATTGATGATGACGTTGTTGATGTTAGTGTTGTGGTTGGTTGTTGGTATTGTGATTTCGGGCTAGGGATATAAACAGGGGAGATGCTGCCCGAATTTCGACAGAGACTAAAGTGGTTTAATTTGAAAGCTTAAGACAAGCATATAACGATAAGCCTAACAATAGTATAAATTCTCTTGAATGTAAATTTACGAGCTTGGGAGGATAAGCAGTAAGTAGTAAGGAGACCCAAAAGGTATGTTAAGGCTGTTTCTTATTTTCTTGGCATGATTCCATATAAGGTAAGAGCATAATAACCTTGTGACCAGAAATTGTCTAAGTAGAGTTTGTCATATTGTTACATGATTTCTGTATGTTCTATTATTCTTTTTGAGGGACTATATTCCCTTCATATGTCCTTGAGTTCATAGAGAGTCAAAAGAGACATGTTACAGTATCGATATATATATATATATATATATATATATTTTATTTTTTTATTTTTTATTTTGCCTCGGTCACTTGGTCGGTAAGACTATTATTTAGCCTGGCCACTTGGTCAATGAGACTTTTATTTAGCCTGGCCACTTGGTCAGCGAGACTTTTATTTAGCCTGGCCACTTGGCCTGTGAGACATATGATATCATGGTATTGCATTTCATTCGAGACGAGATGAGAGGACATTTCCGAGAGTTCTTTGGCCTCGCATTGTATTGTTTTCGTTTAGTTTCGTTATCGTTTGCCTTACATACTCGGTACATTATTTCATACTTATCGACGTCCTTTTTGTCGAGGGCCGCATTCATGCCTCGGCGGTACGATTCGACGCATCGTAGACCTCCCCGCAGGCGAGAACCGATATCAGTTGATTGGCGAGCTCCCTTTTTGTTCGGAGCTGCCCAGTCCTTGGAGTCTCTCCTTTTGATTATAGATTGTGTGGTACAGTCATGCATTCCCTAGAGGCCTGTAGACGAGTCCTGTATATAGTGGTTATTTGTGACAGCCTCATCGGCTCGAATATGTCTGTTCGAATATTGTTGGCTTTGTACGACCATAGCAGCCTCGTAGGCTGGTTCAGATGTGTATATATTGATCGTGTGTGTGCCCAGTTCAGACGAAATAGTCAGTATTTATATATATCCGTTGCGCCCGCACCCGCTTGTTGGTACGTCTTGTGTGTGGTGGGTCTTACCGGCTTAAGTTGGGAGTTATTCCCCAGAGTTTCAGATTTAGAGCGGTTCGCTCGGGCCTAGTTTGGCGTCGAGTGCCGGTCACGCCACTCCAGATTTGGGGCGTGACACTAGTTGTGTACCAGTTCCCTAATGCAGTGCAGTACAAGAATCAACATAAGATTTTTATATGGAAAACTCCTTGCTCAAGGGATTAAAAACCACGACCTACCCCAGTAGGATTTCAACTCCACTAACCGAGCAACTCAGGTTACAACTCTATTGCAAGCTAGAAGTTAACTCCCATAACCCATCACCCTTACAATAACGCTTATGTAACCTCACACTTGACTACCCCTAGCAAAGCACACTAATACACCAAGACTCACTCTAGCCTAGTGTACCACTCAAAGGAACCCTTTTAGAATTCACCACAGTGACTAAATCTAGCCACACACTAATACAACTAGCTAACTGTAGCCTAGTGTACCACTCAAGAGCTTGTGAAAGCAACCTTGAGAATTTAGAACACCTACAAACAGCTTCTTTTTATGGAAGAGTAGATTTATAGTTTAAGCACAAAAGAACAAAGACTCAATAAACTAAGGACCTCAAATATCTCCCGTTCTGGACCTGGTCATTCGGGTTCTTTTGAGGCTCTGTTCTTGAGGAACACTTTGAAAGATGGAGACTTGTACTTTGTACGGAGCAATTTTTGAATTGTGCAAGAATGAGTCTTGTTATACCCCATTTTAACCGAGTCAAAGCAGAGTACAACATATTGGTGATTCCTATATTATTTAACTCAAGGAGTCGCCACCTAATTATTTTTTTAAAGATGAATTAGGACACCTATTTTAACTAAGTAAATACTTAACATTAACTCCAATTAATGGTCTACTTAACTAATGTGATTCTAGGTAAGGGTTCTTAGTTATCCTAAAGGGAAGGGGTTAAGCATCCTTTAAGATCCGTTAATTACGGTTAACCGGCCAAACTTAGGTCAATTAAGCTTGTTGAGAAATGAGGTGTCTTGAGCATAAATGTAAGTAGATCAATAGTACATGTAATAATATACCTTTTGATATGATAATATATAGATTAATAAAGCAGCCACTTGGACGTTTAAATGTAAAATGTCTTTCACGGTTTTGTACTCAAAATAAAAAAAATAAAAAAAACCATTCTTGGCCACAAGTGCTTAACAGATTCAAAACCAACTCAACTATAAAGTAAAAAGTCATTTTTCTTACTCGTTGAAGAAATTTGTGGCTAAACAAGAGTTTTAGAATTTAAAGAAAGTTTAAGAGCTAGCTTCTTAATAAAATGTTAACCTTAAGCTTAACTACTGGCCCGCATATAGATACCTTAAACCGGCATACCTTAAGTTGAAAAAAAAAAGAAAAAAAAAATTGCCTTGATTATTAACTAGATGTTATTCTAAATGATCAAGCAAGGTTAAATATTCAGATTACTATAAAGAACGAAATAAAACACCACCAAAGCCATAACACTCATATCAAACAAAAAGAAACAGGAGATATAACACTCTTATAATAAGCAACGAAAGTGGGCTATGGTAGAATGTTTCCCACTTTTCCCTGCCTCTCCCTTCATTTTTGGCGAGAGACGCAAATAAAGAGGAGTGATGAAGAAATGCTGATTTTGAGTCTAGCGGCGACGGATATTAAGTCTCAATGCGAGACTGCTTGCGGCGGTGAGAGTCTTTATGAAGACTCCATTTTGCTCCGTACATGCGACAAAAATATAGAAGGAAGAAATTAGAGATACAACAAATACAAAAATATTCAAACCATAGACTTTAAGTAAAATGCATTCTAGAATCAATACTCACTACATCAACCAAACAAGCAACTTTAATTAAACACACGACGAAGGATATGAGCTTTATTTCCATTTCTTTTGAGCTTTTAATACTGAGTAAGTAGAACATGCTAGAATCCTTTTAATGGTAAAGAGAAGCAGCCATAGTACTGATTTAAGTCTCTAATGAAAATGTACATGGGTATTATTTCATGCTAATTAGTTAAGTGAAAAATCTAGAAACACGAGTTATAAACGGAAAAGAAACTTCCATCAAAGATTTCCTAAAATAAATGGCATGCAGAATCAATTCTCATTTGATTATCAAGCTAAACTTGGTATAGTATTTCCTTTTATCAACATTTCTTTCCCAGGGGAAAAGAAATATTTAAACACCCAAATATCCATATCGACATAACTTCTGAAAAGAGAAATTATAATACATGGTGTCTAAAGCATGTATTGACTTTTAAAAGAAAACTTTAAGATGTGTGTGGTTAACAAGCTAAGTCTACTGCTCTAAAGTAACTAGTTTATCTGTGTGGGAAACCGAGTCATACAAAAACATATAGCAGCTTGAAATATGCAACCTACATCCATGATCTCTAAGCATATACTTTCTTGATACACAAATACCATATTTTGTAAGCATTGTAAGTTCTTAATTAGCATAGGATCTAAACTTTAAATAAGATCGGATCAATTTTGTTCCGACAAGAAAAAAAAATGGACACATTAAACATAGCATATTTTCTTAATTAAACATGATTTCAATAATCTTAAGAACAGCACTTAAATCCTACCTTCTGGGAACTTAAAAGCAAACGAATGGAGAAAATGATTTTCAATAAACTAGTCAAGACCCCATGTTATAAACAAAATACCCACATGAGCATTTCATCAAACATGTAGCATTCAAATTTTACATACCTGGTCAGAACATAGATTGAAAATACAAATGAAGGAAAGTCTTAACACATGCTTTCTAACAGACTAAAACACACAGGAATGAAGGGATGCAATTAAGCAATATCAGTGTTCTACAAATAACATACGGAAATGTCGTATTTAAAACACGAGAAGAAACCAAATTTAAGAGCATTGCACAAACAACTCCCAAATCAGAAACATATTTGTAAGAAACGAAAGAATCAAGAAGAAGAATAAACTGACCTTCTATGGGTGCAGTGAACTGGGGTGCGGGGTCTTAGATCTATGCCCGAATACAGATAATTCCGAGCTTGAATACGCCCAGATTCGAAGCCTCGGCTAAGACCAAAAGTAAACTAAAGGATTTCGTTTTTTTGAAAAAATAGAACCGTATTAAGAGTATATGAGCAATAGCATTTAAGATGTTTTTTAGCAAGCAAAACCGTGTCTAAAATGGCCAACGGGTAAGTATTTATAGAAAGATTTTGGGGTTTGAAAGGGTTAAAAATTTGGGCGGGATTTTGATGTTGGCTTCGAATTTGAAACGGTCACATTACCGCTTTTGACGTTGGTAGATGTCTGCCATGGGAGAGTGAAGAGAGCAAGATTAGAAAAATAGGTAAGTTTTTTGAAAGATAGCATGTGAAAGACAAAGGGAAAGAGAGAGAGTCTGAGAAAGAGTCCCAAAGTCAAAGAAAAGTTCTGAAAAGTAACTTTTCACGTGAAGTAATAGAAGGAAGATCTTGACCAGATTTGAATGAGGGACCTTTGGTATTTTCATTTATTTGAGAAAGATCTAGAGGTCCTTTTTATGGTTAATTTGCTGGAATTGTGGACTTGGTGTTGAATTTTAAACCCTTCCTTCCTATTTCCATTCGAGCTTCTAAATTAGATTTAAAAATAATTTTGTGATATATTACACTGATACTAATCTTAACTAAGTAATTACATTATCGAATATGCTATAAGATACCTACTACTTTTCACTTAAATAAATTATGAGATGTTGCATGGTTTAGCGAAATAAAAATGCAATAGTAAAAATACTATAGTAGCTATTTATAAAATGCAAAACTAGAATAGTATTACTACTTGATTAAGTCAATGAATATGAGAAGCCTTAAAGATGATAAAAGAAAATGATAATACTAATAATAATAGTAGTAGTAGTAGTAGTAGTAATAGTAATAGTAATAGTAATAGTAGTAGTAGTAGTAATAGTAATAGTAGTTGTAGTAGTAGTAGTAGTAGTACTACTACTACTACTACTACTAATAGTAATAATAATAAGGATACATCGGCTTAAATAGCCGCCTACAAGACTGGCATACTGTATACATGACTCTGTCTGCAAAGTCTCTAACATAAATCATTATACCATCACATGGATACTCCGACTCGGCAAGAACTCCGAAAGAAATGGAGCTCGCCAATCCGGCTGGAACATCTTCTAGCCATATCCTCTACTGCCTTATACACTCGCGTGGTACAGAAACGCAACGCCTATTGTATGGGACGCGCACGAATAATGTACTGAGTATGTAAGGCATGAATAATATCATAATATAGATATGAAAAGTAACAATGAGTAAGAGAGATAACCTGAACATCTGGATGCCTCATAAGGCGGATGTCATGCATGCTTAGCCTTTTAAAAAAAACATTTTATAGATATACATAGTAACATGCCTGCCCATAAAGGCTCTCGGTGTGAAAGTAACATGCCCGTCCACAGAAGGCCCTGTGATATATAAGTAGTATCATGCCCGGCCATTTAAGGCTCCTGTTATCATCATTAGCCCGCGTCCGGCCTCCCGTTCGGGGCAATATCATAACATGCCCACCGGCAGCGTGTGCACATCTACGTGCTCACGCCGACTATAGCGCGGCGCGATGTGAGAAAATACATACATATTTCTACTATATAGAAGAGTGAGTTTACTCACTCTTCGTCGTCCGTCGTGGGCCCCTCCCCATAAATAAAAAATTTTGGCCCCCCACCCCCATAAATTAAAAAAAAAAAATTTCCCCCCCCCCCCCCCAAATATTAAATAGGCCCACAAAAATAAAAAATAAAAAATTTTGGGTCCCCCCTAAAAAGTGAAACCCATCACATCCAAACTCACGGGAAAAAAAATTAGACCCCATATTAACAAAATCAAGCAATATTAAAAAAAATGAATCCCGTATTAAAAAAAATAAACAATGTTAAAAAAAAAATTGTGGGCCTCATATTAAACACCATGCGTATCAAAAGGTAAACATTAATATAATAAAGTTTTAAATACGGAGCACAAACTACAATGTTATATTAATCGTGCTTTGAACATAGTATCCCATATTGACAAAATCAAGCAATATATATATATAAAAAAAGAGTTAATCTCATATTAAAAAAATAAACAATGTCAAAAAAAAGTTCGTACTTTGTATTCTTAGCAAACACTAATATAATAAAGTTTTAGATACGGAGCACAATAAAATGAGTTAAACGAAAAATATTTACTAAAAAAAAAATGAATCCCGTATTAAAAAAAATAAACAATGTTAAAAAAAAATTGTGGGCCTCATATTAAACACCATGCGTATCAGTAGCAAACACTAATATAATAAAGTTTTAAATACGGAGCACAAACTACAATGTTATATTAATCGTACTTTGAACATAGCATCCCATATTGACAAAATCAAGCAATATATATATATATATAAAAAGAGTTAATCTCATATTAAAAAAATAAACAATGTCAAAAAAAAAGTTCGTACTTTGTATTCTTAGCAAACACTAATATAATAAAGTTTTAGATACGAGCACAACAAAATGAGTTAAACGAAAAATATTTACTAAAATTTAAAAAAATAGAAGTTCTTCATGGCCCCATATTAAACACCAACCAAAAAAAAAAAAAAAAAAAAAAAAAAGTGGAACCCACCACATCCAAACTCTAAAAAAAAAAAAAATGTGGGCCCTATATATATTAAACAACAACTAATATTAAAAAAAAAAAAAATGAATCCCATATTGAAAAAACAAACAATGTTAAAAAAAAGTGCTTAGAAAATCAAACAATTAAATCAATAATGATGGATTCATTGTCACATGCGTATCAACCCATTAGTGGGAGCACATGAAATTATTGTACAGCAACATACTTAAAATACTTATATATTAAAATAAGATAGAATTTAATTACTTTTTTCATTTTTCCTTACTCTAATAAATGTGAAAAGAGATTAATGTCATAAAAGAAAAAATAATATTAAATAGAAATCAAATAATTAATAAGGTAAATTAGTGAAATTCTAATTCTAATTGACGTTTCCTTAAAAAACATGTAAAAAACAACATGACAAGTAAAATGAGTTAAACAAAAAATATTTACTAAAAAATAAAAAATAGAAATTCTTCATTTAAATAGAAAATCAAATTTCTACTTCGTTTCATCTTAAACATATAAAATTAATATAATAATTTGAATTAGAATTATCCAAATCAAATTTTGATAAAAAAAATTATATGTATTACTTTACTATTACTACCGTATAGAAGAGCCGAGCTTATAGAGGCAACATCGCCATCCGTATTCGGTCTATTTTTTTACTTAAGAGTAAAAAAAAAAAAATCCTTTATATTACCAACTCTTCTAAAAAGTAGATAGAAATGCTTTATTATATTTATTATGTTTACTAAAATAAATATACTTAAAATATATATATTCAGTTTGTAACGTCTATAATTCTCTACTCCGAGGTTCTATCGACGAACGGTTTGTTGCATCACAAACTAGACTCGACGAGCTTCATTTTTAGGCTTTTGTTTCACCTTAAAACTCCAAATATACTAGGAGATATGCGCCTCCAAAGTTGACTAAAAATCCGCCCAGCATTTCTCAAATTTTCGTCGAACTTATTTCTCTTCAATTTATTCGACCTCGAAATATTCCGAAACTCTCCATACATGGTATTTGTCATTCATTATACTAAAAATGGTCATGTTCTCGGGTCTCAAAATAGTCTTTTCCCGACTACGACTTACGAGATTGTAATTCATCCTTTTTCTTCGTTGTTACGTACTTTCCATGGCTTGTGCCTTTCAAAATATCATGGGACGTCTCCGACACTCCATTACTACGGTGAGGTACATGTCATACTCATGCTCTGAAAACGCGGGGTATAACAATAATAATAATAATAATAATAATAATAATAATAATAATAATAATAATAATAATAATAATAATAATAATAATAATAATAATAATAATAATAATAATAATGATAATAATCATAATAATGATAATAATGATGATAATAATAATAATAATAATAATAATAATAATAATAATAATAATAATAATAATAATAATAATAATAATAATAATAATAATAATAATATGCCCTCAAACGCCATACCTCGGCTAAACGGGCGGAAAACAGGACCACCGCGGTTTTGAACAAATCACTTCGGGTCAATCTCACCTAACCTTGAACATCATGTTTTGGCATGATCATGATGCATTAGAGCATTATTACCATGATCTTAGTAGTCTAGTGTGACGTAATTCAACGGAGTATTTAGCCTATAAGGCTAAACATGAATTGAATTATAATTAAAGAAATAAAAATAAAAATAAAAATTATACCTCAAGGATGGAAGTTGTGCTCAGCAGAGAAGGAGTTTATATGAACAAGCTTTTTTATTTATAAGAAGATTTTTACAAGAGGGAGTGAGAGAGAGCTCGTGCTTGGGGGATCCAAGACTTGCCTCTCAACTGAGAAGTTTGATCCTTATATAACGGATCAGAAATACAAAACAACAAAATTAAAAAGCAAATGGCCGACAACATGATGGCCAGATAAAGTAAAAGTAAAGAAAAAGCAAAGTCGGCCAAAAAGTAGCCGAAAGTAAAAAGCAAATCCTAATAATTACAATTTTAATTATTAAAGTCGCTTTATAAAAGCATTCCTACTTTATGAAAGTAGCCGCCTAGTGGCGGCCCCACCAATCACTTCATCCGTGACTTGCCCTTGTCTTTGGCCTAGCCGGAAGATGCTTCCTCTTGGCCAAGAAATTGGGCACAATTTTTCATAGTCCTCCTCGTATTACGACTTCGAGATTCTCCGCTAAGACTCGATTATTATAGTCTTCTTCATCTTCTTCTTCATTATCGTTGGTATGACCAACGTACGCCATTGATGTGTCACAAATAGCTTCCATATTAAGATGTCGCAATATATTAGACTTAAATTCCTCCATGTACCGGGCTATGAGCCGTTCAGCGTTTTAATTAGTCCTTTTTTCAATTGGATTTTTCGAGCAATTTGCTCAAATGCACCGGGTACTTCCCTTTGTCCTTGAGCCGAGGGAGTCCTTATATTGTGCAATGGTTGTTTTAATTTGATTTATTAAATCCTCATGTCGGAATAGTTCATCCTTTGATTTTTGTAATAATTTTTCCTAATTTTGTATAAAAAAATCCCGTTTAAGCAAGGCA
>NC_081347.1:55971835-56112842 GCF_029784015.1 Lycium ferocissimum
TGGCCTTTAGGACTCGTTATGGTCATTACGAGTTCCTTGTTATGTCTTTTGGGCTTACGAATGACCCAGTAGCTTTTATTGACTTGATGAATGGAATTTTCAATCCATACCTGGATTCCTTCGTCATAGTCTTCATTGATCATCTTTTGGTGTATTTACGAAGCAACGAAAAGCATAAACGTCATTTGAGGATTGTTCTTGGTCTGTTAAAGGAAAATAAGCTTTATGCCAAGTTTTCTAAGTGTGAGTTTTGGCTTGATTATGTGGCATTCTTGGGCCACATGGTGTCTAAGGATGGGATTATGGTTGATCCCAAGAAGATTGAGGCTTTGAGGGATTGGGCGATGCCCACTTTAGTGATTGAGATTCGTAGCTTTGTGGGTTTGCGAGTTACTCTTTTGTCGGTTCGTGAAGGGTTTGCTTTGATTGCTTCTCACTTGACTCGATTGAATAAAATGCGATACCTTTCCAGTGGTTCGATGCATGTGAAGAGAGCTTCCAAAAGCTCAAGACCTTGTTGACTCCAGCCCCAATATTAGCATTACCCGTGGAAGGTAAGGATTTCTCCATTTATTGTGACGCGTCGTGTGTTAGTTTGGGGGCCGCGTTGATGCGAGAAGGCAAGTTTATCACTTATGCTTCTAGGAAGCTGAAGCTTCATGAGAAGAACTACCCTACTCATGATTTGGAGTTGGCAGCGGTAGTCTTCGCTTTAGAGATTTGGAGGCATTACTTCTATGGGGTTCGATGTGAGGTATTCACCGATCAACGCAGTCTACAGTATGTGTTCACCCAGAGGGATCTCAATTCTAGAAAGCGTAGATGGATGGAGCTGCTTAAGGATTATAATATCACCATTCTATACCACCCGGGCAAAGCTAGTGTGGTAGCTGATGCATTGAGCCGAAAGGCAGTAAGTACGGGCATTTTAGCTCAGTTGATTACTACGGAGCGTCCTTTAGTCATGGAGGTTCAAACTCTGGCTAACAGTTTCATGCGACTCGATATTTCGGATCCAGGTAGGGTTTTAGCTTGTGTGGAGGTGAGGTCATCTCTGTTGGACCAGATCAAGGCACAAAAGTTTTATGATGCTAAGTTGTGTAGGATTTGAGATAAAATGTTGAGTGGTAAGGCCAAAGAGGCTATGCTTGATGATGAGGGAATCTTGAGGATAATGGGACGCGTGTGCGTTCCTCGTGTGGGTGGTCTCATTCGTTTGATATTGGAGGAGGCTCATAGTTCCATATATTCTATTTATTCGGGTACGACTAAGAAGTATCGTGATTTGAGACAGCACTACTGGTGGGGTAGGATGAAGAGAGACATTGCAGGTTCCATTGGTCTGTGTTTAAATTGTCAACAAGTTAAGTATGAGCACCAGAGACCTGGCAGTATGCTTCAGATGATGTCTATTCCCGAGTAGAAGTGGAAGAGCATAGTCATGGATTTCGTTGTGGGTCTTTCGAAGACTTTGGGCAAGTATGATTCGATTTGGGTCATTGTGGATAGGTTGACTAAGTCTGCACATTTCATTCCAGTCCAGATTACTTATAATGTAGAGAAGTTGGCCGGGATTACATACGAGAGATTGTACGATTACATGGGGTTTCTATTTCCATTATTTCAGACCGAGTCAGTTTACCTCCCATTTCTGGAAGACTTTGCAGAAAGAGTTGAGTACTCAGTTGGATCTTAGCACCGCGTTTCATCCATAGACCGATTGTCAGTCTGAGAGGGCTATTCAAGTGCTTGAGGATATGTTGAGGACTTGTGTTATTGATTTTGATGGTCATTGGGACCAATTCTTACCATTGGTAGAGTTTTCGTATAACAACAGCTACATTCGAATATTGATATGGCGTCGTTCGAGGCTTTATATAGTAGGAGATCTTTGTTCTCCGGTAAGGTGGTTTGATGTTTTCGCGGTGAGACCTTGCGGTATGGATTTACTAAAAGAGTCCTTGGACAAGGTGAAGCTGATTCAAGAGAAGCTTCTGGCAGCTCAGAGCAGGCAAAAGGTGTATGCGGACCGGAAGGTTCGAGATTTGGAGTTTATGAAGGGTGAGCAGGTTTTAACTATTTCACCCATGAAGGGTGTTATGCAATTTGGGAAGAAGGGAAAGTTGAGCCCGAGGTACATTGGCCTATATGAGACTCTCTGTCGTGTGAGTGCAATGGCTTATAAGTTAGCTTTACCACCAGGCTTGTTCGGTGTTCATCTGATATTTCATGTTTCCATGCTGAAGAGGTACCATTCAGACGATTCTTTTATCATTCGTTAGGACTCCGTGTTGATTGATGAGAATCTTCCTTATGAGGAAGAGCCTATAGCGATCTTGGATAGGCAAGTCAGAAAGTTGAGATCAAAAGAGATAGCTTCAGTTAAAGTGCAATGGAAGCACCGTCCAGTTGAGGAGCTCACATGGGAGACCGAGTCTGATATGCGTACCAGATATCCCCAGTTGTCTACTCATTCAGCTACTTTTCCTCCGTTCCTTCCTTTTGTCGTTCGAGGACGAACGATTGTTTAATTGGTATCTAATGTAATGATCTATTTTGTTGTTATTGCACTTTTGACCCATCCCCGTTGACCATCCCTGATTCTTGTTAGTATAATTTTGACCCGCGAGGATAGGCAACACATTTCCCGAGGTAATCGGGCGAGTTTTATTGTGAGTTATGAGAATTAGAGCCTTAAAGTGAAAAACCTTTGACCGATAGTTGACTTTTGGGTATATGGACCTTTTTCAGAAATCCTTCGATTTCATGAGGTCCAGAGGGTCGGTTATGACTTGGTGGGGTATACAATTCGGTCCTCGGGACATTCTGGAGCTTTTTGTACTAATGGTTGAAAAGTTGGTTTTTGGCCGTTGAGGATTGACCAGATCAAATAGACCTCCAATGGGAATTCTGAGACCATGAGTGAGTTCATAGCGTATTTTTACATATGTGTGCATATTTGTTTTGTATCTGAGAGGTCTTGGGTGGATGTCGAGATTTGGGGTGAACTTGGTGAAAAACGTAATTATACTGGTTTCTGGCCCCAGCGAGACTGGGTGTGTAACGATCTGTTTAGTCATTATCGTAAAAATTCTGAAATATTCATAACCGTGTCATCCTGGACATTTTCGTTCGCTAAGTAATTCCGACAGACATCTAGACTAGCGGGACGCATTGTGCAGGAAGGAATCAATCATCGAAATTCGGGTCGGGGACCCAGTTAGACCGCCCCAGCGTTGGGCTGAGCGCTACAGTGGTCACGCTCCATCGTCCATGACCCCGCTGAAGCGCTGGTGTTGTGGTGGCATCAGGCCGCTGAAGCGGCTATGTGAGCGCTGAAGCGGCAGGTCAACCGCTGAAGCATTGACGTGCAGTTAAATTCTCTATTTAAAAAATCATTTTGAGAATTGGTCCCATTTTCTCACAACCCTAAATTCCAGCCGCCCCCATGTTTTTTTGGGAAGCCTAAAATCAAATTTGTTGGACATGAAAATCCTTTTAACACCTTCTAACTTCTTCTTTCACCTAGTAAGTGACTCCTAAAAGTCTTCACCTAGAGAACCATCAAATGGGTATTGCAAATCCCTAGAGTTGGAGGAATGTTGGGTTAGCTTATCTTTCACATGGATTCCATTAATTAATCTTCCATGTTCTTCACTTAGATGGGTTAATAACCTAGATTCTTACCTTCTTCTTTCTTAAAAATGAGTTTTTCCATGAATCTTGGAAATGGGTCTTTTTCAAGGATAAGCTTAAAAATGGTAACTTTACCTAGTTAATGGCTTAAATAGTTGACCTTATTCATGGAAGGAGATTGATAAATCACCTAGTGTTGTTATGAATGAAATCTAGAGGTAGGTTAAGTTCCCAAACCTTTCTTATTAATTCGAAATCTCTTATAAGGGTTCTAATGATGAATTCTATTCTTGGGCTTGTTTTTCTCAAGTTCCTTCGTGCGGATTACGACGTGATGATCGAATTGAAGAATCAATGGATGTTCGTGGCACCCACTCGGCTTTGAGATAGGTTACGGCTTTCCTTTTGGTAGACTCCAGTTAGTTTCCCATATTCATGTATTAGAAGGAACGGAGAATGCATGTATAGGAATTGGAGATTTGGGATGGAACCATAGGATGGTATTGTTGTGTGATTTGTATGTTCGGGCTTGTGGCTTGTAGATTACCTAGGATTCTTGAATTGGTTTTCTTGAGTATCAGTGGATTTTATGCGATTTGGAAGTAATGGGTGGTACCTATTTTTCTATGCCTCATGATGAGAGCTTCCGTAAGATGCAACTAATTGTGCTATGCCATTAATAGTGAATTCATTTGATAATTGGGTGAATGAAATGTACCAATGATTGTGAATTTGTTCTAGACTGAGTAGTAGTGAATGTCTTGTGATTAGTAGGTGAAGTTACTTGTATTAAGCTAGATAGGCTAATAAAGGGAGAGCGGTAATAATGGGTTGTGACTTGATTGGTGTATTGTGTTGGTTTGATGCCACGTGTTGTTAATAGATATTGAGAACTGTTGTCACATCTTGATTGTGATACAGTGGTATCTTACTTTGACGTTGATACCAGGATAGAGTTCTATATGACTTGTGTAGTCTTTCATAATATTATTAGCGTACCATTTGTTGGTACTTGTGTTATTGACCTGATTATTACTGTTGATACATGCATTGCACGCACTCTCATCCTTCATGGTATACTGTTGAGACACTGTTGGTACTTGATGAAACACTGTGATAAGCTGGGCTCGGTTCTTAAATGAGAGTGACATGAGAGTCCGATATCCGATGTTAGTTCCGAAATCATGGATTGAGTGAGTGCATGGACTCCGCGGGTCCCCCAGGGTGGTGCCGGTGAGAACCCCCGTGGGCAAAGATCTGGGGTCTCGTCTATTTGTTGGGCAAAGATCCGGGACGAGTGGCACTTAGACTTCGCGAGTCACCTTGGGTTGTGCTACCGAGATGTCGATATTTTCGTCTGTAGTACATGTGTACACAACATTTGCATGGCATTGCATTGCATTCATACATTATTGCATTGCATTGCATTATGGCTTATTCTGTGATGACTTGATGCTTACTTGTGGTATTGGTTTCGGATTGGGTACTTTGGAACATTGGCATATTTAGGTTTAGACGTACTACCTAGGCGATGACGTGTACTTGGCTATGATTATGTTTGCCTTATACTTGCTAATTTATTTCTTAGATCGTTCGCGAGATCCGTTATATGTTTGGCTTATAAAAGGATGTAGGAAAGGAATACCCTAATGATGAGTGGACTCTTGTACGGAGGACGAATGGCATCATGATAGATTACTAGCGTAAAATTGTTGTGAAATGGAATGGTGGTCATTAGAGGAGAGTTTACATGATTTAAGAGTCTTGATGTTACAGCATGTGATAAATAGAGGTATGGCATTGATCTAGTTGCTTATCCTGCTTATTCGTGAATTCTTGTACTGATATGTGTTTCTAACCATTGTCGGCCTATGATACTTACTCAGTACGCGTTGATTGTACTGATACTGCTCTTGCTACACCCTCTTGGGGTGTAGAGTGTTTCAGGTGATTGATTTTGACATGTTCGGAAATGCGAAGTGCCTATCTTGAAGGCCTCCACCCACTTCATTTCAGGATGGAGGTTGGGTCTTAGAGTGTTGTTGTAATCTGTATCATTTAGTCGCTCTTGTACTAGTCTAGACCAGGTCGTAGGAAGTCGGAATGAGTCTTGCAATTATTTAATTGTTGTAATCATTTTGAAATCTTGGGTTAATAAAAAAATTAATTGATTCCGCTGTTAATATTCCGCTGTTAATCATACATCCATCAGATTTAATGAATTGTCTTCATTGATTGACATGTTATTTAATCGAGGGTTCGCCTACCAAGAAAGGAAAGGTAGGTGCCCGCACGATCCTAAATTGGGTCGTGACAGGGTGCGCCTCAGCGGACCCGCCTCAGCGAGGCTTGGTCCAGAGGCGCAAAAGTCCTGCTATTGTGCTGAGATCCGCTGAGGCGAGTCCGCGAAAGCGGAAATCGCTGAACCAGAATCATTAAATGCCCTAATTCGAACCATTCATTTCTCATTCCCAAAATTAATTCTCCAAGTAACTCTAGGGTGATTTGAAGTGTATCCAAAGTTGATTCATCTTAGGGTAAGTCTTCTTCACCTTGTTCTTATTATTTACCTTCCTAAACTAGAAATCTATGGTGGAATCTAGAAAAACGAGTTGGAGAAGATGAGTCTTAACCTTAAGTTTGTTAATTGAATTTTAGGCTATGAAAGTGAGTTTAATTGATGGATTTGGCTAATCTAAGCATGTAATTTCATTAATAAGCTTGAATCTCCAATTTGTGGTTAATGATTTGATTATGGAAATACTAAGGTTTATGCCTAATTTGGGGGTTTTGTTTTGAATGATGGAATTGATCAACAATTGAGCTTCATTATCAATTAGAGAGTAAAATTGAACTTCTAGAACGTTGGCTTACCAATTCCACTCTTGAAATACCCGTCTTACCCTTGTGGGTCTGATTTCCCTCTTTTCTAAGTTGATTTTCGATTCGAACGAATGTATAGCAATATGGGTACGATAATCCCTATTTCTAACTTAGATTTCGATAATGACTAGACTTTGATTATTTGGAGGCTCTTCGGAAAGGCAAGGCTCACGCTTGACGGTTCGTGGCACCAACTCGGCATCGAGGTAGGTTACGGCTTACCTTTCGATTAGGCTGCAGTTAGCGAAGCATATGTAGAAGTTAATTATTGACGAAGAAAGCATGTTAAGCCTTCGGGTATGAACTTGGGATGCATATTCTTAGGTTGGTATTGTTGATGACTTTGTGAGCTTGTCGCCTCATTTATTGTGATTTGGGATGTTTCCATGTGTGTGGTGTTGGGCTTGTTGCTCATTTGCTATGTTTTGGCTCTAATACGTTCGTCTCTCACTTATCTTTTCATTTATCATGTTGATACCAAATTTTTGACCTCCCATAATTTATTTAATTACCCAGAGTCCTTGAATAGCTAACGGAGTGAAATGTACATTTTTTTTGAAAGCCAAAATGATTTTATAATTTACTTAGATAATATTTTAGTCATTATGTTTGGTAAAATGTTTTCTATAATATTATAAATAATTTAGAAATTCATTTGCATATTTTATCACTAATATGAAACATTTTACTAAATTGCAATCAAGAAGATGATTTAAAACAATTATTTATTTAATCGTCAAATTACCAAAAAATCAATTAGCAAGCATTTTACTCCGTTAAATTCGAGAAATCTGATTAATTAAATGAATTAATAATTTTACCCCTCAACTCTTAATTTTGCATATTTAATGTGCATTAGTACAATTTATTAGAGTTAACCATAATTAATTAAATGTGTAATTGTGGTTAATTCCATAAATTGTTTATTACGTGGCTAATAGTGGTTACAATTGAAATAATAAATTGTTGGCTAATTCTGGCCTTAGTTGAAATAGCCAATTCCCATGGTTTAAAACAATGGGGTTCATTTTCGCAAAGTTAGTTTTTAATTAGTCGATTAAATCAAATATGACCATAATTGAAACAATCAAATTCATTGGTTTAAATCAGTTAAGGCCATTGTTGCAAATTAGTTTTAATTGTTCTAATTGGGCCAAAAATGGCCATAATTGGAACAACCAATTTCATGGTTTAAAGTCAAAAGAGGCTATATTTGCAACTTGAGTCCCTTTGCTTAATTAATCATTGTTTAATTGGTTTGTTAGCCTTGTTTGACCATGATTAAGGGGTTTAAATTAATTGATTTTTTTCTTACTTATGGTCATTTATTAAAATGGGTGTCAAATTCTCATGTATATATACATATATATACACGGATATACATGTATATCACGTGTATATACATGTATATAGTGGCCAACCCCTTTTATTTCTTTTAAGTTTGGCCGAGCCCAGTCCAACAGGACCAAGACCCGGCCCACTTCGGTGATTAAAGGGGTAATACCCCATTTTCTCTTCATTTACGCACCAAACGAACCCTTAAGGGTTCTCTCCCAAAGAAGAGGTAAACCCTAGCGCCGCCTCACTTTGTTTTTCTCTCTCCTGCATCAAGCAACGTCGGAAATGGCAAAGATAAGGGCCCGCTTGGTTTCTTTTTGCTGTGGCATGGCCGAGAATGGCAAGAGCATTAATTGCTCTGCCAATTCTCAACCATTTCCGCCCAATACCCACCCCAAACACGGTATACTTCTCCTTTATCTTCATTTTTCCTGCAAATCAAACAGTCCTGTATGGGTTATGTGTATACTAGTTTGTAGTTATGTTGTTTAGTTAAATGTTGTTGTTAATCCATATGTGATTAGTATATATTAGTCTGTTATCCTTCTTTAAGTATGAAATGTGATTATGTTCGGTCTATACCCCTGTATACTAGTTCACTGCTTTAAATTTGATTATATAAGCTATTAAGGGTACTATTAGTTTAGATTAAGTGTATACCTATTAAGTACTAGTCCTGTATGGGTTATGTGTTCTTATTTGATAGGATTAATCGTGATTAAAAATTCTTAATCACTGTTTATGTGTTCGTAGTTGGCTCAAGCTCTTTTTGGTCAAGATTCAGCATGTTAACTGGTAGTTTAATTGATACTATGCCTACTTTAGCTCTTGCTTAGTACATTGATTAGCTCAAATCCTGTGTGATTGCATCTTTGTGATATTTGTTTGGTGAATCTATCCCTACCATGTTAAGAACACAGCATCAATGACTCTTAAACCATGTTTTAGCTACTTGTCTTGATTAACTCTATTTGTGGTTATCATACATCTTAGTACAAACTATGTTGAATGCCTAATGATCAATAGTAGTGTATATATTGATGGTAACTTATGTAGAATGGATTAATGTTGATTGAAAGGGGTTATGAGTCATCATGTGATTAATGTAGGATTTGTTTTGCTAAGGGGGTTTGTGGGTCATGGGAAATGTGCAATGTTTTTGTTTGGTTTAAGCTCAACTTGAAGTTCTGTTGGTTGGCAGTGGTACATAGCATGCTTAAAAAAAACTGAGAACATGATCCCATAAACTCATATGTTAGTAGGTCCTAGGTCATCCAGATTTAGTCTGAATGTTGTACTATGTGCTATTTGAATCATGTGTGTGAATATCTAAGGCAGTTATGTGGTCATCTTGGAGTTTCAATGACCATTTGATTCTCAGTCATGTATGTTGATTGAGTATAAACCTGAAGTCTGTGGGTCATGTCTAAATGATTGATGAACGTTTAGGTCACATATGTGCTTAATCTTAATCAAACTTGAATCTATGATAGGTCTGTTGATCTTAAATGACACTTTGTTTACCTTACATGCTAAGTCATATGTTTGAACAAATCTACCTGTCAACTGCATGTTAAAATATGTATACCCTGATGAATTTGAACCTTTTACTAGCCTATTCGATTGTCTTTATTTTGGGCCAGCCTTTGTGTTGTATTGACTTATATGGTTAAGTATGTGATTGCATATATGTGTATATATAATTATGATCAGTTTCTCATTTTAGTTTAGCATACAAATCTTGAACATCTCCTAATCCTTATCTTCTTTATGTCCTATGTGATTGCATATCGAGCCATTTTCGGCCACTCCTTTGCATTTGAAACTTGTTGGGCCTGAGGCTCAACCTCGCTATTCTTGATCAAGTCCGTTTATAAGGGAAGCTAATATTTGCATTTGAAGGCCCAGTCATCGGTGAAATGATTTGTGCACTTGAAGGCCCAACTATGGATGAAAATAGTAACTGGTGGGCTTAGGTAGGCCCACCAGCCTAACTCTTCCTCATTTTTCTTACAATATGTACAATGTATTTGTGAAAAACATGTATAAACATTGAAACCCCTATGTATGCTTAGAATCTAGGAAAACTTAGTATTATTAGGAGAGTCGTCAAAACTAGGCTAATTCTTAACTTTGCATGAAATTGGTACTTAACTCAATTTTTAGAAACTTAAAACCAAAAATGGGCTAAGTATAGATTTTTGGGCCCTCCGTCCTTTAACGAAATCTGTAAATAAATGACTTAAAAGATTTGGGCCTCAAGTCCGCTGAGGAAACCATTTCTATGAAAAATATGCCACTTGTTTTATCTTTTTGGGCGTCAACATGAGACTGGACAGATTTAAAAACTGATGAAAAAATGATTTTTGGACTATTTTTTAGATTCTTTTAAAACTTGGACTAAATTTTGGCAATAAGAGATCAAAGACTAAGAAAAGATTTCCAGAAAATCAAAAGGATTTTATGGTCTGGACTTGGATTCCTTTTCGGAAAAGAAATTGGGAGTGTTGGGCCAAAAGCCCAAACTTTATGGAACAAAACAAAGAGAATTATACCTGGACAGAATTCAAGGATAAGATGGCTTTGGATATGAATATGAGTTGACTTATATGAGCTTCAAGATGGACAAAAATGGACTTAGGCCGTTTGGATGAACATAAGTTTCATAAAAAACTTTTTTTTGAACTTTTTGAATTTTGGCCAAATTTAAAAACATTTATTGTCTTAAAATAAACTCAAAAAATTAATTGGGTTTGTTTGTTTAATTTATCTAAAGTAGTTTATAAATTTGAAAACAACTACAAGCCAAAAAAAAAAAAAAAATTGAACTACATCAACTTTTTTTTTTTTTTTTTTTTTACTTAAATGTTTTAACATAATGTTCGTTTTTTAAGCCCATCCAAACAGGTTCTTAAATAAACTTTCATTTCTTATATATATATATATATAAAAGTACTAAATTCATTTTATTATGACTAAAATAGTAGCGACTTCTGGGGGGAGAAATCCCGAATGTGTCTTAGTCCGGTAATAAAGTGAGTTGAACACTTATACGGATTTTTTGAAATTAAAACCCCCTTATTTTAAGAGAGATATTTTGCCGAAATTTTGAATTTTATGATAAAAGAAATGACAATTTTGTGGAAAATTAGACTTAAGCAAATAAATACAATAATCACACATTCGTTTCGTACGTCAACCGTATGTTACCGATCCTAAACACTAGGGTGCTTAAAACCTTCTCTAGGGGATCACCAGAACCCTTACCTCGAACTCTGGTCCAAAAAGGATTTTCCTCCTGTTTGATAAATCCTTGTAAACCCGATTTTCCTAATTTCCCTTGGTTGGTACTGGTGATGATAAGTGAGAAAGGAACATCCGAGATTATGGACAGACTTGATATGAAAGCCATCTCTTGGCGGTGTACGATGTTTAGTGTTGTGAAAATCATAGCGGGCTGGGTGCGGGGATCGATACATGGACTTCGTGGGTCCTCTATGGGTCATGACTATCGAGATGTGGAGGATATCCGTCTGTAGCATGTGTGTACGGAGACGGATGGTTGGCCAGTGCATCTCATTGCGTTGCATATTGCACTCATTTACTTCATTCGTCTATATCATTGATTCTGCCTTGGTATTTATATCACGTGTGTTGTTTTGATCTTGGATTGTGTTGTGATTGTACTTGACTGCTTGTATGCCTATCTTGCAGTTTCTTTCTTATATATATGTGTTGACACCTGATTTTTGACCTCCCGTAATTTGCTTTATTTACTCAGGGTCCTTGGATAACAAAAAAGACAATTTTGCACACCCGCAGAGGTTTCAGAATAATTTTAAACAATTATTCGGGTTAACATTTTTCTTCCGTAAATTAATGATGACACTTTCAAAGCTTTATTAATTTCAAAAATTTAACTGCATTTTACAATACTTTCTATAATTTCCCCGGCAGCCAATGTGATTTCAAATAATTGTTCCTTTAATTCAGCAAAAAAAATTTAGAAAAAAGTAAGGTAAAAGGCATCTTCATTTATTTTATCCAAGGGACTTGAGTAATTAAGAGAATTCGCTACTTTTACCTCTCGAGCTTGAATTATTGTTGTATAGGTATATTTGGGCCACTTGTAGCAAAATTATTTTTTAATTATGATTTTTAGCCCAGTTACTATTATTGTGCATTAGTGACCGCCTCGTGGTTAACCAACTCATGGTTCAATACAGCTGGGGTCATTTTGCAAATTTTTGAATTCCGGATGGCCTTAATTGAAATGTCCAAGTCATGGGCGGATTAATTAAGGACGTTGATGCAAATTAGTCTTAATTGGTTAAATTTAAATACCAAAATAAGGCTACGCTTGCAAATAATTGATTGCAAGGACGTTTGTGCAGTTAATTACAACGATTGACCGTAATTGCAATCTTTATTACTAAAAGACCAATTTAAGGTTATCGTCTACAAAATGGGTTTCAAAACTCTTTTTAATTTCGTTACGTCTTCAGTCGCCCTCATTTTAATTATTTCTTTTTATGATTGCATACTTTAAGTAGCAACCTATTTTATTGGACTATTTGTTTTTTTCTTACGAGTGTGTATACACTCGATATATGCGCGTATACGTGCGTAATATACGAAAGGGTTCAGTTTTAAGAAAAAACAAATAGGGCCAGGTCCAGCCCACAAAGGGGCTGACCCGGCCCAAGCAGTGATACAATACTCCCTCTGTATAACGATCAGCAAGAGGGGGGGCCTATATGTTATTTTCAACGAAGCGGCTAGGGATAAACCCTAGCCGCCTCCCTACTCCCCACCCCTTCTACCCCTCTCGTCTGGTCAAATCGCTGCTACTGTGCGCCACCAGTGCTGTTAGAACTTTGAATCTGAGCCCTTCCTTTGCGATTTGGGCTTGAATTTATGGCTTCCCACACCGTTGTTGTAAGTTTGATATGCATCAACCCCCCTTCCACGAGTAAGAGGTCGGGACTTGAAAAGAGTTAAGAAATTTGAGATTTGAAAGTTCTCAAAAGTTGAAATTTTAGTTTCTCTTAAGGTTATTTCGATTTGCTCGAACACCTAGTCTAAATCCTTGTTCTTTATTTTGTTTTTCTTTGCTAGGCTTGTGTTTGGAGAGGGAATTCCTTTCAAATCCCCATTTGGTCTTGGCCATGCCCAAGAAAGGTAATACTCTTTTTATTTATTACTTTTCCTTTTAATTCCTGTCAAATTTGCTTGCATTTCCTTATTGTTGAATGATTTCTTGTTAGTGATAAGTAGTTATTTTCCAGCTTTCTTTTGATTATTATGGCAATTTTTAGTTCATGTTTGGTGATAGATATAAACAAAATCTGAATGCTGTTGGTTCTACTAGAACATGCTCTCATTTGGTCTTGAATGGTCTGTTGTTAACACTTGAATGGTTTCCTTTAGTGGTTATGGTAATGGCCTTGGGCTGAATCCTTGGTAATGATGAGTGTAAACAGGCTTTGTTGTTGTTGTTTTGACTGAGTCAAGTCACTACTAAAAAACTGCTAAAAATCGACGGATCAAAAATCGACGCACCGGGGTCGTTTAAAAAAACCGACGGAAACCGACTCACGAGTCGGTTTTTTGTATTTTTAATTATTTTAAATTATTTTTTAAAACCGACGGACAACATCGGTTTTTTTGCGAAATTTTGAAAATATAATTCGCTTAAAATAAACCGACGTCCCGCGTCGGTTTAATTAAAAAAAAAATTAATATAAACCGACGTCGTACGTCGGTTTTATTTTTAAAAAATATTATAAATAATATACAATTCATTTTGTTTTTTAAAAAAATAATAAACATTTTTTTTTGAAGAAACAGAACGGACTTAATGTCGGTTTCGTTTTTTTTTTTAAATTTTTGGGGTCAAAATCCGGTCAAATGTGCGGAAAAAATCGACGGACGAGTCGGTTTTGTCCGTCGGTTTTCCTATATATTGGCGTAGCGATGATTCTTTCCCATTTCAGCTATCCTCTTCAAAATTAAACCCGCCCTCCCCAAACCCTAGCCGCCGCCCCCCTCCCCCGACGCCGCCTCCCATTTCGCCGCCGCCCAACGCCGGCTGCTCGCGTGGCTCCTTCCCCCTACCCCAAACCCATTTTGAAGGTTAGTTTCTCTTAAATTAGGTAAGATTAAAATTCTTTTAATCTTAGTTTTATTTGTAGATTTTAGGCCTAATGCTCGTCTATTTAGCTTTGTTCAACATCATTTGCAATGTTATTAATGTTGAATTTGTGAAAAAAAAAAAAAGTAAACTTTATTTGCCTAGTTTAATTTACTTGTCATTTTTTTTTTTTTTTGGGTTGAGATTGTGCTATATTTCATATTCTTTGTCAATGTATTTGTGTTAGCTTAGTTATCATTCTTTGTAATATTGTTGATGTTGAATATGTGCAAAAATATATACTTTAATTATTTGACTAGTTTTTTTGTTGTTGTTGGATTGTGCTTTTTGTTAGAAACCCATAAGTTATTAGAATTGTTATTGATCATTCTAAATTAGAATGGATTGAGATTGTGCTTTTCAAAGTTAGAATTGTTAAGTTATAGTATTTCTATAACCTCAATACTAAAATGTAGATTTTATTTCTCTAGATTTACTTTTCAATTTTTAGAATTGGTTGGAATTGTGCTTTTCAAATTAAGTTAGAATTATTAAGTTATGTTAGAATTATTAAGTTATAATATTTCTATAACCTCAAAACTAAAATGTAGATTTTATTTGACTAGATTTACTTTTCAATTTTTAGAATTAAAGTTAGAATCCATAAGTTATTAAAGTTAGAATTGTTATTGAGAATTCAAAGTTAGAATTAGTTGGGATTGTGCTTTTCAAAATTATATTAAAGTTAGAATTTATAAATTATTAAAGTTAAAATTTATAAATTATTAAAGTTAGAATTGTTATTGAGAATCCAAAGTTAGAAATGGTTGGGATTGTTTTCTTAAGTTATATTTTAAGTCAGAATTCTTAAGTTATAATATATTTCTATAACCTCAATAATTTGTGGGTATATTTTTGTAGATGGATCGTATGTGGATGTATAATATGAATAATAGTAATCGTGTGGGTGTACATGATGAATTTGTTGAAGGTATTGATGGGTTTATCAAACATGCAATGACACTTTACCCTTTTCAAAATGAAGGGGTAATTAGGTGTCCTTGTTCATTCATAGGTGTATGAAGTATTTGAAACGGAAGCGGTTAGGGTTCATTTATATAGTCGTGGGTTTAGCGAAATATTATGTTTGGACCGATCATGGAGAGACCGATGGGGTCAATGGTATATTTTACAATATTGTTGTCGGTGAAAGTAGTGTGTCGCGCAGAATATAGTCACGTCCAATATGATAGAGTTAATGATATGGTTAATGATGCGTTTGGCGTACGATCGGGTTTGAACCTGAGCAAAATTTTGAGGAACCTCCTAATGAAGAAGCAATGCGCTTCTATCAAGAATTAGAAGAGGCTAGTCATCCACTTTGGGTAGGGAGTCAGCATCCACTTTGATGTGTTTTATTATTACTTAGGATGATTTTATGTGTTGTAGCTCTTTTAGAATTGATTTGGAGCATTTTAATCTAGTTTTGAGCAGCTTTTGTTATTGGTTTCTGAGCAGATTTTGGTACTGGTTTTTGTGCAGTGTGGTTGCAGAAAATGCATGATTTGCATGCGAAAATTTTCCGTAAAACCGACGGAAAATCGACTCGTCCGTCGGTTTTTCGGAAATTAATTTTGCGATTTTCCAGAAAACCGACTACGTCCGTCGGTTTTGCGGAATTAATGCTTATATTTTACAAAAAAACCGACTCGCTGTGTCGGTTTTATAATTAAAAATAAAAAAATTATATAAAAAAACCGATGAGGCGTCGTTTTTTCATAAAATATATTATTTATATATAAGATAAAAAATCCGAATTTAATAAAACCGACCCCCGTCCGTCGGTTTTTTAATTTTTTTTTAATTTTTAAAAATATTTGAATAAAACCCGACGGACAACGTAACCGATCTTGTCCGTCGGTAAAAACCGACGTTGTCCGTCATTTTTCTGAAAGCGAGGCTATTAAAACCGACGGACGTTAAAATGTCGGTTTCCCGTCGGTTTGGTTAAAAAAACCGACGCTAGACGTCGGTTTTTGTCAACGATTTTTTTTCGTTTTTTTAGTAGTGAGTCAAGATTTGTTCTGCCTTAATAAAGTCCAACTATGTGGTTAGAAAGGGTCTGTTTTGTTGAACTTAGGATCAAATAATGAATTGGCTTGGCTTGAGATAGTGGCTGAGTCTTTGTTTGATAATGGTATGGGTAGGTAACACAATAGTTAAGAGGAGGAAAAGAGTGGCTAGTGTGAACACCTAATTTTTGACCGAACATAAGTTTTTACACCATTTTTAGCGTTTAAATATTTCTTTTAGGTTTAATTAAATATTTTAATTTTTAATTCATTTTTAGTAAGTCTTACTTTTAAAAGATCAAAAGCTACAAATATAGAGTCACATTTTAGGATAAGTTTTGTTTTAAAAAAAGAAAGAAAGTTTACAAAATATGTTTTCTTATAATTTAAGTTTTGATAAATAAGCTAGTGGTTTTAGTATTTCGCTTAGTTACATTTTCTTTATTTTGGACTAGCTATTTAACTATTCTATATTTTTATTACTCTAAAAGTGATTAGTTAGCTTTTTTATCTTTTAAAAAAAGTATCCATACTCACCTAAACAAACTAATCTGTTACAAATTCAAATCCTCCTAAGTCCCATTTCCTTTCCGTCTTTCTACCATAATCCTTATTCTACCATAATCCTTATCCCAAAACCAATCCTCCCAATTCTTTTAAACCCCTCACCCCTTTAAACTCTCTCCAAACATTATCCTCTAACCTTCCACTCCCACACGTCCCTTTAATTATGCAGAACACCCACACACATACACTATAAATAAGGCAACACACGCACAGTCAAAGACGAACATACACAGTAAAAAAATTACACAGAGCACAAAAACACACAGAAAGAGAAAGAGAGAAATACAAAAGCAACAAACAGCAAACAAAAAACAAAGGTTTTTTTTTTTTGAAAATTAAGTTCGAGTTCGAGGTTTTCGTTCGCGGTTTCGGGTTTGTGGACCTGAAAGTTAGCTTTTGTTAACTTTGGAAATCAGTAGATTGTAGTCGTTTCCTAGTTGTGAATTAATCTTCGCAAAAGGTAACACTCAACCTTTCATGTATAGTTTTAATGTCACGATTATATGAGACCTGATTCAAATATTACATAGTTCACTTGCAGATCGTATGTTCATGAAAGTGTGTTTAATGGCTGAAAGTTAAATGTTTAGTGATTAATATTTCGTTGGATTTATCTGCATATGTTTGTTTGGTTTGCCATTTTAATAATGAGGATAAACTAATGTATAAACTGATATAAATCTTTTAATCATTACTATTTAAATGTTTCAAAAGTGAGTTGAGAACTCTAACTGCTAGTACACTTTTAGTTATGAAATTAAGAAAGAGAAGTTTATGTTTGATAAGTTATATGATACAGACAACTGAAACAGTTAAATGGAGGTCTGATTTTTATTACTAATGTGTTAAAGGAAACAAATAATTTATGTATTTTAAGTGCTTTGTTGCGGTGCTCCATTTCAATACTAAAAAGTAAAAATCTAAATTTATTTGTCTTTAATCATTATTATCATAACATGGAAATGCCCTTCATATTTTGGGTTTTGGATCTCTATCGTTGAAATAATTTGCATGAGTATGAATATTTTATTTAATGCTCAAATATTGAATCTTTGTAGGTCGAGTCCAGTTCTTGCATCTTTTCTTTAAAAATTTATTTTACTCGTCTCTTTATCTCAAATTATTAGGGAGCACTCTTAGGTTGATAACATTTTTTAAATGGCAAAATATTAGTCTAAGCATAACCGTGCTTAAATTATTAATGATGTGTTCGGTTACAATATTATCAAAGAGTGAAAAGGGGACAAAATAATTGTTTTGGATTAGTTACACGTTTTGTACTAAGAATTTAAACAAAGATAGTCATCACTGTTTAAGTAATGCGAGTATGCTCAAAATTCTAGGTACGATACACAAGCTGAGGTCGCGTTTACGCGTCTTGACCGATGTATGTCGAGGTTGAGGTCGCAACTACGCGTCTTAGGTAAGACTAATAAAAGTTCAACAATATTTTAAGTGAATCATAGGCATAGCTAATAAATACATTTTATCCAAAATAATTTAAGCCAAACATATAAGTTGATAAAGCGACCCTACTAGAACCACGGGACTCGAGGGGTGCCTCACACCTTCCCCTCGGTCAATAGAATTCCTTACCCGGACTTTTGTTTTCGCAAACCAATAATAAATAAGAGTCAACTTTCCTTTTGATTAGGGATTCAATAAGGTGACTTGGAACACCAAAACTCAATTCCAAATGGCGACTCTGTAACAAATAAAATAATCCCTTTTCAAAACGTCACTTCAATTGGAAAAAACTCTTTTTAAATCCTCTTAAGCAGGGTGAAAAAAAAGGGTGTGACAGCTAGTTTCTTGTTTTGGATAAATGGAAGGAAAAATGAAGTTAATAAGATTTAAATGGTCAGGGAAGGGTGTATGTTTCAATCTGATGTTGGTATGTGTCTTTAGTGTATGTCCTACTTGCCATTGCCAGGGGAAGTGTTATTTGAATGAGGGTGATCCTGGAAAGCAAGGTGTGGCATATCCCATCTGGTTTGTTTTATCTATTTTTGTGTGAATCATGTGAGTCTTTCTCCTCAAAAATTTGATCACTTGCATCTATGTGTTACCCCCCCCCCCCACCCCGATCTGGAAATTTCTGCTTGTTTGCTTGAGTTGTCCTCATCCTGTATATCATGGTTGCCTGTTTGATCCCTTATGAGAGTGTAGACCAGACCTCCTCTTCTCCTTCTGAGCAAGTGTGTTTGGCCTAGAGTAGTTCACCTTCCTTGTGATGAATGAACCCTGCATATTCTCCCTTTTTTTTCTCTTCCTGTGTCGTTGCTTGTTTTCTCTCAACTTGTTCTCTCTCTCTCTCTGAATTTGTGTGAACTAGAGTAGGTCACATACTTTGGCACTCCCTATGTTGGACTTAAATCACATACATGTATAACCCTGCTTCAAACTCTGAATTGTCTCTTAACCCGGACCCTGTTTGATTGATGCCTTGAATGCCATTTCTTAAGAGGATAAAACTGTAATAGTTCCTTCTTTTCATTACAACTTGGAACATGAATGAACTAGGACCCATGAGACCTTTCCTATCCTTCTAGTCACCCATCTATTCCAAATAGACCAATATAGCTAACTTAGCATGCCAACTTGCCTCCCTAGTGTTACCTGTACACCATGACTCATATTCCTTGCTTGGCTGATTGTACTCTTGCCCTGTGAGGATCTGTATTGCCCTGCTAATCTCAAGATCAGCCCATAGTTGAACTTTAGGATCCACGCTCATGTATTTTAGCCCTGCCATGCATTTGTAGGTCATACTATCATTAGCATTTCCTCCACATATTTGGTCTCCACCTGCACTAGCTTATTAGTTCATCACCCATGTCTGTTCTCAGCAGCATCATGACTAGTCTATCCTCCTTAATCACCATGAAAGCGATATTTGCATCCCATGCATACCCCTCCTGCTTGAAATCAGTTCTGCCGTCTCCTTGAACTGCCACCTTACTTGTAGGATTTTTGTATATCTGGCTTACTTATTGCTGCATTAAGTGTGTGATCATCCATGTCTTGTGTGTCTCTCCATGTCTCTGTCACTTGTCAATAGAAACATCCATACCTCAAGACCATTGAGTGATTGCCCAGGCAGCTTAAGTATATAATCTCCCTCCTGCCACTTCACCATAGAGCCTTGCCCACCACATCTCTGCCTACCTCACCTTGTTTAGTGTATGCCCATGTTAGTCCAGGCCTGCCTGTTTCTCTTTTTCTCTCTTTGCTTGTTCTTTTCCTTTTATTTCCTTGCTTGGTGTTGACATCTAGGGACCTTCCTGTTTCTCTTAACATGCTTGTTCCCTACCCCTGCTTCTTTTGCTTGGCTACACCATTTTGTTGGCTTTGCCTCACCTAGTCATGAAGTCCTAGGTGCCAACTTTACCCACTCCTTGTACATTGCTAAAATCTGCTCCCAATTATGTGCTATAAATATAGAGTTCAGTCCTTGCAGCATTTATATGTCTTATGATGAACTTAGGATCATGTTGCATCCCTTTGTTAGCACTGAACCTGTCTGCTAAGCTTTCTTATATTGCCTTGTCTTGTTCTATGGCCTCCCCCATCTCTGTTCATACATGTCTTGTCCAGCTTGCCCTGATAATATGATCATTAACTTCTTTGTCTGAGTATGCTTGACGTTGCTTGGCCGCGTGGGCTAATCGCCAAAGAATAGTCCTGCATACTCCTTAATTCTATAAGGACTTGACCTAAAAAATGGGCCTAGTTAACTCTTCTTCTTGGACTGATCTTGCTTCAGTTGTGTTTACTATATTGTTAATAACCTTTGCTCTCCTTCAAACTTGATATAAAATGCTGATAATACTCTCATGCTATATCTCGACCAAGCTGCTGAACCTCATCAAATTATTTCATAATCTTACTTGCTTTCCTTGTTCCTGGGGAGTGTTGTTGTTTTGGTATATGTAAGCTTAATTGATTTTATTTAATCTCATAGTCTTATGCTCTCTACTGTCCCTTTTGGGATTTATTAGTTTTGAAACAAGTTATGGTAGTTAGGGTTGTCCAAACCTTTCCCAGTGTTAGCCATGCCTAGGGTCCTTAGATACCTCTTGGAACTTGTGCGACATCGCGTATATAGGGGCAAAGACCTAGTCCCCATACCATGTCAAGTTTCAAACAAATAAAATCCCATTTTGGGATTAGTACGGGGTAAGCATAAAACTTCATATGTCTTGTTTGATATGTATGTAGATACATAAGTATAGTTTATTATTATTATAGTAATAAGTTCAGCGATTATAAACTAACCGGGGTTTTCCCCCCCCCCCCCCCCCCTCTCTCCTATTAAGTGGTCGGGGTCAAAAATGCATAAACCACCCTCTTGGGCCTAAGCCCCAAGTAGGAATGCTACTTCAAAAAATAGAGTCCAAGAGACAAAGAAGATAGTGAGGGGCGCAAAAGGCCCAGCCATGGGTGAAACTGGCCAACTAGGGGCTTGATACGCCCCTAGTCTAACCTAATCTCTTTACACTTCGTTCAAAATTTGTTTCTATTTTGATGTGCTTGTACAAATGTATTCAAAACTCATAATTATAGTGGAAATCCTTATGATTGGAATTAGACGTCTTAGGGCAACGGTTCTGGATTATCTTTGTTTAGTCGACTTTAGGTCCCCGTACGCGATTTTTCTAAAAAACCACGGACTTAGCATAATTTCTATTTTTTTGTATATATATATATAACCAATTACCAAAGCAAGGCTTTAAATTACTTTCCCCCCAAAAAACAGATGGCCATTTTCGGGTTTAAAGTAAACAAATCATGTCTTATAATAAAAAATGAGCTTATCAATAGAATTCCTACTCCCAAATCAAATTTCAAAAAAAAATCAGTTGTAATTGGGCAGACTTAATAAAATGGACTTAATCTATATATGACCGATCTTTGATTAAATATTGGGCCGATTTTTTAGACAAAGGTCAGACTTTGTCAAAGCCATAAAATTTGTCTTTGAAAGAATAATGAACAAAATTGGAAGTTTTAGTGTGAACGTTGTTTTTTGGCCCAAAGTTGGCCCAAATTAACTTCTCATTTTAGACGGGATATACTTGTTAAAACGTAAAATACCTTTACAAAAGATCGTAAGAACCTCCGCATAATATAGAGTTCCGGATAAGACTGAAACGTATCAATACGAGTCAACTCGGGCCTTGGTGTATGAGTATAAAAATAAACAAAACTTCTTTATAGCTCACATTCTTTATAAAGGGAAACTATTTACACACGGATAATATAAATCTGAAACTATGATACCCCTATAAATAAAGGGAAATGTACTCTTTTCAAAACATATGATATGCATGACAGTTCACTTTTGCGGGAAAATAAACACAAAATAAGCAATTCAAACAAATACTCATACACCGGGATTCGAAGGTCAACCGTATAGTACGGATCCTTAATACTAGGGTGCCTAACATCTTCCTCAGGGCATCATCAGAACCCTTACCTAGAACTCTGGATTACGAAGGTTTTTTCACAGCGTTTGAATAAACCCTTCAAAACTGGTTTTCCTAATTTCCTAAAAAATTAGGTGGCGACTGTTTTTCAAACAAGTCCGAAAGAGCACCAACGATTTCGAAGTAGCTTTTTCGAGCGCTAACCCCGCCCGCGAAAATGCGAACCGTTACAATATGTTATCTAATTGTTGTCGACCTATGATACCTACCGGTATATGGTGTTTGTACTGATACTACCTTGTTATACTCTTTTTTCTGAGTGCAGAGTTCGTACTAAGTTCCTCCTCCGCACCTCGTGAGTGATCCCAAGGCTCAGCTTATAGAGTGTCCAGGGTTAGCTTCTGATGGATCCCGCTGCCCGGAGACTCCTCTATCCTATTATCTTTATTTCATATTCCGAGACAGATTTGTTATTTCAGACTTGTATTTCCAGACTTATGTATTAGTAGCTCTTGTACTATTCAGACCAGATTCCGAGGATTTATGTATTAGTATTCTGCATGTTTAGTTATTTATGATTTGAGACTATTCTATTCTTTTATTTACTTTCTTATGTTTTGAATTGGTCGATGAATAAGGAAAGAATTCCCCCACCAGAGGGGTTAGTGTGGGTGCCCGCTCGACCCACGAGTTGGGTCATGACAAAAATTTTACCTATGACAACTACAAGATCAATTTATTAGTGTGCTATTCTGGGTTTTTTTAAAAAAAAAAAAAAAACATTTTAATTCTTTTTTGGTTTCTCTAGTTTAATATGGGGACTAACATTCACAGATCTTCCTTATGAAGTATTTGATTTATAGGTGGAGCCAAATTGTGTCTTATGAAATTCATTTGAGATAAAGGTCAAAACCCAAACCTAAACTATCACTTTTTTTTTTCGAGTTTCACACCCAAAATATCAATTGTTCCCTTTTTTCCTACCTGAACTATCACTATCTATGTATTAAAACACGCGTGGGTGATAATTTAGGTAGGAAAAGGGAACAACTGATAGTTGGCCTAACCAGCTTCGAGGTGTTTTAATACATAGATAGTGATAGTTCAGATAGGAAGAGGGAACAACTAATAATTGGGGTGTGAAATTCGCGAAAAAATAATAGTTTAGGTGTGTTTTTGACGATGAAAAAAAAAATGGTGTTTTTTTTTTTCCATTAACTCAATTCATTTTACCACCATCTTCGGAAAATTCTACCTATATTGTTAGTGAATATCATGAGAGACTTAGAAGGCAGTTGTATTACCTTTTCCATGTAAAATCGTTAAATTAGTAGTTTTCAAAGAGAGAAAAAATAGAAGGAAAAACGAGAACGATATTTTCCCTCAGGAAGAGCTTTAAATTGGGAACCTCAAGTGCTAGATACAAGAGTTATCCCTGTACATTATATCCGTTTGAATTACAAACTAGTTTAGACCCCGTTCATTTTTATTTTTTTTGCGCGGATTGTCCTTCTTTTGGGGTGGTCTTTAATTTTTTCCCCAAATTGCTGATCTTTAATTTTTATCCTTCGCTTAAAAAAGTAGCCAAAACTACCCCGAGGTTCTGGGTTCGAACCCCACTCAGTCAAAAAAAAAAAATGTAAGAAAGGCTTTGGGAAAAGTCTGCCTTATGCGGCATAGGTTGCCTTAAGGCATAACTAAAGTTATGCCGGATCCGGCATAGGTTGCCTTATAAGGCAGACTTTTAGTTATGCCTTAAGGCAACCTATGTCGTCTCCAGCAGAGGTTGCCTTGACATAACTAAAAGTCTGCCTTATAAGGCAACTTCTGCCGGATCCAGCAGAACTTTTAATTATGCCTTAAGGCAACCTATGCCGCATAAGGCAGACTTTTTCCAAAAGTCTTGCCTTGCGAATTTTTTTTTTAATTTTATGCCTGAATCGGGATTCGAACCCAGAACCTCAAGATATTCTAGGCGAAGGGCAAAAATTTAAGACCAGCAATTTGAGGAGCAAAAATTAAAGACCACCTCGAACAAGGTGTATTCCTCCGAATTGCCCGACTACGTTTAAATATTAGTGTACTCTATCCTATTTGTTGGAAACTATATGTATATATAGGAGTTTTCATCCCCTCCATATATTATAAAATTCTATTCTAGTCCACCTCCAGCTATAACTCTTATATGGTATCACAATAATCCCATTAGGGTGTCATAGGAAAATGAGAAGAAAATAAGAAATTTTTGGTCCCTCATTTATTGATTTTGATTTATATATATATAAGCTAAGCACATTAAGCATTCGATTAATTAAATTGTGCATTGTTTTATCCCTTCGCTTGTGAACATTCACAAATATTTTTGTCTTCGTTTTCCTACTATGTACGCTCTAGAGTAGTTTCTCGATTTCTATAGTGAGGGTTAAAATATAAATCCGTAACTGGAATTTGATAGTTTAAGTTATGTAGCTTTTCAGAAAGAGCACAATGATCTACTATGAAGGATTACACCCGTTTGTATTAGGGGTGTACATGGACCGGGTTAGTTCGAATTTTTTAAAGACCAAACCAAACCAATTGCATCGGGTTTTTAAATCTATACACCAAACCAAACCAACAAAAGTCAGGTTTTTCAACCTCGGGTTTTCTCGGTTTTTTCGGGTTGCTCGGGTTTTTCGGGTTTTTCCTGGTAAAGTCTTCATACAAAACATATAACTTGTACTTCAAATATTTCTTTAGTCCTAGTAAGATACGACTATCTAATTAAGATATTTATTTAGAAAATAACACAAAACGTGATGAGAGATGACATTGTACTAAAATATTCAATGAAAAAAATTAATGAAATTGCATAAAATAAAATTTTCATAATCTAAAAGTATTAAGTCATGCTACAATAAATACAACTAATTTATAAGGCATATAGAAAATGATCATAATCTTAGGGGTCGTTTGGTTCAAAAACAAATTACGCTGGGATAAGTTATCTTTGGGATTAATTACGTTGGGAAAGTTATGCTAGGATTAGTTATTCTGGAGTTATTTTTTATTGACTGTTTGGTATGTTGGACTAAAAGTATTATACATTGGATAATTTCCAAAAAGAAGAAGTTTCTTTCTTATCCCGGGATAACTTATCCTGGGATAACTTATTCCACCCTGTGGCAGGTATAAGTTATCCCAACACTAATTTTACTCCTGGGATAACTTATCCCATGATTACTAACCAAACGAGGGATAAGAAATTGCTAAATTCTTATCCCAAAACTATTTATGTTTATCCTTCATACCAAACGACCCCTTAAAGTACTAAGTCATGCTAAAATAAGTATGGCTAATAAGTATTAATTACATGACTAGATATTAATGAAAAAATAAAATTAAGTTATGTATTTTCACTTTCTAAACTAATATAAAACTAAAGAATAGATATCAAAATTATTATCATTCCAGTGTTAGATATGAATTTCTTCTGTTAGCATTGGTATTGATTTGATTTTTGTTGAGTTTTATTTGAGTTACTAATATCATTGAGCTATAAAACTTATTAAACCATTCAAAATTCTAATTCCAAGCTTGAAATAATATGTTAAAAGACAAAAAACTATGAAAAAGTTAAAGAAACATTTATAAATTACATTATAAATAAATATTTCTATGTATAAAATATGTTTGAAATTTTATAAATGTAATGTGGGGTTGGTTTGATTCGGTTTGACTTTTTTTAGCTAAAATCAAACCAAACCAATAGTGTTCGGGTTTTTCTTTTTAAAACTAAACTAAGTCAAACCAACCACTAGTCGAGTTTTTTTCGCGGTTTGGTTCGAATTATCGGTTTGGTGCGGTTTGTCGGTTTGCTTTGTACACCCCTAGTTTGTATGAAAGGTTAGGTTGGGGCGCGAAAGGTTTTTTTTTATTTCTCCCTTTGTCCCAATTTATATGATACACTTTTCTTTTAAGTCTGTCTCAAAAAAAAATGATACATTTCTATATTTAGAGATAATGTAACTTGAAACTTCTCATTTTACCCTTGATGAAATGATTTACAACCATAAAAACATTTATGGCTTGTTTTAGACTATAAGTTTCAAAAGTCTTGTTTTCTTTCTTAAACTCCGTACTTAGTCAAACAATATCACATAAATTGAAACTGAGGGAGTAGTACACATATGTATGTGGGTGAGCAAAGTCATTTTCATTCTTTTATATCAATAAATTCACTTATTTTTTGTTATTTAACTCAAAAGATCAATTTTCTTTCCTTTTATATAAGATCACTTACATTTTGCTATTTCACTCAAAAGATCAATTTTCTTTTCTTTTATATAAGATCACTTACCTTTGCTATTTCACTCAAAAGGTAACTCAAGTTGGAAAGTGTTACATCCAGACACTTTTAAATGACGTGGCACCTGATTTTTAAGTCAAAAATAGAAAATATTACTATCTTAAAGATTGTTTAAGCCGAACCGAACTAGTTTGAAAGTGAGACGGAGTAGATCAATTACACAATGTCCAATACAATCAAATTGCCCCGCAATAGTGCATTGCTAGCAAAGGAGGAGATTAGTAGTTAATTGCCAAACATCCATTTACTCTTTGGCACATTCTTTTATCATACTAAGACATTCGTAATCCAGGATGTGCAATAACCAGAAGTTTAGATGACATTACAGGGTAGAACAAAGGTTTTGAGTTGAAGTGTTGATCAAAGAGATGCACTAGGTCCGTCATTCATTCCTTCCATTATTTAATTTTTAATAAAGAAGACGAGGTTAACTTTTTCTTAACATATTGGTTCTTCCTTTTCACTTTTCAATCAAGTAACAATAACTTATATCAAATCTAGAAATTCTAATTGCTGTAAGCAGCCATTTTAAGATCCCTTCTTGGATCCATACTTTGCATAAAAACATGCTATCAATAGATTTCTAAAGTTGCAAGTCTATATAAACTTATGCGGGGTCAAAACCAGTTGAACTTCAGCAGCGACAATCCATCAAAGAAGAGCATATGCAATAGAAGAGCAGAAACAATATCCCGCAACAATACAAAGTTAGACAACTCTTCATAAGATAAAATCTGAAGATACTGGCATTGAAACAGTAAATAAGCACAACATGCTAAGATACAGGCCAAGTAATAAGAAGGTGCAAATTGCTCATCTATACATGCATAACGAGTACCTCAAACTTCTATCTGATGAATGCCAAAAAAGGGAACCTGTTGCCATTGAAATGACTAACTAGCATTCTGTTTCAAAACCTCAGCTTCAGCCATTGCCATGGGGTCGTTTTTCGTCTCCGTTTCTTCATCCTTTTCACCTTCTCTATCCTCAGCCATCTTTTTTCTATGCAAGTCTTCTGCCACCTGCATTGCAGCCTTCTGCTCTTCTTGAAGCCGCTTCATTTCCTCTTCTTGCTGTTGCCTCTCGAACCATGTGTCAGCATCCGCCCAAACTGAAGTTTAAATAAAAACATTAGCAGTCAAAAGAACACAATCAACTCTAAATTATAACTGGCAAATAATTAACTCTTTTCTTCCTTATATCACCCATAAAGATAGTTGACAAAAGACATCAAGAGAAGTATCATGTGGCTCTCTGAGAATTAATCTGTGACATAGCTGGAAAATATAATATACGAAAGGAAAGAAGACAAACTATAAGCATGCTACTTCCAAGGACACGTGATGACACACAGGAAGTCTTGACAAGTGCCCAACAAAAGAATACACCTAACATGATAATACATTTATTTATTTATGGTGAAACAGTCAAGGTTCGAACTCGTTACATGCACCCTACCACACATCACGTGCTGTACTATATTCGTCACTGAACAAAGGCCCTGGGCTAGAAGACAATACACTTATCCTGGGCATAATGTATTATCATGTATCAGAGGGTTCAAACTAAGCAACTGATTTTAAGTTGCACAAACAGAAGATCAGAAGAATAACCAAATATAAGCAGCAAATTACTCAAAGAGCAAATGGAAAGGCCTAAATGAGACACCAACCACAACGCAAAAATCAAGTCTTAAAGACTTAAACCAACTAGATAATTCATGTAGGAGGGCATAAGATATGGCTACCAGGCAGATTGATATTGCCTAGTCTCTGCTAAATGACAGGTAATGAAAAGCTTCCCTACTACTATCTCAACCCGGCAGCTCCTTTGCGATGCCAAAAGTTGACCGACTGAGTACTAGTGCAAACAAGCTCTATTAAGTAATCAGATTTCCTTTAGCATTTATCCATGGTGTTGAGAATCAGACACCACACATATTAAGAAGATAGAGAATTTTCATCAAAGTAATCAGATTAAATTTCTTTTAGCACTTCTGCATGACTTTGATGATGAATCAGACAGCATGCATAAGGAGAATGAGAGCCCGTTTGGATTGGCTTATAGCTTAAAGCTGTTTGCAGCTTATAAGCTGAAAAAAATAAGTTAGGGTAGTCCAACTTATTTTTTTTGGCTTATAAGCTGTTTTCAACTTATAAGCTGCTTTAGATAAACTAAGTTAAATGGGTCCAATTATTTTTTGAGCTTATTTTAAGCACAAAATGACTTTAAGCTGGCCAGCCAAACACTCAAAAAAGCTGAAAACAGCTTATAAGCCAACTTATAAGCCAATCCAAACGGGCTCTGACTCAATTTAACTTGCCATGCAGATGACCACTATGAAAAGGTTTCTGCCTCAAATTCAGATTTTAATCCTTATTCCAACGGTACGTAAATTCAGGCATGGTTTGAGAGGGAATGCCAGCTTATGGCTAAGGCAGTAAAGGAGGTTTCCTCACCAGAAAATATCACAAGCATGATTTAGGTATTTTCACTGATATTTATTTTTCCCCTTAGGAAAACACCTTTCAGGGAAATTTGAAGGAGGAATGTGAAGAGAGACGAGATACCCCCCAAAAAATTATCAAAATTAAGGATCTTTAGCTCCTTAATCTTGCTCCCAATATTCTTAAGGAGACCAACTAAGGAGAAGACAAGCTTTGTTCACTAACACATTTTAAAATGGACACATTTGCATACTATAAAGGCGAAATAAGAATACAGATAGCTTACAGATATACTAGGTTGGGGTAAAACTTACTTTAAACAGTACTGCCATTATGTTTTACAGACTTCAACAGAAGAGAGATGTAATTAACAAAAAGAGCTTTTCACCTATATAACAGATCATTCACAAAATCAGGATAGTAGAATACCTCTCTTCACATCACATTGACAAAACTACAGTAGTAGTAGGGTACTTAGTGCATATAGAAACTTCACTTTCTCGGGAGAGAAAAAGAAGGGTAGAGGGGCAGGCCCATTATCCCTGAATTTCAAAGGCTGTGGTTGGTCCTAAAGGTTGTCCCCAGAGGGATTTTTAGGTCTTTAAGAAAAACAAAAGAAACATCTAACATTTTGTCTTCTAGTTCTTTTTCCAATTTTTTTCTAAAAGCTTTAGCGGATAGACTTGAGTAGTGGCATAGAAGTCACCAATTTTGGATTCCAACTGCTGAGCACCTTCTTTTCAGGATGGACATTACAATTAGGAATCGGCATGTTTAAATGTCCAATGATAGCTTTGGAATAAGTGACACATAGTTTCTCATATATCCAACTCAGTGCCCAATCTCTCTTTAAACTACACTCTTGATTCAGAAACGGAAGCCCGTGATATTTCTGCATTACTTTTTTTTTTTTTTTTTTTACAAGAATAAACAGCACTCCCACTAAAAGAGGAAAACGAAAAGGAACAGAAAAAAGGAAACCTTTATCCACTATCATCTAACCAATGTCTTTAGCATCTGACATCAAGCCTATAAATCCATCTGCAAGTGAAACCTCGTAGGGGCAAAATGATTTGCGCTTGTCCTCTAAGAGCACCAGAAAAGATGCCTTTGATATATCTTATCAAAGTTGTCTTGCATCTATCAAATTTACACATATTATACTAGATTATTCAATTTAACCAATATAAGTATAACCACCCACCCAATAAACCCATGTTTGAGCAGGTGGGATTGAAATAAATTTTGATGGGACAATCTGGGCACAAACCAGACCCGAGTCAACCAATCTAAAAGATAGGGTCAAATTGTGCTACCATCATAAGAAAATTTTGTTGAAAGTAGAAACAAAATATCTGTTGGTTTGATTTGTATTTATGTACTATCTCTCCGTAAGAAAGAAAAGTTATATTGAGAATTAAACAAATTAAGAAAATAAAAATGAACAAATGAAAAATGGTTTTTAATTTGGTTAAGTTGGGTTATCACTCTTTGTTTAGCCCTAACTTGGCCCTACCCTTCTTAAACTAAGAAACTTTGAGCGAATTGAACCATGATCAGTTCATTCCCTCAAACCATTTCAACCCGTCCAAATTTAATCCAACCCACCCTTTCGACAGCCATATATCATAGCAGGTGCCTTGTACAAGGGCCAGCTATGGAGACAGGCACCCTAAAGGGATAAGAGGAACAACAGAAATATAGGATTGGCAATCCAATATGGAGATCAAGAGCTTTCTTCTTCTTTTTTTTTGGGGGGGGGATAGTTTTTCCCTTTTTAAAAAAGTTGTTTTATCTGCAGAAGTAACACCTTAATGTATTGCACTTATTTGTGGAACTATCTACGTGCATAATAAACTACATTGGCATGTCACAAGGGAAGGATAAATACTAAACAGAAGTTTTGGAACAGGTTATCGTGCTATTGTTCATCAGCAAGTCAGTTAAATTATTCCATAAACCCCACAACCCCTCATAATCAGTAAAAACCAGTTTAAAAGCCAATTCTTCAATCAATCAATCTATTAACTATGCCTCAATCCCATATTAATTGGGTTCAGATATAAACCCTCTGTATACTCCTCTCTATTCAGATCCATTTCATTCCAGAAGTAAGTAATTTGTTTTTAAAAAATAAAATAGGGGTTTTCAGCTCTTTAAGTTGCATGCTTCTTCAGCTGTCAAAATCAGCTCCCAGAGTGTGTTTGGTACGTTGTAAAACATTTTCCACATTTTCCAGAAAATGTTTTCCAATTTTCCCATGTTTGGCTGGTCAAAATATTTTCCCAAAAACAAGTTTCGTAAGTGACATTCCAAGTTCATTGTCTCTTAGACCGACTACGTTGTAAGAGTCGAAGTGTTGGCCAGTTAAGAAAGGTCATGCTCAGAAGAGGAAGGCAGCAGAGATGCGGATGGTGAGATGGATGTGCAGGCATACCAAGAGAGATATGATTCAGAATGAAGTGATTCAGGAGAAGGTGGGAATGGCCCCCGCGGTGGACAAGATGCGGGAAGGAAGGTTAAGATAGTAAAGTCATGTGCAGAGGCGTCATGTGCAGAGGAGATCCGCTGATGCTCCAGTGAGGAGGTGTGGGAGGTTGGCAGTGGAGTGGTGGGCTTGAGGAGAGGGAAAGGCAGGTCAAAGAAGTCTTGCGAGAGGTGATTAGGCAGGATATGGAGCAGCTTCAGCTTATCGAGGACATGATCCTTGATAGAAGGGTATGGAGGTCAAGTATCAGGGTAGATGGCTAGTAGGTTGCCACGAGGATTTCTTTTCCGTACTAGGTGTATTATTATCTTTGTGCATTTGCTTTTTTTTTTTTTTTTTAGATCTCTAATACAACTTGATTGTATCTTTCACTTCATTTATCTTATTATATTGTTGCTAGTACTGCCTAATATTATTGTTGTATTGTTTTCCTTGCATCTTTTCTTGAGCCGAGGATATATCGGAAACAGCCTCCTTACCTTCACAAGGTAGGGGTAAAGTCTGCGTACACTCTACCCTCCCAGACCCCCACCTAATGGGATTATACTGGGTATATTGTTGTTGTTGTACTCTTGGGACAATATTTTTTTTGCTTACTTAACAAACACTAGAAAATAAGTAAGAAACTCACATGTTTTCCACGGAAAACATTTTCTTCATATCAAACATAACCTAAACAGAATTCCCATAACTATGTTGGCAATCATTGGGCCCAAAATAACAAGAACAGAGACGAAGAACCCTAATTTCTTTTTTAGCTTAAACTTTTAGGGTAAGAGCAAGGAACTTACTTGGCTGAGCAGCCCAACCCTGTTCACCACCCTTAATCTTCTCAGGCAAAGCATAATTAACAGTTAAGACACGTCCATAAAGCTCAGCACCGTCCATATTATCCATGGCTGCAGAAGCATCTTCTCTTTCAAGAAAGGTAACAAACCCGAAAGAACGATGTTTTTGGGTGGCATGATCCAATGGGGTCTTCACATCCTTAATATCTCCGAAAGGTATGAATGCAGCATGTAGTATTGATTCATTCACCTCCTCTGCTAATCCACCTGTTAATAATGGTAAATAACATTGATTGAAAACATAAAGATGTACAAATAATGTTTGGGTTTTGGGGGGTTTAAGGATTTACCTACGTACAGAGTGTTTTTCTGTACTGGTTGGTTCATAGCAGCTTCTTGATTATTGATTCTTGATTCTTCTCAAGGTTTTGGCCCTTATTTGTTAATGCTCTGTTGTTAGTGAAGGGGGAAAAAATGGCGTAAGTTTTGAAGTGCTTATTGGACTGGATATTAGTCTGCCGTCATAGAGGCCCAGTCTTCCTGGGTTCAGGGCGCACAGAAATTTTGGTGGGCTATTTCTTCTTGGGGAAAGGACATAATTGGCCGGCCAGGTGAAACTAACTCCACCTGGTGACCAAAGTTCATCAACCCAAATGATACCCACTAAACTAATCCCATCCATTAGTCAATACTTTATAAACTGTATCATTCTTATATATAAATATCATACGTCTAGACAATGTATCATACATATACAATATATAAACTGTATCATTCTTGTATAGAAACTGTATATATAATTCCAGCATATGTATATAAATTGTATCATTCTTGTATAGAAAGTGTATCATACATATACGTATAGAAACCTTATCATTTTTGTATATAACATGTATCACTACTGTATATGTGTAGAAAATATATCATATGTATAGAAACTGTATCATTATTGTATAATATGTGTATAATTAATGTATAATTTATGTATAATAAATGTATAATTAACTCCAGCATATGTAGATAAAGTGTATCATTCTCGTATAGAAAGTATATATATAATTCCAGCATATGTATATATCGTATCATTCTTGTATATACTTAATAAATATACACATATTATACATGTTTTGGGATTATTTGAATAAAAAGCCCAAAACACAAGGAAAGGGGAAGAGGCAGAAAATCTGGTTGTTGCCTGAAGCTGGGCTGGCCAGCGCTTGGCATTATTTTCGACCGGCCAGCCGGCTGGCGATATTAGGCTCAAATGTTGGCCAAATGTGGCATTACTTTGGGCCGTTGGACACATAGTGTCCTTTTCCCTTTTCGACAACTGTTTAATAAATGATTTTTTATTTTATTTTCTTTTTGTAATTTATGAACCTTGTAAACACAATCTAAAATTTTATTTTGAGCATTCTGAAAAATTCTATGAAAAACCGCTAAACCACGATCTAAAGTATTATAGACGTTAGATGACAGTATAATAGTTTATCAGTTTCAATGGATGTATTGCACAACTTTTAAATTTAAAGACAAAATCAAAATGATAGCCTAAAAAGGACATTTCCTATAATAATCATGCGTAGATAGCAAACTTTTGGACCTAATTAAGGCATAACTGAAGTTTATAAAATTTTGTAAATATAGTCGCTTAAAAATCAATTTCAAACCTATGAAACTGAAGTTTAAAATTAACTTCAAAACCATGAGACTAAAATTCAAATTCAAATTTAACTTCAGGATAGTATCTTGGAATTTCTTGTTAGAGACTTGATTGTTACATAAGCAAAGAAAATCACATCTATTAAGAAGAACAAGAAAGATAGAATTGAGGATCAACTATAACATATGATTGTTTGGGTGACTTTTCGAAGTCCGGCATTTTTACTGGAGTCTCCGATATTTTTTTCTTAATTTTTAGTATTTTTTTAACTCCAACATATTTTCATGAACTCCAACACAATGTATTAGTTTTACTTTTAAAAAATTCAAACTCCGGTACATTATGCTGAAGTTTTTCTACATTTTAGTGAGGGTAACTTTATCCAGATATTCTGCATTAATAACTATTTATTAATTACTTTACAAACTCAGGGTATTTTCCAATTACATGCCCGAAAAAATGTGTAGTCCACCCCATTTTTACCTCTAACTTTTTAATCTCATTAATTAAATTAATGGAATTTAATTTAATTCCATTATGTCTGTTTCTAGCATCTAAACAGATTTAAGTCATCGACAAGGCGTTATTGATTTACACAGATAATCACCATACATATACAGTCAAACCTCTCTATAACAGCATCGTTGAGTTCGAAATTTTTTTGTTGTAATAGAGAATTGTTGTTATACACCTATAATAGCATTGACGTTTAAATAATATTTCGTTGTTATAGGCAAAAATATGGTATATAATTTAGTTTTTCATTTTTAATTGCCAAATTCTAAGTTTAATCACATTTGTATAACCAAGAAAAATCTTTTAATGATAAAAATATATATATATTCATTTGATATTTTTTTTTGTCATAAATAGTGTATTAAATGATTAAATATTTGGTCAAAATCTCTACACTTGTTATTGGTAATCATAGATATTCTATTTTTATAAAGATGGTTAATTATTATATTACCAAAAAAAAAAAAAAGATAGTTGTTATATGGGGGTAATTTTACAAAGAGTGTATTGTTATAAAGTTGGTTGTTGCTGTTATAGGTGAAATGCTGTTATAGAGAAGTAAAATATAACATAAAAAATCGGTTCCGAAAAAACTTAGCTGTTATAGAGAGATGTTATTATATGTGGATGCCGATATAGAGAGGTCTGACTGTATAGCAAATAATGCACAAAAATAGCATTCAAGTAATCTCATTAGCCAATCGGTGCTCATCACTCCATATATACGTTATCCTTGCACATACTATACACTCAGAACATTATTAATTTGGAAAAAAAATTCCTATAGAGGTTAAGGTCTCAATTGGTCTGATTACAAGTAAACGCTTTAACACTGCTTGTCCACGCTCCAAAAGCATCTAAACGGCTTAACTCTAGCCAAAAGAATACTTAACGAAGTCAAACAATGCTATTGAACTCAAGTATATAATTTAATATGTGATCTTAGTCAAGGTCAATCACAAGTCAATCCAAAAACCATGCATTTTTTTGTGCAGATTGCCCTTCAAAGGCACTAGTCTTTAATTTTTGCCCTTTGCCTAATACTATGAGGTTTGAGGTTCGAACCTCGGCTTAGTAAAAAAAAAAAAAACATCGCAAGGCAAAGTTTCGTAGAAAAATTAGGCGTTAAGGCAGAGTTTTACAAAATTCCAACTAAGTAAAAAAAAAAAAAAAAAAATTGCCTTAATGCAAACCTCTACCTTAAGGTAGAGTTTTGACTTATGCCAATGCCTGAAGGCAACACTCGACCTTAAGTAGAGTTTGCAGTCAAACTCTACCTGATCAAGCAAAGTTTGACACTGCAAACTCTATTTAAGGCAGAGTTTCCTTGGGAATCCAAACTTTACCTTGTGAATTTTTTTAAATTTTTGACTGAGCGGGGTTCAAACCCAGAACCGAGGAGTTTTTACCGAAGGGCAAAAATTAAAGACCACCAATTTGAGAGGCAAAAATTAAAGAGCACCCCCGAATAAGGACAATCGTGCAAATTTTGCCAAAACCATGAGCACGCATGGTCAAACTTCGAAATAATATGTACATTTTTCAATAACCCATAACCCCATGAGTCCAAATCTATAATTTGAGTTTATTTACATGCTTAAACATCAATTTATCAATTCTATGGCGTAATCCAAGTATCTCCAAATTTCACTTCTAAATTCATGCTTAATGGCTAAAATTCATAGGTAATCAAGATATAATTATAGGAGAGTGTTTAAATCACTTACCCCCAACTTATGTTCGAATTTCTTATAAAATAACCTTAGACCGAGCTCAAAATATCCAAAATGATGAAATAACGATAACAATCCAGAAAATCAATATTTTTACACCGCAGATGATTGTCGCATTTCGAACCGGACCGGACCGGTAACCGGTTAACAAACCGGCCGGTTTCCGGTTTAAAAACCGGCCGGCCCTGCAGTTCCGCTTAACCGATTCGGTTCCGGTTAAATAACCGAAACCGCACCTCATCCGTTCAAAAGTGTCCAAAACCTCTTTTTTTTTTTTTTTTTTGTATAGTATATATATATTATAGTATTTATTAGTATATTGTAGGTATATTTACATATGTTATATAAGTTTATAAGTAAAGTTTATATATTTACTGACTAACAACAATACAGCATATACGTATATATATATATATTAAGTTATATGCTTAAGTTATATATATATACCTAAAATATACTAAGAATATACTTATATATATCAATATACTTAGGTTTATATATATATATATATATATATATATATATATATATATGTTTAAGTTATATGTATACTATATATACTTATATATTATAACTTAAGTTATTTATAGCTTAATTTTTTTCTAAGTTTATAAATTCGTATTTTATAAATTAAGTATATTTATATTATAAGTATATTCTTATATATTTTAGTTATTTTTCAAGTATATAACTTTCTAGTTTTTAATTTAAGTAGATGTATATTATAAGTATATTCTTAGTATATTTTTAGGTATATTCCTAACTTAATATAAGTAAAAATATGAACACAAGTAAATAGAAGAAAGCTCAATAGCCACATATTTTATTCATTGGATAACATTTATTTGCAAGTTAGTTTTTTTTAACTTGCAAATAATACATGAGTTGCAAAGAAATAGTAGAATAATAAAATCACCAATTCTCAATCATTTGGTTAATTTCCCCCATATCATATTCGGCCATGGAGATATCTTCAAAGTCTTTCATTTGGTCCGCTCCACTTGCTATCAAATCTTCAATCTCTTCGCCTTCCACCGCTTCTAAATTTTGGTTGCGTCGCTCCGATCTAATCCAATCGCGAATGCACACTAGTACTTGCAAGCTAAATCCGATAATAGTGTCTATTCTCCAATTTGTTGTCTTTCTTGGCTAAATGCACTCTCCGAAGCCCGATTGATACTTCGAACCGTAAGGATATCTCGAGCCTATTCTCGAGAGTATCGATGACTTGCCTTATATTTCTTCCACCATGCTGACGTCCAAATCATCTAGTTCCTTGATATCCACATTTGGTCGCATCAAATAAAAGTGATATTCATCAAAGTTTGCATTATAAGAAGGAGTTGGATGTGAATGTAAAACGCCTCTCTAACTTTTTGAATAGAATCGTCAAAACACACAAGACCATCTTTAACAATTAAGTTTAAAATGTGACAACTACATCTCACATGAAAAATATTTTTTAGCGGAGGGTTTAATTCTCTTTTTAAAAGACCAATTGCCTTTGTATTATTAGAAGCATTATCTAAAGCAATACAAAGTGTTTTTCTATAAATGTTAAAAAATCTCATAATAGTAGACATTGAATCCGCTAAAAAATTCCATCGTGACGACCTTTCCTTCATCATATAAAAACTATAATTCTTTTTTTGCATAACCCAATTATCATCAACCCAATGACATGTAATAGCAAAAAATCTAACTTGTTAAGACTAAGATCCAAATCAAATGAAGAGAAACATTACAATTTAAAGAATTACATGACGCAAATAAAATTTATATTTTTTATACAAATCTATAACATCCGCTCTACAAGTACTTCTAGGAATACCCTCAAATAACGGATTGTAACAACGTTGAATGTAAGTACCAAACCCGAAGGAAAGGAAAATGGTAAACAATCATAAGCTACCATTATAGCTATTTCTACACGCTCTTTTTTCTTGTCATACTTAAAATTTTTACCGGTTCGTGAGTCTATCATCATTTGAATACCCCCCACGTTTGAACCCCTTGTTTCCCCCAAACATCCGTATGTTTCTTTCTCATACGACCATTTGGTGTACCCGTTCCACCATCCTTACTAGTTCGTCCAAAAGCAAATACTTGTCCATATATGTTACATTTATCGTTTTGGCTTTCCTTATCCTTAGTCATATGTTTTCAAATTTTAGCGGTTGGCTTATGAGTTCTAGGCGTTTGTCTTCAGGTACGCGATCGGGACATACGTATCTCTATGGGATTTTCGGGCTTGTGTTTCATCATCATCATCATCAATTTCATTAAAAGTGTCATATAATGTTGTTGCATTGCCTCATGATCTAAAAGTGGATTATTTCCACCAACATCAATACCTAAATTAGGTGTTTCTTCCACAAATGTTTCCTCATTAAACCCACCCCTAACAATACCACTACTACCGCACCACGTCTAAATCTCTTCGCCATTATTAAATAGAATTAATTTAAATCACACTCAAATAAATCACAAGAAAATAAATTGCAACAAATTAAATTGCGTAAATTAAATTGCAAAAAATAAAGATAGAGTCGAACGAAGGTACCAAATTGCCGGACTAATTTCCAACAAAGTGGCGCTAGAATTGCAAATCCACCAAAGCTACTTCTTTTGATTGTTGTAAAATCACCAACTCCACCAACAATATTATAATTGCAAAATTAATAATTCGAAACTATAATAAGACTTTATAATATTTAATTGAGAGAAATTTAAAGTGGCTAATTGTTGCAAAAAGTAACTATAATTGAGAGATTGAGAGAAAGAGAGAGAGTGAATTGGTGTGGATTAAAATGGAAATGGAGGGTTTATATAGGGGTGGAGGATGGGTTAAAGTGTTAAAAAAAAAAAGTTTGGGAGGTTGGGGCCAAAATATGGGTTTGGGACTGGTTTGGCAATGGCTATTTTTGCAAATGAATGGTTCAACGCGGTTAAACCAAGCGACCAATCGACCACATTTAAAAAAAAAAAAAATTAATTCGACGGTTTCTTGCATTATTGAACCGGTCGGGTTCCCGATTTTACCGATTTAACCGATTAGGTTGAAAAAAAATCAAACCGGATCGGTATTTAATAAGCAGTTAGCACCCGGAACAGGTCTTTGCCCTTGCTCCGATTTTACCGGTCCCATTCATCGGTTTTAACCGGTTGACGGGCTTATGAGACACCATCACCGTAATGCGGCAAACACTCTGCAAATGTGAACCTAGATATAGCCTAGCCCATTGCAAAGGTAAGACAATCACACTTGCAACCGCTCAATCGCAAAAGGACACTTACTGCCAGCTCAGCTTCCACAAATGCGACTTGGGTCCAGCATTTCTGACGTACCAGGTTCAGAATTATAACAACAACGATTTTTAAGTTTAAAATGTGTTAAAACGCATTGAGTTCCCTCACCATGATTATAAGTCCCAAATGATACTATTGGCCCATACCATGTCTCAAAGCATGAAATGGGGTGTTAAAACTCAAAATGAAGGTTGAGTTTCTGCATTAATATACCAATAGACACATAAAAGAGTAAAGGCTATATGTTCACACGCTCAATATATGTGACATTTATGTTACATGTCATGTCAACAACATGTACTTAATAAACATAATTAGAACACATATCAAGCGTTTAATAAGTCATAATTATACTTTAGGTGGCTAGGTGTAGTGTCAGAGCTAGTTTGTACATATTAAGGGGTTTAAATAAATCATGTTCGCCAGAAAATTATATTATATATATAAGGTTAGATATTTATTTATGAAAAGGGGTCAAATATACCCCTGTACTATCAGAATAGTTTAGATAATACTTTCGGTCTAAATATATTTCTCCCGTTATATTTTCGATATATTTTGGCACAAATTTTCCCTTAATTTTAATGGAGGACACACGTGTCAAGCTCAAAACTAAATGACCCACCCCAATTTTAAATATCTTATTCCTTTGAGAAACTCCCCTTTATTAAAGTCTTTCTTAAACATATTATTTCTTTATTTAATAATATGTATTTTGTAAAATGAACCTTAGTACGTCTTTTTCATAATTTGACACGGGAAAGCACTTTTTCAAAAGATTAGTCAAACACAATCATTTTATCAAATACTAGAAAAAGTATTTCTCAAATGAATTACCCAAACACAAACTGCTTCTCTCTAAAAATATTTTCCAGAAAATTATTTTGACAAAGTCTGTGAAAATATGGAACAAGTTCATATCACCAAAGGAGATTGTTGCTATGAATACCAAGTCAATGCTTGAATGGCTTGATGATATTATACACAATGTCTGGCAACCCTCCTGTAGTGCTACACTTTTTTTTTTTCTTTCCAATTATGTGTTATGTATTGAAAGAACAATAGAAATTAATTTAATTGAAATGAATTGTCTATATCTGTTGAACTTATATGCAAACAAATTAGTGATTATGCCCCGGAAATCGATGGTGCATTTCCTCGTCAGACTTTTCTATCTAAACAAGTCAAACTAATAACTCAGTTTTCCCCTTGTGTAGGAAAGATTATACTCCATCCATCACAATTTATGTAATATAGTTTGACTAGGCACTGAGTTTAAGAAAAAAAGGAAGACTTTTGAAATTTGTGGTCTAAAACAAGTCATAGATATTTATGTGGCTGTAAATCATTTCATTAACGGTAAAAGGGGAAGTTTCAAGTTAAATTATTTCTAAATATAGAAATGTATCACTCTTTTTGGGACAGATTAAAAAAAAAGTGTATCACATAATAAATTGGGACAAAGAGAGTACTAAATATTTATGACAGTGTATCAGTGTCAACCCTCAAACTTGAGATGTTGTTTTTGAAAGGATCTTTCGAGATGATCAAGGTAAGTTGTTGCTGGGGTAGTAGCCTACTTCAAACCTCATTACAAAATTATGGAGTATCAGACAAGAACTCAGATTAGTAAAAGACAAAGGTTATAAAGAACTGAAAGTTTAAATCGATCGTTATTTGTTGTCAAGCTTATCACCGGGGAGGACATGCAATTTCATTCTCTCAAAGCTTTTATTGAATATTGCAAATATCTGTTGGAAACTAACCAAACCATTATTACACATATTTTAAGGGAGGCAATCAATGTGCAGATTTTCTCGCAAATGAAGATCACCCACATGTTGAAGATTTACTAATTTAGGAAGATGCATTTAAGGACATGGAGTTTTTTCTCCTGACAAATTTGAATCATGTAGCTTATGAAAGAATTTAAGATGTTTATGTATTAATCTTTTTCAATGTACAGAAAAGCAATTTTAAAATGCTTGGCCTTAGTGACAAAAATGTACAAAAATTGCTTTGGGTTACATATCAAATTCTATGTATGACATGTTAGTGCGTTCGCGAATCCCTTTATATAAATCTATGGCTCTATCATTGGCTAGGTGTAAGATCTGAACAAGTTTAAATGTTTATTTATGTACTCCGTCCGTTCAGTTTTATTTGTTCATTTTTGACTATGCACATTCTTAAAAAATAATAAATGAAGTGCATAATTTATCAATGTACCCATATTAATTGGTGCATATTTTTATTGGATTTAAAAAACGATTTGAAGAGAGTATTTAATACTATGGATAAAAAAGGAAAAAAGAAATTGCCTTATTTGGATATTGTAAAAGTGACAAGCAAAAGTAAAAATCTATTTTTAAAATAATGAACAAGTAAAAGTGAAGAGAGAGTATATGCCTTTAGACAATAAATATCCTTTCCCTCCTATCTCAAAAAATCCAGTCTATGGCAGATGACTTTATAAATACAATGTATATTTGATATTTTTACCATTTATTGTAACAAGTCTGTGATCTCCAACCCTAAAATGAAATCACGACAGATATTAATAAATCCAAGATTTTTTTTTTTTTTTTTTAAACCGTCCTATTCTATATTTGGCTTTCCCTCTATATATGATCCAAACGACTTGTAAAGCACTTCATGGCATGTGAGTGCATGTTACGACGACCAGGCAGAAGATGCGCAATTAGCTGTGGAATGAACATGGGTAATACTCCTCTAATATTTAAAATTTAACATTTAACATTTCATTTTTCCATTTACAAATGAGATATTTCTACATTTGTTGTGAAGCCACGTTATCTTGGATTTGCTTATTCTTGCCCCACCCATACTCCAAAGGCTTTCAATTACTTCGATAGTGTAAACAAAGAATTTCCCTATCAATATAGTTTAATCCATGTAGTTGGTTAGTTACGATTTTAATAGGTTACAGATTACAGCATAAAATTTTACATGTAATTATCTTAACCTGACAATGTAATCGTCTTTGTTTGCTATACTTCAACCAATATCTGTATATGTAAAAATTAAAGAAGAGCTATGAGTATGAAGTATGAACACAGTAATGGGTACTGTTTATGAACTATACTCTAAAATCTTCAAAAAGTTACTATCTGAAATGTAATAGAGCAAATAAAAATACGAGCATATATGCACATGACAGTGCGATGAACTGATGACATTCTTGCATACTTGTGAAATGTACCATAAAGTCGTTAAAAATTAGTACTAGCATTATTGCTTACTAGTCGAAGTAGTTTCTTTTTATGCTAGGTAATTGTTTATTACAACGAAGAGTGTGATGTACTATGATTACTGCTTTAATTCAAATCTGATAGTCCCACATGTCACTTGTAAATTCAAAGAGAGTGATATATAAATGCATGACAGTGGTGTATCGACTGTCTAGACTGTGTCTCCTACGAAAATGCCACACATATCTTGGAATCTTCTCATTATTATCTCTTTTTCCTTGTTTCTTCCCTGTCTCATTTTGTTTTTTTTATAGTTCCTCCAATTACCAAGTTACTTCTTATGTCTTTTTTTAATTTAATTTATTGTGTCTACTAACTACTCTTGGAATTGCAATAAACCATTTTGTTTTCTTTTCTTTCTAGTTAGGGACTTTAATTTTCAGCTTATAACAAAAGTAAGTGATTTCTGGGAGATAACAGTTGCCGCTCAAACACACATACTAACAGCAAATCACTTTCAATGTAACTCAACTTTGTTGGTAGGATCGTAATAACGGGACGTCATGCGGAAACTAACCAAAAAAATCTTAAAAGGCTATAAATCAGATATAAAGAAAAGTATGCTAAAATATGCATTAAAACATGATTTGACCAATTGACCTACATATAATAAAACTAATATAAATGAAAGTGTAAGAACTTTTGATAGAAAAATCTCTCCCTAACTAAGACTTTCTAATAACTACATTGTAGATGCTATTATTTTATTTTTATCTCAAAAAAATAATTTTTTATTTATAAAAGTCCAAAACTTCTCATACAAATAAAAGAATAGATATGATAGAGTCCTTTTTCCACAAAAAAAAAAACTTTTTCTATTGGGAAATCTTAACAAATCTTGGAATCTTCTCATTATCTCTTTCCCCTTATTTCTTCGTGTCTCATTTTGTTTTTTATAGTTCCTCCAATTACCAAGTTACCTCTTATGTCTTTTTTTAATTTAATTTATGGTGTCTACTAACTACTCTTGGAATTGCAATAAACCATTTTTCTTTTCTTTTCTTTCTAGTTAGGGACTTTAATTTTCAGCTTATAACAAAAGTAAGTGATTTCTGGGAGATAACAGTTGCCGCTGAAACACACACACTAAAAGCTAATCACTTTAAATGTAACTCAACATTTTTTGGGAAATTTTCAAAAATTATACAGCCCAACATAAAATATTACGCCACATGGCTATATTTTCAGTTTCTACAATATTATACAACACTATATATGAGAAAAGCATTATACATTATATATCAACCTTATTTGAAAGTGTATAATAGTATATAAAAGGTGTTTATATACAAATATGAACTAAACAAGCTCAAAATATGGACTACAGTCAAACCTCTCTATAATTGTCATTCGTTATAACAGCATTTCACTATAATGGCCTGATTTTCTCCGGAATCGATTTTTTAAGTTATATTTTACTTCTCTATAACAGTATTCTACCTATAACAACAATGACATTCATACTAGCTGTACACTCTTTGTAGAATTACCTCTCTATAACAGTCATACTCAAATATTGTGTAATCATATTTTGTAAGAAATATAATATTATGTATAAAAATAAAAAGATATTGTTAGAGTCAACTGTTACTTGAGGTGAGATAGAAAAATCGATTGAGATAGAAGAGTCAATTGTTAAGCTCTTAGACAGTCTTCAAGGGAAAGCTATTGAATTCCCTTTTACTGAAAGTTTGGACAAAATTTTTCGTCAATTCAAGCGTAATATTATCATTAGGAGACTGGAATTTACGAAATAACCTACAATTATAAAGTTCTTAAGTCAAACTTGAAATATTTAAATTCTCAATTAATTTCAAATGCATATGTTCCTTAGATTTTTTTTTTATCGGTATGGTACAAGTATGATTTATGAGTAATTTATTAGTGTTTTTAATTTTTTAATTAATGTGATATGAAAATCAGTGGGATTTTAAAATTAACAAATATATTATTTTCGTTTATATGTAACACATAAAGTACATAAAAATAATTATTTGCATACTTTTGTTTATAACAGCTAAATGAGATATAAACATCAAATGTCAGTATACATACATAACAGCACATCCCTATAGCAGTCATGAAATTTGCAGACAAACGCTGTCATTATAGAGAGATTTGACTGTGTATGGCGTAAATATTTTCTCTCAGTAGGCATAGAGCGTAATTTCCCCAACTTTATTGTTTCTCCTCTCATTTTTTAAACAAAATCAAAGAAAATTAAAGGGCACCGCTAAACTTGGTAAGTGATGTCTCTACACGTGTCGCTTTTAGATTACTTGCACGCTGAAGGGATGACATTATTAGGGTTAAATGGAAACATACCCTATTATTTTGAGTTGGTGAATGAGAAATTCAATTGCACTTAATAATAGTACTAGTATACTCGATATCTTAAATGTTTACACTATATTCATAGCTCCGAGTTAAAGGTAGTCGGTGCCAGATCTGTTTTCTAAAACCTGAGAATTGAATTTGCGTTAATGAAAGTATAATCGAAATTTTATCTGTCTCGTTTGGTATGATGAATAAGAAAAAATAGTCCTGGGATAAAATTTAGTGCCGCCTTATCTCACGTTTGGTTTGAATAAAAACTCGGGATAACTAATACCGGGATTATAGTATTTTTTTTTATTCCACCTTGAGGGTGGAATAAATAATCCCGGGATAAGTTGTTTCCAACCAAACGAGCCCTAAAAACTTAAAAGAACTTGGAAAACTTCTAAACATGTTTTCCAAACTGCAAATTTCATATTTTATAATAAAGCTAAAATTATGGCAAATTTGATAAACATACACCTATTTGAAATAACCACTAATTAAGGGTCACTCAGTTTGAGAGATAAGGGATTACAATCTCGACCTTGAATTGAACATTAGTTTATCTTGCGATTAGTTGGATTTTCAGTTTCGAAATTAACAATTTCGGGATTAGTTGTATCACAATTAATTATTTTTAATCCATGTTGAGGCTGGAATAATAATTCCGAAATTATTAATCCCAGGATAAAAGAACAAAATGCTCATTTGCTTTTCTCCAAAGCTTTTCTCCCAAACTTTTTAAACAAATGCAAGGTTAATACTATTAGTAGTAATAGTGATGTATACTCCTTATCTTAAATGTTTACACTATATTCATAACTCCGAGTTAAAGGGAGTCGGTGCCAGATCTGTTTCCTAAAACCTGAGAATTGACTTTGCGTTTAAGAAAGTATAACTGAAAATATCTATGTGAAAACTTAAGGGCCTGTTTGGAAAGCCACCAGATAATTGGAATTGGATGTAATACACAGTTTGGCCTGAATTACTTGGTTAGGTGGGAATTGGGAGTAATTGAGAGGAGGTAATTACACTCTTCAATTCTCAAGGGGGCAGAGAATTGGGTGTAACTACACCCTGTAATTACAGGGTTCCTTTTTTCTTTTTTAATTCATTTTTATTTCTATTATTTAATTTCTTTTTTGTTTTCACTTTTTTATTATTTGTATTTTTAAAAATATATTTTTCTTTCATTTCCTTTCTTCTCATTCACAGCGTTTACTTCTTGTGGTTCCATGTAATTGCTCGTATTTTTTTTTTATTCTTTTAGCATAAATGTGTTATTATTCTAATTTTTGAAACTACACCTCTTAGTATTAGAAAGAATGAATCATTAACAACTTGACATATAATAGGTGATGTTATTAAAGTAGAATTTCGTTGTGAATGAGGTTATAGACTTATATTTTCCCTTTCTTTTGAAATATATTTACTTAAGTTATGTTGGAATTACTTATGTTATGTTGGAATTTCACATAAGAGTATTATGTTAAACTTTTTCTTTTTCTTTTGAATTTAGTTTATATTTTTATTTTTATTTATTTACTTTAGTATTATTGACTTGTTATTTCACATTCCATGCTGTTAATTGATAAATTTTTTTGGTCAAACATTTAAATAATGTTATGGCATTATATTTATAAATATTAATTTTTTTTGTCAAACATCCCATCCATGATGTTCTCACAAAAAAGTCTGCATTTAATTTTTATAATTAATTAAAATTAAAATATTATTAATTTAATAAAAATATATATCAATTATTTTTTTACAATATTAGTTACAAATATAGGATTATTAATTAATATATTTTCAAGAAACAATATGTTGTTAAATATCTAATCTAATATCATTTATAAAGGCAAATATTTTTCAAATGTTAATTTTTAATTTTTGATTATTAAAATTTTATTTTTAAATTAAATTAACTGTGTAATTATACTTGTGCAACCAAACAGCACGCTTGTAATCACACAGTAATTACATTATGACAAACAGACCGTTATAATTACAATACTGTATAATTACTAGGCTGTGTAATTACTACCCTGGTAATTACACCAATTCCAATTACCAGGTGGCTTTCCAAACAGACTAAAAGAACTTGGAAAACTTCTAAACATGTTTTCCAAACTGCAAATTTCATATTTTAAAATTAAAGTTAAAATTATGGATGAATTTGATAAACATGCACTTATTTGAAATAATCTCTAAGGGGTCGTCTGGTTGAGCGATAAGGGATTAGAATCATGGGATTAAGTACGAGGTTAGTTTATCTCATGTTTGTTTAAAATTTTTATTGCGGGGACTAACAATCCCGGAATTAGTTATACCATAATTTTGTATTATTTTTATCCCAAATTAAGAGAGCGAAATTACAATTTTGGTATTACTAATCCCGGGATAAAAGAACAAAATATCATATTCGCACTTCTCCAAAGTTTTTCTCTCAAACTTTTTACACAAAAACGAGGTTAAAACTGAAAATAAAAGTTTATCCCAATTTATTTACTTTAAATCAAACACATGTTTTATATTATATCCTATATATTTCATTTTTAGTATGATCAACTAAATATTTACCAATAAAAATATATCAATTAAACAATCTCGATATTACAATCAGGGGCGGATCTAGCCTATTAAGTGGGGGTTCAATTGAAACCCCAACTTTCGACACGGAATATAATTTTATGTGTAAAAAATTATTAAAATTATATATATAGTAGATATAAACCCATAACTTTTAAAATATAATTAGTTCAATACTAAAATTTTTAAGATTGAACCCACAGAATCTAAATCCTGAATCCGCCTCTGATTACAATCCTACTATTATTATTCCCGAAATAACTTATTTTCCAACCAAAGGAACCCTAAATACTATTTCAAAGTTTTGAAGCGAGATCTACGGACAATGTTTCTCCAATCTGTTGAATGGCAAAACATGCCAAAATAAGAAGAAGAGGTCCATAATAGAAGTCTACTTTACCCCTTTTGTAAGTCGTTGGCAGCTGTAGAAATTTCAATGAAAAATGAAGAAATTAAACGCGTTGTCCAAAAATGTCTGACCAAGTCAAAACCTTCTATTTTTCTTTGGTGGCTCATCACTCATACTCCCTCCCAATAAAAAAGAATGTCGTACTTAATTATTTGTGTAATCCTTAAAAAATACTAATTCTTAAAAAAAAAAAAGGTAATTTGACTAAATTATTCTAATTAAATAGATATTGAGATTTGATCACATAACTCTTGTATCCCAAGATAAAAAAAAAGTTAATTTTTCTCGATTTGATAATTGACACTCTTTTGGACCCAAAAAAAATTAAGTAGAACTTTCTTTTTGATCGGAGGGAGTATTTTGCAAAAAAAATCGGCTGATTCTACTTCCTTAGTTCTATTTTTATTACAATAACAGTATCTTAACTTGTTTGGGATTAAGATCATAGTAATAAATGCCGTTTACATGAATTTATATGATTATTTTTGAGTAAATCGCTCAAATATTTTGTGGTACAACACTTCTGTCTTACTACTTAACTTAATATGAACTAGCAAATTGTAGAAACTTTAGCAAATTAGGTTAACACAAAGTCACACAAGCTTCAACATATTATTCGTCACATAATGACCCATGGAAGAGTAATAATATATCATGTTAAGTAAATTCCATATAAAGGGCTCCTAATATTAAATTTTGGGGAAACTTCTTAGATATGTTCTCTTAGATTTCAAATTCAAATACTTAGCTTTTCTACGTAACGACAAATGTATACATATTTATAGCGTGTGGTATTTTCAGGTGCAGTATAAAAGATTTTGGAATAAATCAATCAAATCTATAATTAGTCATATCAGAGGAGTGTTTATCATAATCAGATCTTCAATTTTTCAAAAGCAAAATTTTATTTTTTGAAAAATAATATTCCGTATTCTGAATTTATTTATTTCTAATGACATAACACTACCCGAAACAAGACATTAAAGAGCCCAATTTGAAGTTCCAAAATATTTCTCTTAAAAAGTAGATAATTTTTCTTTCTTTCTTTTATTATATAAATTTTACACTTCTTTTCACAATCTTCAATATTGTTTAAAAGAAAATAAAATAATAAAATTCATTCTTAAAAGTTTTGGGGGCTCAAAAATTTGGGAGCCTAAACCGATAGCTTTACTGGCCTAACACTTGAACCAACCCTGACCCATAATTAGAAACTTTATTATCAGTTTCAACACTTTCATTTAAACATATATAAGCTTCCTCCTTTCGTTTCAAAATAAGTGTCGTCTTAGTTTTTTTCACGTCCACTAAGAAAAATAATAAATACAAGATGTAATTTACTAAATTACCCTTATTCATTAGATTTTTTTTTATTTTTTTAGAATTGAACAATATTAAAGAGGACTACTTTTTTTTAATGTTAAGGGCATAGTTAAAAAATACATGCCAACTTTCGTCTTTAATTTCTAAAGTGATTTATATTTTGAGATAAATTTTTTAAGCTAAAACGACACCTATTTGAGACAGATGGAGTATTTAAAATTAACTAATCAAAACGAATTTTATAAGTAGTCATATTATAGGAGTGTTTAACTGTTTATCATAATCAAGTCTTTAAATTTTCAAAAATAACTTTAGTTTAAATTTTTGAAAAGGTATTTGAAAAAAATACACATACTCCGTATTTTGTCTGTCGGTAGAAGATTGTTGTACTAATATTCTCTTAACAGTTGACACGTTTCTATGGTAATAAAACACTGAAATCTCGCCAAAATATTAGGCATTACACAGTGTGAAGTCAACAATACTACAAGCTCTCTTTCTATATAAACTACAACAAATCTCCACAATTTCATTACCACTTCAAAGAACCTTATTTTTCTCATACTTTCTTCAGATCCAATAGTAACAATGGCAGCAGCAACACCATTGTTGAAAGATGAGCTAGATATAGTCATACCAACAATTAGAAACCTTGATTTCTTGGAGATGTGGAGACCATTTTTTCAACCATATCATCTTATTATTGTTCAAGATGGTGACCCTTCTAAGAAAATTCATGTACCTGAAGGATTTGATTATGAGTTATATAATAGGAATGATATTAACAGGATTCTTGGTCCTAAAGCTTCTTGTATATCATTTAAGGATTCTGCTTGTAGGTGTTTTGGTTATATGGTGTCTAAGAAGAAGTATATCTACACCATTGATGATGATTGCTTCGTAAGTATATTGTAAATTTTTTACCTTTTTTTGTTTGTCATTACTTAGTTTTGTTTTGTGGGGGTCAATAAAAATTGGATCTTGGTGAATATTTTTTGTGAGTACTCAGTTTTAATTTGTGGGTGTCAAGAAAAACTGGATCTTGGTGAGTTTTTGGGGGTTTTAAGTGTCAATTTTTGTGTGCTGTTTGGTACTCACTTGGGGTTTTGACTAGAGTGTTATTGTTAAATCCTCTTAGCTGAATTTTACCCCCTTTTTTTTTTATTGTGATTGAAAAATTGGATCTTGGTGAATTTTTTGGGGGGTTTCAAGTGTAAACCTTTGTGTTTTACTTGGTGAATTTTACCTTTCTTCTTTGTGATTAATCAGTTTTTGTTTTGTGGGTGTCAAGAAAAATTGGATCTTGCTGAGTTTTTGGGAGTTTCAAGTGTCAATTTTTGTGTTTTGTTTGATACTCACTTAGGGTTTTGACTAGGGGTTTGAAAGAAAGTGTTAAATTATCTGAGCAGCTTTATAATTTATATGGATCTCTTCAATAAAGTTAGGTTTGGGCATTATTTTATTTGGACCTAGGAGATCTAATTAAAAACCTGCTGATCTGCAAGTATATGGTGTTTGCAAATCCCTTGACAGCATAAATCTCTTCTTTTGGTTAATTTTTATGTGGTTGTACATTTTATGCTACTCTCTCTCTATATGGAAATTTTGGTGAAGTTAACTGGACTAGCATTGTAGTTTATAATACAATTAATTTAATTTTTTGTACTATTAAGGCTATTTTTTTTTGGTTGCATAGTTTTAAAAATAGAGGTACCAACTTGATCTTGGTGTATTTGAGCCAGATCTACTAAAGGCTTCATGTTTTCTTTTTGCTTTCTTTCTCCTCCCTGTTTTGATACATGGCTTATTGGCTGATTTGAGATTTGAAGTTACCTATAATGTAATTATGTAGATTACTTTATGATACCTCCTTTTGGAATTGAGTGTTTTGACTGTTTGTATGTGACTTGGGCCCATGCAATAATGAGATCTATTTTCAAATAATGACTTCATATCTAAGGGCTGCTTTAGACTTTTGTAGTAAAGAGGAAGCCTTTCCATCTTAGGCCCATATATTAGGCAATTGTGTCACACTTTTGACCAATTTTCCCAATCACAAGTACTTCTTTAATAGGAGAATCCTATTAGATTGCTCTGCTCCTATTAATAGTGGAGCCCGGGATCTACTCTACAATGGGATTAGAAAAATGTAAGAATGCCACATCAGCCTTTTGAACTTGCTACCTAAAGCAAATTTTTGAACTGTCTTTACTGCTTCTCTAGAAGCTTTTCATATGTCAAGGTGATTCAACAATTTATACATATAAGAAAACATTGTCTTACCTACTTGCTTAGTATAATTTTGTTATGAAGGGACTTCACCCTTGGCTCTAATACCCTTGATCTGATAGTTGATTTTGTCTGTTATTTAATTGATCACGTGCTGAAGTCTTGTTGCTTGCTGATGTGTAGGTGGCCAAAGATCCATCTGGCAAAGACATCAATGCACTTGAGCAGCACATAAAGAACCTCCTGTGTCCTTCCACTCCGCATTTCTTCAACACTCTGTATGATCCATACAGAGAAGGTGCAGATTTCGTTCGTGGATACCCTTTCAGTATGCGTGAGGGTGCTCAAACAGCTGTTTCTCACGGCCTTTGGCTCAACATCCCTGACTATGATGCACCTACTCAACTTGTTAAGCCACGTGAGAGGAACACGAGGTAATATTTCCCATAAATCCATTCTTAGAGCTTATTGAATTACTCATTGTGGTTAGATTTGGTAAACTAGTTAACATTAACATCTATACGATTTCCAGGTATGTAGATGCAGTCATGACAATTCCTAAGGGCACTTTGTTCCCCATGTGTGGAATGAATTTGGCATTCGACCGTGAGCTTATTGGACCTGCAATGTACTTTGGCCTCATGGGTGATGGTCAGCCAATTGGTCGTTACGACGATATGTGGGCTGGCTGGTGCATCAAGGTAATATTATCTATTTTTTCTGTAGATGCAGCAATGATTTCTACATTAACCTGAGAAATGATTAAGAGCCTGTTTGGATGGGCTTAAAAAAAGCAGCTTATAAGCTGAAAACAGCTTATAAGCTAAAACAAAATAAGTTGGGCTACCCCAACTTATTTTTTTTGGCTCAGCTTACAGCTTATAAGCTGCTTTAGATAAGCTAAGCCAAACGGGCCCAATTATTTTTTTAGCTTATTTTAAGCACAAAATGGCTTTAAGCTGGCCAGCCAAACACTCAAAAAAGCTGAAAACAGCTTATAAGCAACTTATAAGTCAATCCAAACGGGCTCTAAGCAACATTAACTAGAAGAACTATTATAAGACCAAGAATGTGATATTGTTTTTGCCCTCCATTAAATTTTGGTCTAGTATTACTCTTGCTGTTAGGAAAAAAACTCTTGTTTGACCTTGACTCTTAATAGAGCTCCAACCTAAGGGTAATTTTAAACCATAGTCAAAAGTTGAGGGGCAAATTTGGACATCTTTTTCTCTAAAAAATGAGCACTTCGTTAAGGGCAAAGATCAGATGCGAGACGATTTGCTAACAACAAATGTATGAATAATTTGAAATTATAACAAAGGAGAAAATTGAACAATTTCAAATAATACAAGGATAAATTTTGGACATTTGTTGTTTTATATTTTTAGCTTGTGTTAAGATAAAAAGCTACTTAGAGTATGATAATTGATACCCTTTAAGATGTCTCATCCAGAGTAAACCCCAATACTACCTTTCATGACATATTTTGTGTATTGAAGCATCTTGGTTGAATGACAGAATCCTAACATAGAATCATCTATTTTATAGGTTATATGTGATCATTTGGGACTGGGTGTCAAGACTGGTCTGCCTTACATATGGCACAGCAAGGCAAGCAACCCTTTTGTTAACCTCAAAAAGGAGTACAAAGGCATCTACTGGCAAGAAGAGATCATTCCATTTTTCCAATCTGCAACTCTTCCTAAAGAGTGCACAAGTGTTCAGCAGTGCTATCTTGAACTGTCGAAACAGGTCAAGGACAAACTTTCCAATCTAGACCCTTATTTTGCCAAGCTAGCAGATGCCATGGTCACATGGATTGAAGCCTGGGATGAGCTTAACCCTACCGGTGAAGGTTTGGCTAAGCCTTCCGTCGCGAATGGCCCGGCAAAGTAGGTTATGGTCCTTCCTTTTACAGATTGAGTCGAGTTGAGCTGGATTACAGTATTTATCTATTTACTTGTTTAATTTTGGTCTAGGATGTACTTCATTGTAGACTCTAGCTTTTGCTACTCTTGCAGAGATTGTATTATTTATTTGTTGAATTTAATTCCAAACTTGAGAGTTGAGGCTTTTGAGGTTATCCATTTTATCTATCCCTCTTAGTATAGATGTGGTATAATTGCCTGCCTTTCCTATATCCCTCATGCTACATTGTTCATCATGGATGACGTCAGTTATGGAAAATGGATCTTTTCATGCAAATTGCTGAGCTTATATGATGCTTCTCTATTTCTGTTTTATTATTGTTCTATCTTTCAGATTGTGCATGCAGATACTGTTGTACTGGTGATAATTTAGTTGCTCATTACTCGTATCGCCAGTTCTTGGGGTTATGTCATTTCTGCACTACAACACTTTATAACTCCGTTTTTTATTTAATGTCTTTTATAAAAGCTTGCTACGGTTCACCTACCGAGTTGGGGCTAGGCACGTCATGGCTTAGGTAAAATTGGTCGTGACAAATTTAGGGTGCAGTTTGGAGCACGACATTAGTTCCAATCCTAAATTAGTATACGTTGTCTAGGTTGGGCAGAAGATTTTGATTTCGAGGATTCAATATTGTGTGATGGCTATCAACTTAGTGTTTTTATTCAGATTTGAGATTGGGTATACTTAAGATTGATTATGTTTTGTGAGAGTCGCATATTATTGGCTATTGCTGAGTAACCGCATCATAGTAAACTATAGATGTATACACATTGGTATCAAGATTATGAGTTAGGTGTGGATTGGTATCAATATCAATAGTGACCTTTTGGAATCAAGATTTCCAGATGTAGTACATGAGGTTCGCGGACCATTTGTATATGAATTTGGAACTTTATCTTACCATTGAACTTAGTTTTAACATATGACTCCTATTTAAGATTCAATAGATTTGAGCTAAGAAAAAAGCAATCATACATAATCTAATGCTTAAAGTATAGATATGTATAGTAGCAGAGTGGAAGGGCCATGCAAAAGTGAGAAGCAACATAAGGAAAATGCCCGATTTTGTAAATGACATGAATCATGATAATCTATTGTGTCGCCTTCTTGAAATACATTCTACCAAGTTGTATCCAAGATCAATAAGAGTGCTTTTCTCAACTTATTTACAGTTGCTTTATTGAAAGCTTGTTGGTTTAGTCATTTCAATAAAAAAAGTAATTAAAAACCACCTTATCTCCAGATAAAAGAAGTTAAAGGTTTCGTCGTCTCTTAGGTATAGCAGAGAAAGAAAAGAGCTCGTCAACGAGCTCTGAATTCTTGCTATTATGTCAACTTAAATAACAAAAACAAAGAAGGAAAAAAATGAAAAAATCTTGCAAGTTGCACTTCAATCCCTAAGATTTAAGTTATATACGCTGAGCAAAAATATTTCTTTACACTAGCGTAAACTGCAAAGACTTTTGACTTGTAGGATTTCCTTGTGAGCTTTAAACGCATTTGGCCGCTCGGTAAAAAATAGGGAAAACAACACAAAATACCTCTAAAATGTAAATTATTTACCCGTCAATGCCCCCTTCTAAACTAATTACCCTACCGGCCGAATATTTACCCAAGTACCCCCTCGCCCAAAACCCTTCTTACATGATACAGTCGCACTATATTTATATATCATGATGTTATGATGGAGGACTAGAAGGATTGAAGCAGTCCTCCATTATATTGTCTCAGCATATTTATGTACCGCGGTGGTATCACAGAGGAATAAGGAGTGTCTCATCGACGAACTGAAGCATTCCTCCATGATACTATCACAATATATGTATATAAGATGATAGTATCATAGAGTTATTTTTTTTTTGGAGAAAAGTGCCTTTTGAATAAATGAACTGATACCATCTCAGTATATTTATATACCATGTTGATATCATAATTTTGGGGGCATTTCGGATAAATAGTTTCAGGGGTATGAAAGTAAGAGGGGTACGGGCGGATACTTACTTTGTTTTCAGGAGGCAGCGATGTTCTTTCCCCTGCACAACAATGATGATAGCCGATATACAAAAAATACACAGAAACTAATTATGTATAAAATATGTATGTTTGTAAAAAAATCCTTTTTGGGTTCTCACAAAACCAGGCTGTTTTTTGGGCTATGAAGGCCCACTGTTGGACCACATTAGCCCACTTCACTTTCTTGTTTTTCTGGACATTATAACTCACTATTGTTGGAAAAATTTAAAAATAAAAATGGCCCATGCAGGTCTCGAACCTGCGACCTTCGCGTTATTAGCACGACGCTCTAACCAACTGAGCTAATGGGCCGCACGCCTCAATGTTAGCAGTTAGTGTATTTAATAACTCATTATACTAATTCAGCACAGCTAATCTAACTTCACATCAGAAGCATCATTCTTTTCCTAATTATGATTTTACTGGGATATTCTATTAGTGTTAATTTTAGATTTGATTTGGATAATCTAAAACATATACTGTCTTCTAATTATTCATTAGTTCAGATATTCTTATTAATCACTCCCTCTTTAAGAGGGTAAATTTCACATATGGTCAGTTAACTATCATTTTTTCCCACAAAAGTCACTTAACTATCGTTTCTAACACAAAGTCACTTAATTTTGGGTATACTAATACAAAAGTCACTAAACCACTTTCTAGTGCCCCTAAACCACTTTATATTGAAAAGCTCATTTTTTTACTCTATTTTTTAAAAAACAAAATTGGATAAATTAAAAAATTAACTAAAAGGCTCAACCCGACCCGACCCGAACCGAACCCAAAACCCATATAAGTAAAATAAATATTAAAGGAACTGAATCCACACTTCCTTCGAGAATACAATATTATTTTTTACTCTTTTTTTAAAAAAAACTAATAAATAAAAGATTAATTAAAAGGGTTCAACCCGACCCGATCCAAAACCCATATGAAGAAGGTATATAACATTTCCACATGAATGCTCTAAAAAACAAGACTTGATCTGAATAGTTGGATCAGTCTTACTCACTGCAGTAGCATACACTTTAAAAGGACACCTAACGTGCTTGCATTTGCAAAGCTGAAACCTGCTCTTAATACCATAATTCCTACAAGCATCTTTAACCCTGCTCAAAGATTCTAAATTTCAGTCCAAGTTCCAAAATTGGATTATTTTTATGCTTTCTTCATATGGGTTTTGGATCGGGTCGGGTTGAACCCTTTTAATTAATCTTTTATTTATTAGTTTTTTTTAAAAAAAGAGTAAAAAATAATATTGTATTCTCGAAGGAAGTGTGGATTCAGTTCCTTTAATATTTATTTTACTTATATGGGTTTTGGGTTCGGGTCAGGTCGGGTTGAGCCTTTTAGTTAATTTTTTATTTATCCAATTTTGTTTTAAAAAAATAGAGTAAAAAAATGAGTTTTTTACTATATAAAGTGGTTTAAGGGCACCGGAAAGTGGTTTAGGGACACCGGAAAGTTGTTTAGGGACTTTTGTATTAGTATACCCAAAGTTAAGTGACTTTTGTGTTAGAAACGATAGTTAAATGACTTTAGCGAAAAAAAGTGATAGTTAAGTGACCACATGTGAAATTTACTGCAAAAATAATAATATGTTTATGGCATATTATAGACTCAAATATGTGTTGTATGAGTAGAGAGCATGCTGTGATTGTAAGCAGAAAATTAGTTAGTACTCCGATTTCCTATCTCATAGTGGCATTTTTTGCTTTTCAAAATTTAAATTACGTGAGTATTGACTAACATTTTAAAAGTTATTTTTGTATCATATTGACATGAGAAGAATTGCAACTTATAGTACTTTTTTTATAGTTATTGAACATCGAAATTTTAATATCGAGTTGACGTAATTCAGTTTAGCTTCAAAGATTAATCAAATTAACTCGCAAAAAGCGAAAAGTGTCACACAAATTGCGGCGGAGGGAGTAATAACGTACGTACATCTAAAAGATAGTGGTGGTACTACTTCACTCTAGCATTACTCTAATCAATTAACTACTTAATATCAAACTAATTAGGTTGGCTATATGAATATTTGTATCTAGAGGAATTATCAGAGTTCAACTATATTCTTTTATGATTTTTTAATTTATCGCAATCATCTTTGTTTATCTGAGTTTGCAACCGACTTCATTTTTAAATTGATTTGAATTTTGTTTAGTATAATATATCTAAACTTTTCAGAATGTTGATTTGATTTATAAAAGTATACCACTTGAACGAAACAAGAAAAGACAATAAGAAGAAAGAGGGCTGCTACTATTGTCAAGATGAGACTGCATTAATAATAACCAAGAAATTTACGCTCTGATTCTATTTAGGGATAATAGCAACTCCAGTTATGGTCCTTCAGTTATTAATTCTAGTAAATTTTAATTTCAATCCTGGTAATATATAATTAAACATATTTGATTTTCCATTAACTAGAAAATGTGCTTTTGGTGCATGACAAGTTGAGAGTGGTCCCATAGTCTATCTTTGATCTCAAATTGTTCCAGTCCAGCTCAGCTAAGGTGAGTCACCATGAGTCCGTGGAGGCCATTCCAGATATATCTTTTCTTTCTAATGTTTATATACTTGGGTTATGCCCAAATAATCATATTATTTCCTCTGAATTAAAAAAAGAGTCCACTTAGCTATTTACACACTCTTTAAGAAAATATTAATTCCTAGAAGAATTTTTTTTTGATTAAACTACCCCTAATTAAATAGGTATTGAGAGTTGATCATATAACACTTAATAAGGGCAAAGGCAAACCTGGAAAAACAGGATTAATTCTTTATTTATTTGATAAGTGGACACTTTGTTTGACCCGAAAAAAAAGGTTAAGTGGACACTTTTTTTTATCCGAAGGAGTAGTATTCTAGAGTCGCTTCATCAAGTGTTTACGAATTTTGTATTGAACTTATATTTTCGCTCTTCCCCGCATTTGTATTATGAGATTGTCTAGCTACTAATATATACGTATTGTTTAAATCGTATTCTAGCAAGCTTAGATAGAGGGTTTGCCTGGTAAAAGTAGTGGCTTGTTGGTACCTAAGTTCCAGATTTGGATTGTGACGCAGGTCCCTCTTCTAAATCTGGAGGCCAACCTTGGACAGTATAGAGCAAAGGACTGACTTTGATTGTTTAGCCAACCCTGCACACTACTACCGTGCTGGCTAAATTATGTTTACTTTTCAGCTTCTTACACTTTATCCATTTATGCCGGGATCTTCCTGTAACAGTGAGGAATTCGGAAATTCAAAAAGAATTTTTTATTTCAAGGAGATTCAACCATTTATATATACTCCTTTTATCCCATATTAGTTGTCTTGTTTCCTTTTTTAAGAGTCAAGTTGATTAATCTTCATAGCTAAATTAGATTCGATCAATTGAATATTTTAAAATTATAATTTAGATATCTAAAAACTACACGTAAAATACTACAAGTTGCTATTATTCTCATATGAATATGGTGCAAAAATATATCTCAAAATATTAGTCAAAATTATATAGTTTGACTTTAAAAAAAAAAAAGTAGACAAGTAATATGAGACAGAGAGAGTATTGAAAAAGAATCATTTTTACCCTATTTATATTGTAAGATTTTTTAACATAGGAGGTTCAATTAAGGCTCCGGAACCAAAATGCCCCAAAAAAAACATTTTCAACCAAAATACCCCAACAAAAAAAAATGTTACGAAAATACCTTTACGCATAATTTATCACGCTTAAAGAAGTTAACGAGACGGTTCCGTTAATTTATAGCGCAAAGAATTCCTTTATAGTGTTTATCTTTTTTTTTTTCTTTTTTTTTCCCGGGCCTCTTTTGGTTAACCCTTCTTTCGTTACACTTTTTAACGTATTTGACCATAGATTAATCATGCTTCGGGACCCGAAACTTCAATATTTTATATAACCCTACTTATTTTTGTGCGATTAATAAGGTAGGATCAATATATCAAGGATAAAAGTTCGGATGGCGCGTTTTAGAGGTTGAAAAGTACTCGAACGCCATTTTCGTTTTCAAGGCTCGGTGACATTAGCTTGAAGTTCTTTACGAATACTTAAACTTGTTCATTAATAATTAATCAAAAGTTAGTCAAAATGGCAGCATTCATACAAAAAAAAAAAAAATTAATTAAATTGCATCATTCATAACCTTGAGTAGATGAAAATACTTAACATACTAATATTCTTCAAAATAACAAGATAATGATATATTAAACTTAAAACTAAAAATCACAACATTCTTAATCATCATCGAGTACAAGTCTTCAATATCGTCCTCGAGAAAAATATTGGCGGTTTCTTAAGACACATCTTTTTCGGTAGCGATTGTTCTCTACCCGGTTGATGATGCTTTGTTCTTCTACCAACTTTAGCATGTAAAATCTACATCGTCTTGCCAACATCCTGTTGTTTTCTTTTCTAAATGATGCAACTTTAGTATGTTAAGTATTTTCATCTACTCAAGGTTATGAATGATACAATTTAATTAAGTTTTTTTTTTTTTTTTTTTTTTTTGTATGAATGCTGCCATTTTGACTAACTTTTGATTAATTATTAATTAACCAGTTTAAGTATTCATAAAGAACTTCAAGCTAATGTCACCGAGCCTTGAAACGAAAATGGCGTTCGAGCACTTTTCAACCTCTAAAACGGCCATCCGAACTTTTGTGGATCCTTGATGTGTTGATCTTACCTTATTAATCGCACAAAAATAAGTAGGGTTCTATATAAAATATTGAAATTTCGGGGTCCCGAAGCATGATTAATCTATGGTCAAAGTATGTTAAAAAGTACAACGAAAGAAGGGTTAACCAAAAGAGCGTTTTAAAAAAAGACGACACTATAGCGCAATAATTCTTTCGCATATAGCGTCCGGAATTCGTCTCCGTTAACTACTTTAGCGCATAGAATTACCGCGCTAGAGGTATTTTCGTAACTTTTTTTTTTGTTGGGATATTTTGGTTGAAAATGTTTTTTTTTGGGGCATTTTGGTTCCGGAGCCTTCAATTAAACCCCTTATATACCTCTGCCTCCGTTGTAGAGACTCTTGGGTGCTTTCATGACTAGTTATGTGGGGATGATTCATATATTATTCCCTGCGTCCATTTTTACTTATCCTGTATGGTTTGGTATATTCTTTAAGGAGCCATAAATAGAATGATAATTTGACTATATCACCCTAATTATTAGTAAGTGATCTAATGAATGAAATCAATAAAACATACTCCCTCCCAATTTATATAGCACCTTTTGAATTTCGAGATTGATCATAATTTTTTCATATATCTTTTTAATATTTTGAATTATCAATTATTGTGACTTATAGTACTTTTTACATTGTTTCCAAATATGTAAATTTTATTTCAAAAAGCTTAAAGATTTCACGCTCGAGTTGACGGTCAAAATTAAACTGCTTGACTCTCAAATCCGAACTGTGTCACATAAATTAGGAAAGAAAGAGTGCTTTAAAAGTTGTGCAGCCACTAAGAATTCCTTGAACTTTCCAACTCAATAATTAAAAATAACGGTAAAATATGAATGAAATGGTAAATTATCTCTTATTTTTTAAAATTAAACAAGTAAAAATAAATAATTATTTTCAGTATACAGGATAAATAAAAATGAACCGAGGGAGTATTATTTATCTTTATGTGATAAGAGACTTATTAAGATCCCACTGTTGATTATTCATTTGGTTAAAGAATTGAATTAGCTAAAGAATTGAATTAGCTAAGATGATTAGACTGGTTCCACCGACGAATTTTCAGCATTTGGGTCATGATATTCGTTGAAAATTTGTTGATAAATTTTTTGACGGTACCTCTCAAAAAGTTAAAAAAAAAAAAAAAAACAAAAAAAAAAAAAAAATGTCACCAACCAGTTCAAACACCTCAAGCAGCAGAAAAGTGGTCCAAAATTTTCGACAAGCTGAATTCCCAAAATTTCTTCACGATTAAAATGTTGTCGATCGAAAAAAAAAATTATTATTATTATTATTTTCACTGGACATTCAACGACTTCTTTTATCGAAATCACCTAATATGTTAGTAGAGCATTATGTTGATTTTCAATGGAGATGGACTCAAAATTTAAAATTTGTGAGTTCTTAAAATAATCTCAAGTAAGTATACAGTAATAATTGAATTTACCATTGATGATTTTGTGATTACAAATATAAAATTTGAACAAATTTAATGAGTCAACATGAATCCGTAAATTTAACGCTAGACTAGATCCGTCCCTGACTTCCAATGTCCAAAACCAAGCCAATAAGAAGTGGACAACCTCAAATTAAAGTTGATTTTGAATCTGGCCAAACACCTGATTAACAACTACGGTAATTTTCAGATGTCGTTTCAAAGTGCAAATTACTATTCTTCCGTCCCATTTTAAGTGTTTTACTTTCTTTTCTAATTTATCCCAAAAAAAGTATCTCTTATTATATTTAGCCCCCGTTTGGCCATAAAAATTATTCACTTTATTCTCGATTTTTTTTCACATTTTTCCGGAATCAGCGTTTGATCATAAAAATTCCGAATACAACTTGAAGTTGTATTCCGGAATATCAAAAACTCAAAAAACTTATTTTTCAATTTTTTTTCACTTTTTTCACTTTTCTACAACTACATTTCACCAAAAACTACAATTTCAAAAACTATGACCAAACACAAATACAACTCTAACTCTAATTCCAAAATTCCAAAAAAAAAAGTGAATTTTTTTTGGTATCCATGGACAAACGGGGCCTTACTAAGTTGACAATTCAAAATCATATATGAAAAGTTTATAATCACAAGATTTAAAGGATATTTTAGTACATTACATTCATCTTTAAATTAGGACTATAAAATTCAAATATCTCTTTTTATTTTTTAAAAATCGTATTTAGTCAAATTAAAACACTTAAATTGAGACTGAGGGAGTAGATTCTCAAATTACCCTCTGGAAAATAATTAAAGAGTTTAACTGCTGGACGTCCAAAAAGGTAGGAATTTAAGTTTGAAGTAATGATGACTGTGTCTCTGTTACATGTTCTTAAAGACAGGTAACGCCGTTGTTAGTGGTTAAAGAGATCTACCCATGCTTCTAGTACAAAAACGTGTCGCTGTTTTGTTTGCTTGATTTATTATATACTTTAGGTTTTCACAGAGTGTTCTTTTTCGAGAAAATGACAAAAATATTATGTTATGTTCGAGGTAAGTTTAAAATAGTGCTCCCTCCCGTTTAAAAAAGGGAAAAGAGTCAAATATATCCCTCTATTTTATTTTATTAGTTAAATTAGTATACGTACTCGCGTGATGCGCAGTGAGTATTAACTATTTGAGTTTATACTCAATCTTTTTATATATACATAAGTCTTATTTCTCTATATTTCTACATTAAAATTTTGACGTTTGTATTCTTTGTTTATCATTATAGGGATTATATTCATTACTTGGTATCATTACATTATTAAGGCTTGAAATTCTTTTGTTCTTCAATATTTTTTATCTTTAACTTTGTCTGTTATGGTTTGAGTTCGAATAATCTTATCCAAACATATCTACACTATCAAAAATAATTTTAGAAAAATTCTCTTTTCTACGATTTTGTCTATTGTCATTGCATTATCTATTACTTAATATCGTTTCATTGACATGTGACTTCATACTAAATTGACTTTTATTCACTTCTGTCTATTTAATAAAATGTATAACATAGATTTTCTTACTCTTGAAATAATTGTTTATTATAATCTCAAAAATAATTATTATTTATAATTTTGCATTTATTTTTATAATAATATTATGTAGATTTATTAATTATATTATCTAAGTTAATTCAAAGTATACTTTAAACAAATGATAGGCTCAAAAGTGAGCTAAGGATGGAAATTGCACAGTAGTTCAGCTTCAGAAATATATTTTCATTATTTAAAAAAAAATTGAATTTTTCCTAAAATTTTAGCCAAGCATCTCAATTTCTAAAATCAACATAAATTTTTTTTTTTTAAAAAAAAAGATTTTTCATAAGCTTGGGTTAACAGGCTAAATTACCAAGTCCTCAATCTTCTTTTCTATGGGTAATCCATCCATACTTCTCTCAAATTTAGATTAATAGATAAATTATCACCATCATTAAACAATAATAAAAACACATACCATCAACCAAAAGATCAAATAATAGCTTGAAATTACGACAACAATTAAGTACTGCCAAATAACTAAACATGATGGATAGCAGAAAAATACATGTAACATGAAATAAATTACTTTCATCTAATAATTGTGACTATACCAATCTTATTTAAATATTAAATAAAAGAAAAAAAAATTAGAACCTTCATGACACCATTAATCGATGACAAACAAATTCTTCAATCAGATCACACAAAAAAATTACTATATCTTTATAATTTCCCATATATTTATAGCACTATAAAACACAATGAAATAAAAAAATAATTTGAAATAAATGGAGATTCTTTTAACCAATGTACATACATAATCTTTTTGAAAGGGAAAAAAAGGAAGAAAACATAATTTTGAAAGAAGTGGTGATTGGAGGAAGAGTAACTTTAAGGAGAAAACCTAATTTAATTTATGTGTTACTGGAAAGATATATATAGGAGGTTAAGCCTAGAACTATCAAAAGAAACTAATCGTAGCATATTGATATTTATATCTTATTATATTATCACATCAAAACTAATTTATTCAATATGATACTATTTTTCTTTTTGTTGAAGCCATTTGTTCCTCCCTTCATAAATCAATTTATTAAACGTCTACACATAAAAATAAATTAGATATTAAAGCAATCCTATACCCTCCCTATTCTTTCTCTGATTCTCTAAAATCTCCTTGTGTGCGAAAGATGCAAAATCATACAAATAATATATAATTGAAATTGTCAACTTTAAAACTCATAAAGAACCAGATATGCTCCTCCCTAAGTATGTAGAATATATTTTAAAAACAAAAAAAGAAGAAGTAAATTTAACTTACTTTGGCTTCAATATATAATAGGTTAAGCTTTGTCTTCTTCATTTGTGAACTCAATGAGAGCATTGACACTAAACAGCATGTTATTATTAACAATATGAAAATTGAATTGTCAAGTTTATACGAAAGAGACAAAGATAAATTCGTCAATAACTAAATTTCCTCAAATCAAGAAAAAAAAAAACATTAAAGCTCTTCAAAATATTTAACTATTGCAAAGGAAATACGAAATGACCATAAAAAATTCAAACATCAGTGTTTTAAGTTAAAACATTAATAACTCAAATTCCAAAAGTAAACATATAAGATGATCAAACATTTCATCTAGACCGTACCTCTTTTTCCACCAAAATCAGTACTTGAGTCTTTAAAACAAATATTTGCACAGCAGTCGAAAAAATCTAAAACAAAAGATATGAAAAGAAAATTAGCAAAGCAGGAAAAGGAAGGAGTACTACTCAACTTTGTTCATCACAACTTATTCTCAATTTATGATTACAAAAAAAGGGTAAAACTCTTATTATAATTGAAACTCTAATAAATTATTTGTTCAATTTGGATTTACTTATAAATCAAGGGCGGTATTTACTAACGTGATTTTCTTACATATTTAGATGATATAAAATTGATTGATTGTTAATTGATTAACTTTTTTCATATATGTTAATTGAATGCTAATTGATTAACTTTCCAACTCATTTTACACCATCTGAATATTCTCTGTCATATATAAGTATTCTTATGTCATTTCAAAATTCAAATACACAAATATTGAGCAACTTTATTATTATTATTATTATTATTATTATTATTATTATTATTATTATTATTATTATTATTATTATTATTATTATTATTATTGTTGTTGTTGTTGTTGTTGTTGTTGTTGTTGTTGTTGTTGTTGTTGTTGTTGTCGTCGTCTTTCCAACTCATTTTACACCATCTGAATATTCTCTGTCATATATAAGTATTCTTATGTCACTTCAAAATTCAAATACACAAATATTGAACAACTTTATTATTATTATTATTATTGTTGTTGTTGTTGTTGTTGTTGTTATTATTATTATCTCATCATCATCAACTAACTATAGTTCTCCAATCAAATACATCAAATTAGGTGACTATAAATAAGATGTCATGCATTTATTACTACTAAGTATTGTTATTGTATTGCCAAATTAGAACTATTGATTGTGCTAATTGATTAACTTTTTTCATATATGTTAATTGAATGCTAATTGATTAACTTTCCAACTCATTTTACACCATCTGAATATTCTCTGTCATATATAAGTATTCTATATCATTTCAAAATTCAAATACACAAATATTGAGCAACATTATTAATATTATTATTATTAGTAGTAATATTATTAACAACTCTACTACTATGTGTTGATAATATCGTATGAGTATATTAGGTGAGTTCATTATTATTAAAAACTACTACTACTATGTATTGGTAATATCGTATGACTATATTACGTGAGTTCTTTATTATTATTATTGTTGTTGTTGTTATTGTTATTATATTAACAACTCTTCTACTATGTGTTAATAATATCGCATAAGTATATTAGGTGAGTTCATTATTATTATTAACAACAACTACTTCTATGTGTTGATAATATCGTATGAGTACATTACGTGAGTTCATTATTACTCTCTCTGTTTCAATTTGTATGAACCTATTTCCTTTTTAGTCCGTATCAAAATGAATGACCTCTTTCCTTATTTGGAAATAAATTCACTTTATGAAATAATTTACAGCCACACAAATATTCAAGACTTATTTTGAACCACAAGTTTCAAAAGTCTTTACTCTTTCTTAAATGTCGTGCCCAGTCAAATGGGTTCACATAAATTGAAACGGAGGGAGTATTAATTATTATTATTATTATTAGTAGTAGATGATTATTAAATTAGGTAATATTTTGAACTACAATTAATAACTTCTTTTATAATTAATGCAAATAGAATTTGTTGCCAAGTGACTTATTTATATTACGCCACTTGGTTTAATATTAAGCTAGACTACTCTCCTTTTATATATATATATATATAGATATAGATTATTATTATTATTAGTAGTAGTGGATTATTAAATTAGGTAATATTTTGAATTACAATTAATAACTTCTTTTATAATTAATGCAAATAGAATTTGTTGCCAAGTGGCTTGTTCATATAATGCCACTTGGCTTAATATTAAGCTAGACTACTCTCCTTTTATATATATATATATATATATATATATATATATATATATATATATATATATATATATATTCCGTTAGTGAAAGTTAATAAAAATACCTCCGCATCTTCAAACTTCACACTTATGCCCCTATTTGGATGGAAATCCCAAATTCTCTCAAATTACCCAATTTAAAAAAAATTGCCCACTTTTTTTGTTGACCCGCCCCACCTATCATTATCATCAAGCTCGAGCTTCATCTTCTTTCATGAAGAAAAAAAGAAAAAATCAAGAACACACCCAAATGATAAAATCCCAAAACTCTCCTCAAATTTCGTCTTTAAATTCAACTCCAAATCTTCTCCAAATCCAATTCCAAGTACTGGCTGCACCAGCAGTACTTGCAGAAGTAACAGTAGGAGTAGCAGAGTAGGCGTTGAAAAACGATTGACCAATCGCTTTACAAATGAATATGCAATTTCAAACTGTAAAAACAGGACATTGAATGATAAAACAAAAAAAAAATAAAAAGATCAAAAATTTTCTTAATTGAGCAAAAAATAGAATATTCTCCATTTGGGATTTTATCATTTGGATGTGTTCTTGTTTTTTTCTTTTTTTTTCTCCATGAAAGAAGATGAAGCTAGAGCTTGATGATGATAATAGGCTAGGCGGGTCGGGCGGGGCGGGTCAACAAAAAAAGTGGGTAATTTGAGAGAATTTGGGGATTTTCATCCAAATAGGGGTATAAGTGTGAAGTTTGAAGACGCTAAGGGTATTTTTATTAACTTTCACTAACGGAGGGTATATTTAACTAATAAAACAAAGTAGAGGGGTATATTTGACTCTTTTCCCTTTAAAAAAAGTGTCCACTTAACATTTACTTTTTTATTTAAAAAGAGCGTTCACTCATCAAATCAAGAAAGAATTAATCTTACTTTTTTAGATTTGTCATTATTAAATGTTAAGTGACTAAATCCCCAATACCTATTTAATTAGAGACATTTTAGTCAAATTAACTATTTTTGTCGAAGAGTTAATATTTTCTTAAGGGGTGTGTAAATGGCTAAGTGGACACTCTTTTTGAATCGATGTGTGTAAATTTGTGTTAGTTAAATTTGATGAAAACAATGGCAAAAATGATTTTTTTTCATGCGGATTGCCCTTCATTTGAGGTGGTCTTTAAGTTTTACCCCTCGCCTAACACCTCGAGGTTGTGGGTTCGAACCTCAACTCAGTTAAAAAATAAATAAATTCGTAAGGCAGAATTTGAGCAGCACAGGCAGAGTTTCCTGCAAATTGCCCAAAAAGATTTAACACGCCAACAAAGTCCCATGCAATTCTAACATATCTAACACAAAAAATTGCACTAAACACTAAAAAAGATATAAGAAATAGAAGAAATTATACCTCAAAAAGCTGCACCTGACTCTAGAAATAAATATAAATTTATATCTCTAAATATGATTTTCCGCTAATTTCCTTTTTCTTCTAGTTCCGTCAAATCTAACAGACAGAGTTTGGTAAATATTTTACAAGGACTATAAGTGTTGACTTTTGGCAAATTTAAATGATCAAAATTGTACAATGCCTACTTAAAGGGCTATTTTGAACTTACCACAAACTTAAAGGACCTTGTTTGTCCTTTTCTCGTTCTTTCTCTGTTCTTTTTTTTTTCTTTCCCCCTACAGTAGACAAACAAAAGTCAAGGTTAATTGTTTACGTGGGTTGATCAGCTTATACACATAGGTAAATAGACTTTCTTTTGAAAAACTCAGTGTGATTTAACTTATTGTAATAGATTATTTGATGTATCTTTTAGGTTTTCAGATAATATTTGGTATTACAATCAGTAACCAATTATTATTGCATATAATTTAATTTAATGATGTAAAAAAATACCATATACTACTAGTGCAAGAACTTAAAATTCTATTTAATTGAGTTTAACATTTGTCCATTGTTAGTATCTAATTTTTTTTTTTTTATATCATAAGATTACAATTACCCACAATAACAGGTTCTATGTATAATCATCCTAATTTGATAATCTAAAAATGCAACAAATAGCATGTTATAAAGTTGTTACATCTCGGGCATTTCGAGTTGTTGCACTGTAAATAGACTAACGCAAGGTTAAGGTAAACATGAAGTCCTTATGAAGTTAAGGGGAGTATTGGATAGCTTTAAGTGCGTACTACAAGATTTTGAAGTCACAAGAATTGGTGAAACTAAGTTCGTCGAAGGAAGTGAAATGTAAGTTGTGTTTAGGAAGGTTTCGCATCAATCGAGCTAATGCTTATTTAGAAATGTCTTGAGGAGGAGCTATAGGGCTCCTTAGATGGGGCTCCTTAGATGGTTAATGAAGTGTTATACAAGTGCCAAGAAGGTTCCACAAGGATTGGAAGTCAAACGAATCGACGAGAGCAAGTTTTGGAAAAATGGGGATTTCACGGCCACTTATACGAACCGTATAATTTTATACGGCCCATACAATGATCCGTATAACCATTCCAGAGAAGGGTAATCCCTGGTGGGATTATATGACCACTTATACGGACCGTATAAGTGGCCGTATAATCGGGTCGGGTCAAATTTTTCTCTTTTTATATATAGATGGCGCTTGTCATATTTTTCATTTCCTACATTTTCCCCAAGTCTTGAAAGCTCTAGAACCTTCCCCCTACCATATTAACACAAACCCAAGAGAAATCAAAGATTAAATAGCAAGAATCAAGAAAACCAAGTGTGGGGAGATTCACTAGGGTTTGTGAAGCTCAAGATTTCTTTTGAAGTTGGAGTTACATTCAAGTGAAATACATCAATCCAAAGTTCATCCTTATCGTATAAAAGGTGAGTTTTACATCCATTTCATGTTATTAAGAGTATTTGGTTGTTGAATAACTTGTATAAGGGAAGAAAGTAGAAAATGAAGCTCAAATATGGATTATATTTAATGATATTTTTGAGTAGTAAATTAACTTGAGTCATGATTCTTCGTATGCTATGAGTATAATCTTGTTGAGGGGGTTACTAATGATGTTGAGGAAGTATTGTATGTAAGTGAATATGGTGTTGTGTTGTAGCTATTGTTATGAATGACCTTGAAAAGGAGTTTTGAGGATCGGACAATGCTAACTTGAAAGAAGCCTCTTGATTATGATATTATGGATGTTGTTATTGATGTTTGGGAGTTGTCTATTATATGGAGAAAGTCAATGAAACAAAGAAAATGTTGCCCAAATTCCGTCAGCTCTTAGTTGCTTTAGTTTAAACTTAATCATGCTTTCAATGACCTAACCTTAGTACGAATTCTCTTGAATGTAGAGTCGCGAGCTTGAGAGGAGAACGTTTAGTCGTTAAGGAGACGTGAAGGTATGTTAAGGTTAGTCCCTTTCTTTCAAAGGCATGATTCCTATGTTATGATTCTATCCATATTTTCCATAACTTCCTTATGCCCAACCGTTAGAAGTTCATGATTCTTAAAAGTTTCTTATGATACCAATGATGAGATGTTTTCTATGATGAGCATAATGATGATGATTTTAATGCTAGAAATTCCAAAGCTTATGGTTGCAAAGCTATTATGAGATGGTTGAGCTTATTCTATGATTTTTCTTGATTTCACTCATTGTTATGATCTCACCTTATGTTACTTCCTCTTTCAAGGTGAGATGTAGTGATGATGATTGTTCCATAAGATAATTGGAGGTCACCGACCTTACGCCACTCCGATAGAGTTGTAGCTTTTAATTGGGCTCTCATGCATGCTTATTTTTATGTATGATTACACCGGGCCTAGTTGGCCGGGCAGACACCACTACGGTAGACGTAGTGGGCTGCATGAGATGGTTACCCCGGACGCGGAAGGCCCGAACGCGGGCTAATGATGATTGCACCATACTTATATGGTTGGGCAGTTTATATAGATACATGTTATGATGTTGTTTTAAAAGTAAAAGTTAGCATGCATGGTTTCGCCTTGAGAGGCAGTCAGTTTCAGGTTATCGCTTTATCTCATGTTTCTTTATTTCTTTATTATGATCTTATTCATGCCTTACATACTCAGTACATCGTTCGTATTGACGTTTTTTTTTTTGTGGACGCTGCGTTCATGCCCGCAGGTAGACAGGGAGACAATCCAGGTCCCTAGCTTTATCAGTAAATATACAAGAGCACTCCACTACTCCAGAGTTACAGTTATTGGTATATTCTTTTGTGTGCATATTTGGGGCATGGCGGGGTCCTGTCCCGTCCTTATGATTTTCAGTACTCCAGTTAGAGTCTCGTAGACATGTGTGGATATTAGATGTTTCATGACCTTATTAGGGTATATTCTGTATATCATTTTGTAGCCTTGTAGGCTTATTCATATATATGTTTTGAGCAGGAATCGAAGATTGTTTCATAATGAGTTTTATTCTGAGAATTATGTATGTTCTGGTTGTGTTAATTGAGAAATAGCGATATGGTCCACCGAGACAGATTGGGAGAAATATGACAAGTGGTGCTCCGTAGGCTAGCTCCGGGTACCCGCCATGGCCCCTGGTTGGGTCGTGACAAAAGTACTCTAACACAGAGGCGAATCTAGGATTTCTGAAACATGGGTTCACCACTAAAAAAAAAAAAGAAGGAAAAAATGTATTAAGTGAGACTTGATCCCTAGACCTCTCGGTAAATAACTCAACTTTCAATCAAGTGCACCATTTAACTTTTTTGTAGCATGTGTTCATGTAGATAGTATTATACTAATTTTAGAAAATATATAAAAAAAATACCTAATTTTACGGAGAGACCATGTGTTCATGTGCTCCAATTTTAGCACTTAAATTCGGCCCTGCTCCAACAAGATAAAAAGTTATTTATACCGTTAATGTATAGAGTAAAAAAGTTATTTATACTGATCCATTTAGGTGTCGTTTGGTTGGGGAACAAGTTATCCCATGATTAATTATCCAGGATTAGTTACAACGACAATTAATACTGGGATTAGTTATACAACGATTTTATCTCAACCAAACATGAGATAAACTCATATCAAATTTAACTTCGAGATTAATTATCTCTCATCCCTTGTACCAAACGAACCCTTTAGGATTGAGATATTTCCTTTGGTTCTTGATAGGGACTGTACTAACTTTGGAGTCGAGTAGGGTTTCGGCCATTAACAGTCTCTTGGTCTTTGTTTGTAGGATGAGGACCATTATTTTTATTAGGTTCTTCACTTTGCTTCATAATTGCTTTAGAATTAACTTAAGGTAAGAAACACAAACACAAAACCTACATAAAGTGGAGGGAAGGTTGGGGTGCGGGGGTGGGGTGGGCGGGGGTGTGGGGTGAAATTTTATTGAAAGGAATATAATCATCTATAATTATTTGCTTAGTTAGGGGAGAAGTGGGTTTGTAGTCCTTAACGGATTTGATTTAGTTCTATGTCTTTTTTACAGGAGATCTTCATTTGTACTTATAATAGACCTAAAAAGGTCATTTTCTTATATTCAATTTGTAAGTGGCCATAAGAGATCATGGCCACTTACAAATTGAATATCTGAAATATATGTTTGGTTATATGAAAATTGGGACAGTTGCTCCATCGTTATTCGCGGTAGTGAAATGAGTTTGGTTATCAACAACATTTGTCATATCTGAAATATATGTTCTAACAAAAAAGACTCAAAGAATTAGTATAAGAAAGTGGGTCACAATGATACCACAATTGTCCTGGCCCCACGGTGGGCGCCAAACTGTTTACATGAAAAATCGTTACAGTTGAATTTGTGTATGTGGTTAAGGACACGTGGATCAATGTGACCGAATAATGAGATAATATGTAAAATTAAGCAAGATAATTATAAAGAAAGCTAAAGGATTTTAAAGCAATAGCCTGAGCCTTGGAGAAGCTTTTGAGCTAGAGTCTCCGGGCAAGCGAACAATCAGATCTTTGCTTAGTCGAACAAAAGCAATTAGGAACTAAGAGCAAAATCAGATCAAGGTAGTTCTTGTATATATTTTCAGATTATTCTTACAATGAGATGAGCACATTTATTTATACTAGAGCTATGGGGTGCATGATCCACAAATCATGCCCTCTTCATTACCAATATTAATGTCAAAGGTGATAAAAGGTAATAGAGGGATTTGATGCTATGACAATGAATGACAATGAAGGGCAATAATGCACATTTAACCGGAGGAAAACTTGGGGTTTCTTGTAACGGTTACACATTGAATGACGTTTGACCGGTGAGTTGGCATGCTTCTCCAGACCCTTTGTAGTTTCTGTCTCCGGTAGCGGCTGCCAAGTTACTCCTTCGGAGCATCGCTATGCTTTCCCAGAGCCGCTCGCTTGCTGACTCAAATCTAACATGTCACCATCGCCAAGTGTCATCCTTTGATACTTTCACTTGGTGTCGACGAATTTTACCTTATACAATAACAAATTTAATAACTAAACTACACACATTGCTATAAAATATATAATAAATTTTAGTACTTACGCAAATATCAAAGAATCACATATTCGATATAAATAGTAGACTATTTTTTTCCAGAAAAACATGAAGATTAGAAAAAACATCATACCTTAACTGCACACATTATTATACTCGAGCAGTAAAAAAGGAAGGAAACTTACTGTATAGACAAACCGTATATAGTGAACTCATCAATATGACTCTTCAAGACTTTCTCAATGATTATTTCCATAATTTCTGGAGGAAGATTTTGTAGTTCAAAGATCTTTACATCTGCCATAGCAAAAGTTTTCACTTAAAGGAATTATCAGTTACTTTAAATGCAGTTATAACGTTATAAATAGTTAGTTGTGTGTGCCTTCGAGGCACTAACTTTATTAACTAAGGCAATTAAACATGATATAAACATTCATTTTCCAAAATTATATTTTACGGAGGACAGTTCATGTTATTCAGATTCTATGTTGTTATAAGAATCAATTAGATATATTATGATTGGAATTTTTTTCTGTTTCCATATTCTTTTTATGTACTAATATTTATTTTAAATAACTATTCTCATAATTAATTAGCAGTACAAATTAAACGAACAATGAAAAAAAATCAAACAATTACGAAGCAAAATAATACTTACCTGAGTACAAACCTGATTATAGTAAACAAATAAAATAATTTAGAATATGAAGCCATCATTTCATGTAATACAATCATCACCATCTACAATGAAAATGCAAAAATTGAGCACTTTTGTGAAAATTGAAGAATCCAGTAAATCACCAAAGGATAGAAGAATATTGATGCAAATTGATGTGAGAAAGAGAGAGACTGTAAAAATAAAATATAAAAAAGAGAGAAGAGAAAATTGGTTTTAAATGGGAGGAAGAGAATCCTAAATTTGAGACGCACGTCCCAAAATAGAAGGCATACAAACTCATATTTCTCTTTAAAATTCACAGTTATGGCATAATCTAGGAGGAAGTTTTAATTTTTTGAATCGGCAGTTTTAACTTTTTTTGAATTGGCAGTTTTTTTTGTTTTTGAATTTTCAAATTCCATAACATAAAACGTTTTTTTGTGAGTTTGCAGCCTTTTAAATTGTTTGGTTAATTTGTATCTTTAAGTTATGTTTTTTTTGGCGATGACACTTGTCATCCTACCATTCTTTTGCTTCTTCTATTCTATATAGATAGATATTGCTTTGCGCGCGCTCGCATCTATCTATCATGCAAACAAGAACTTTATAATTTAGGTTGTTTTCCTTCTTCACAAATAAAAAATTGAATGTTCTTTTTTTCATCTGAAATGTAGGACAGAGGGTACTCCTTATGGAACTCCTTCAACTTAAGCAATTTGCTTTGTTAGAATTCTATAAATATTGTGTCAACATAACATCTATATAATTTGATGACAAGAAATTGTAGGGTGCAGTGGCGGACCTAGGATTTAATGCAAGGGAGTTCAAAAAAAAAAAAGGTCCACGATAGTAACTCACCGTAAAAGCAATACTAGGCATAACGTAATGGGTTTCAACTTCCGCTCTTTATTTTGGTTCATAACAAAACCTCAAAATGGTTTTGCCGACAACTCTTTTTCTAGGCCACGCTTTAAAATATGAAAATCATAAATCAAGATTTTACAAATATATTTACTTTGTAAAATTTAATAATCTATCAAAATTTATAAGAAAAAGAATATTTTACTTAACAAACATCAAGTGATCTATACCAAAATGCTAAACCTACTATTTTTTTATACTAAAAAAATTAAAAGCTCTGAAATTTTTATTTTGACGAACAACAAATTGCAAACAATAACAACAAAAGAGAATATAAACTAAACTATACCATTAATAATCTTAATATAAGAGGCCACAAATAGGAATTTAAGAGTAGCAAATCTATCCATTTTTCTGAAAAAATATGAAAAATGCATGCACAAAAGTGTTGAAATCCATTTTCGAGCTTTTAACCTTTCGGTCAAAATGAACCCACATTAACCATTACGCCGCGCCTCACCTTTTATCATGTGGGTTCAATCCTCGTTAATATACTGCAGTTAGTTCTTCAAAAACTAATTTCCACAAATAAGTAATATAAAACATTTTGAGCAAAGTGGGTTCAACTGATCCCACTTGCACCAAGGTAGGACCGCCCCTGGTAGGGTGTGCAAGAAGATCTGCTCCTTTCGACAAGTTGATACTTGACAGAGTTTTAGTACGAGAAAAATACATAAGTATACAATTAGGGTTGTTTGTTAGAATTTTATTATTCTTATGTGTGGTCCAATTAATTTAAAGTCCATAACTAATATTTAATGAAGAATAAATCTCGTATGTTAGATCGGTTACTTGATGGACGTACCGGATTAAGTCACAACTTATATAAATTGGTCCTCCCTCCACCCATTAGGGTTACCACAAAATCTCTACATCTTTTCCATCACTGACGGCTGTGGTAACGTAAGGCTAAGGCAAGGAGGTAGAAACCAATTTCTACAAGTAACGCTTCCGCTCTTCTCTGCGATAATATCTTCCGCATCAGGTATATTTCATGTAACATCTCTCTGTAAGATTTTCATGTTCAAGATCCTAGTATGCATTAGGTTAATCTTACATGTGGTATCAGAGCCTGGATATTTGAATTGATAATCTTCGTTTATAAGAAATATATTTTCTACAATGATTATAAATATAATCTGTCGATTAGTATATTATGCAGTCATTATATTTTTTTTCTCACATGATGAAATTTATGACGGATTAAATGCCAAAAATACTCCTTGCTTTAAGCTACCGCCAACTATGTGATTATATATTTTTATTAGGGCTTCTTTGACATCTAAAGTTAACATTTTTTATGTTAAGTGTCGTTTACGTACTGCTGATGATTAGCTAATAAAGAATCTAAGGGAATCTAATTGTTCGGGGGATGAACCTGTGGGGAAATTTACTCCAATATATCGTCAGTGGAAAAATCATTAGTGATCATTTTGTTTGATTTCTTATGATTCCTTGAAAGTTGAATTTTTGTCCAATAAAAATCTAATTAAGTGCTTAAGTTTACTGTTGAATTCCTTTTGCAGTAGAGTAAATTGGTATTGAACTAGTTAAAGTGCTTGGACTATTAAGTTAATGAAGCCCAATTAGTGAAGTTTATTTTGCACAAATTAGACAGTTACAGTTTAAAGTTTCACATAATGTGATAATTATGGTTGTTTTGTATTGTGCAACAAATTGAAGTGGTCCGAATTGTACCAAATAGTAAATGATATGTGTGCGCTTAATGTTATATAGTTTGTTAGTCACCAAAGTGGCCAAACTAGAATGTTTAATGTCTACACATACATTATCTCCATGTTAACTTTATGCACGTATTATGTTTATATAGTTTGTTAGTCACCAAAGTGGCCGAACTAGATTGTTTATTAATTTTACATGCATCAAGTTATTTATTGTTTATATTATGTACGTGATTATGGTTTTATAGTTTGTTAGTCGCCAAAGTGGCCAAACTAGAATGTTTAAAATGTACGTACATAAGTAGTATATTTATTTTATGCGTGTATTAATGTCTATATAGTTTGTTAGTCACCAAAGTGGCCAAAATAGTATGTTTATGAAAGACGTGCATATATAAATATTGTCGTTTGTCCATTAAACTAATGAAATGCCTATTATTGAAAATAAATGGACAATTTACATTCACTATTGCTAGAAGTTAAGAATTTACCCAAAGGTAAATCAATTATTCTATGGATAGTGAATATAATGAGGTAAATTTATTAGTTAAATATATATTGTATATCCAAAGATGTCGTATATGTTTGATTAAAACTATTTAATTGCCTATTAAAGATTAAATGGCATTTAAATTATGATTGTGTGTCGTAGTATCTACCCAAAGGAGAATTACGATTTACTTTTATTGTTTGCTGAATCCATATTATTGTATCTCTATTTTGCATCTATTCTTCTTCATTCGCTTGCTTCATCTATTACAATGTTCAACGGATTGAACTTCTCTGAATGACATGAACAAGTCCAGTTCCACTTAGGTATGATGGATCTTGACTTGGCTCTGCTGAAAGAAAAACTTACTGCTATTACTGATATGAGCAGTAAGGATGAAAAGTCTTCCCATAAAGCATGGGAACGCTTTAACAGATTGAGCCTTATGTTTATGCGAATGACTATTGCCAACAACATTAAAAGTACGATTCCACAGACAGAAAGTGCCAGGGAATACCTGAAGTTTGTGGAAGAACGTTTTTGTTCTGCTGAAAAGTCTCTCGCTGGTACACTAATGGCTGAACTCACGACCATGAAGTTTGATGGGTCGCATAGTATGTAAAATCGTATCATCTAGATGAGTGATATTGCAGCAAGACTTCAGACTTTGGGGATGAAGGCAGATGACACCTTCTTGATTCAGTTATTCTAAACTCATTGTCTCTTGACTATGGACAATTTGAAATTAACTACTCTTAAGATTAAGTAGAATTTTAGTGAATTGTCCAGTATGCTTATTCAGGAGGAACCAAGACTTAAGAAATAAGGAAGTCATTCTATTAACCTCATGGGTCTAAAAGCTGGTAAAGGACTTAAAGTGAAGGCCAACAAGTTCAAGAAGAATAAAGCACCTGCTAAAGTTCAACAGAATGCTCATAAGGAACTCAAGGCAGATGTGTGTCGTTTATGTAGAAAGGAAGGACACTATCAGAAAGATTGCCTGAAACGTAAAATTTCATTCGAAAAGAAAGGTAATTTTAGTGCTTTTGTATGTTTCGAATCAAATTAAGTGGAAGTTTCTAATAATACTTGGCGGCTTGATTCTGGTGCAACTACTCATGTATCCACTATGTTGCAGGGATTCATTACGATCCGAATCACAAATCCAAATAAGAATTTCTTGTTCATGAAAAGTCATATAAAGATTCCAATTGAAGGCATAAGGACTTACTGCTTGATCTTGGACTGGACGTCATCTTGATCTATTACAGACTCCTTAAATTCCTTCAATTTTAGGAATTTGATTTCTTTTTCAAGACTTGATGTTATGGATTTGATTTTAAGTTTGGACATGAATGTTTCATTTTATATAAGAATACTATTCTTTTTTATTTTGGTGTTCTTATTGATGGTTTATATAAATTGAAACTCGATAATGTTTTTTTTTGAACTTCTTGCTCTTCATCAAAATATTGAAATTAAACGTAGTTCACTGGATGAAAGTTCGCTTTACTTGTGGAACAAACGCTTGGGTCATATATCCAAAGAAAGGATAGAAAAATTAGTAAAAAATGAGATTCTCCTGAATCTAGATTTTACTGATCTTGATATATGTTTGGATTGCATTAAGGGAAAGTAAACCAAGCATAGTAAGAAAGGTGCCACAAGAAGCACCAGCTTCTTGAAATTATACACACTGATATTTGCGGATCCTTTTGATGTTTCATCTTTTTGTGGAGAAAAATATTTTATCACTTTTATCAACGATTTTTCGTGTTATGGATATATCTATTTGCTGAAAGAAAAATCTCAAGCAACGGACACCCTCAAAGTGTATGTTAATGAGGTTGAAGGCAATTAGATAGAAAGGTGAAAATCATTAGGTCAGATAGGGGTGGTGAATATTATGGAAGAAATAACGAATCGGGACAATGTGTGGGTCCATTTTCAAAGTTCCTCGATGAACATGGCATATGTGCACAGTATACTATGCCAGAACAACAAAATGGTGTTACAGAAAGGTGTAGTCGGGCACTTATGGATATTGTTAGGAGTATGATAAGTAATTCCTCGTTATCCAAATATTTGTGGATGTATTCTCTTAGTACCGCTGTGTATTTATTAAACAAGATTCCTAGTAAGGCAATTCCAAAGATTCTTTTTGAACTGTGGACTGGAAAGGAACCTAGTTTAAGGCATCTGCATGTTCAGGTTTGCCTAGCGAAGGCTAGAATTTATAATCCACATAAAAAAAAAATTAAATTAGTTTCTCGAACAATAAGTGGTTACTTTATTGGTTACCCAGAGAAATCTAAAGGGTATAGGTATTACTGTCTGGACCATAGCTCAAGAATTGTTGAAACCGGTAATACAAGATTCATTGAAAATGGTGAAGTTAGTGGGAGTGTTGAACGACAAAGTGTGGAAATAAATGAGGTGAGGATTAATGTTTCATTAACCATGAATGTGCCTACTTCCACACCAATAACAAATATTGTTCCTGTTGTCAAAGAACACTTTGACAATATTGAACAACATTTGAATGAAACACTCCAGGAAGGAACTCATAAATATCTGACACAAATGAAAAATGATTATGTGGTTAATTTACAAGAGTCAGATTTTTGACACTGGACTTAAGAGATCCGGTTTCATTTCACAAGCCATACAAAGTACCGAGTCTGATAACTGGATTGATGCCATGAAAGAAGAGTTAAAATCCATGGATACAACATAGTTTGGGATCTCGTTAAATTGCCAGAAAGTTCTAAAAGAATCGATTGTAGATGGGTCTTTAAGACCAAACGTGATTTAATGGCAAAATTGAACGATCTAAAGCTAGACTTGTTTCCAAGGGTTATACTTAGAAAGGAGGCATTGATTATAAAGAGACCTTTTCACCCGTCTCAAATAAAGACTCGTTAAGAATTATTATGGCTTTGGTGGCTCATTATGATTTAGAGTTACACCAAATGGATGTGAAAACTGCCTTTCTTAACGTAAACCTTGAGGAGAAAGTTTGTATGGACCAACCAGAGGGTTTCAAAATCAAATGAAAAGGCCAGATGGTGTGTTAATGAAAGGAGTCAATGTATGGGCTTAAATATATCTCATGACTATGGTATATTAAGTTTAATAATACTGTAATATCTTTTGGATTTAAGAAAAGTACCGTTAATCGGTGAATATACCAGAAGATCAGTGGGAGTATGATTATGTTTAACCCATATGTTGATAATCTACAACTTGCTGCTAATGATTTGGTGATTTTGCATGAAAGTTTTCTCTCAAAGAATTTTTGAATGAAAGATACAAGTGAGACATCTTTTGACATGAATAAGATATTTCAGAATAAGTCATGTAATTGATGGATTGTCTCAGAAGTTGCGTCTCTTAAAATTCTAGAGAGATTGCATAAGTATTCACCTATAATTTATCACTTAAAAGATGCATAAAGTGTTGTGGTACCTGAAAGAAACAAGGGATAAATGTTTATGTATATGAGGTCCAATATAATGAAAGTTGATTGGATACTCTGATTCAGCTTTACCAAATATTTTGACAGTTAAATATAACAAATAAAACCACACTTAATATTTTGTTTCTATTATGTGAAGGAAAAATAATGTGGAATAATGTTAAGTAAACTATCGTTATATCATCAAGAATGGAAGTGAAATTTGTGACATTATGTTTGAAGTCACTATTCACGCTTATGGTTGCAGAACTTCGTTTCAGTACTTGGGGTTGTCGACGCCATTACCAAGCCGCTGAAACTTATGGTGATTGGTCTGCAGTAGTGTTCTTCTCTAAGAATGAAAATTACTCTAGAGGTACCAGACTTAAGGAAATAAAAGTACCTTATCATCAAAGAGAAGACAATTCAGAAACAAAGAGTGTCTACTAAAATGATCTCATGATTGTAGATCTATTAATGAACGTTTTCAACCAAAGACATTTAAAGAATTAATATGTACATATAATGAGTCTTGATTGTACTTATGACTGATGTACTTATGATGTTTTCACACTCTGAGCTCAATTATGTGTTTCTGATATACATTAATGAATTTCCTATTTCTCATAAGGGTGTACACATTATTGTTTTGAGATATTACAGGATAAGTCTCAATGAGACATTATTGTGGACCATAATGTTAAATGTTTTATAGCTTATGAACCTGGTATGATAAATTGCTAGTGTTGTAGTATATGGAAGGGAGTACGTAGCACAAAATTATGTATAACCGCCATAACTCGCATTAGTGGTTTGTCATATTGTGGTATGCATGATGGACATTATAGAAGAGATTTATTTTATGCGCAGCTAATGTTTATGTCATTTAATATTAGTGTTATGTAGTCATTGGGCCAAGTGGGAGAATATTAGAATTTTATTATTCTTATATGTGACCCAATTAATGTAAAGCCCATAACTAATATTTAATGAAGAATAAATCTCGTTTGTTAGATCGGTTACTTGATGGACGTGCCAGATTAAGTCACAACTTATATAAATTGGTCCTTCCTCCACCCATTAGGGTTACCACAAAATCTCTACATCTTTTTCATCACTGACGGCCGTGGTAACGTAAGGCAAGGGCAAGGAGGTAGAAACCAATTTCTACAAGTAACGCTTCCGCCCTTCTCTACGATAATGTCTTCCGCATCAGGTATGTTTCATGTAACATCTCTGTCTTCCGCATCAGGTATGTTTCATGTAACATCTCTCTGTAAGATTATCATATTCAAGATCCTAGTATGCATTAGGTTAATCTACAGCGTTCACCGAAAATTGAAAAATCGAAGAAAAATATAACCGGAAAAGCTAGTATGTAGATAAATACCTATTTAAAATTTATAATTGCACATACATATATCTATTTTATATAAAATTTAATGGTACATATTGATCTATTGCACTTTTGATTCGTAATCTAAGTGTTTGCCTTCTAGTAATCAATTCTTTGCCTTTACTTTCTAGTTTAATTTGTTGTCTTTATTTTAATAAGTTTAAGAATCTACTTCATGTTTAAAATAGCCCGTATTTGAGTCATGTAATTCACCATTATTTAATTTAATTAATGTAACGTCAAAATATCAATTGGTAAATCACAACTTTTTGCGCAAAAAAAAGTTCATGGTGAGAAGTTTTAAATTTCTAGAAAATGGCTAAATTTTAGGACAATGGATACGATTTTCTAGAAGAAGCTGCACACATTACTTAATTACATATACAGTTCCTTGGGGCGTGACCCTTTCCCGGACCCAACTAATGCGGAGAGCATGCTTTGTGCACCAGACTACCATTTTTTTAATGCAATTCCTTTTTTTTTTTCCAAAGAATAATTTATTTGATAGTGCTATGCTGGAATATAGTCACTTTAATATGTATATTATCGTATATTTTGTAAAAAACTCGGTGAAAACTGAAAAAATAAAATAAAAAACCCCAAAACCAAAGTGCTGAAAATCAACTTAATAGGCTCACTTTGATTTCAATACTTGAAAAAACAACTTAATTAGTTTAATTATTTATTAGAGGAAAGCTGATGCAACCGAATCATGAATACCCCTAACACAACTACTGTTGGAAAAAAAGAAAAATAAAGGGAACACAATCTACTTTGTCATTGGATAAAATTTCACGAAGACTATAAGGGGTCGTTTGGTATCCTGTACAAGTATAAATAGTCCTTGGGTAAAAAATTAGTATTGTCTTATACTTTGTTTGGTTACTAATTTTGGGATAAGTTACACCAGAATTAGAAATAGTAATGGGATAAGTTAACCTTTCCAGATGGTGGAATAATAGTACCATAATTAGTTATCCCTGAATAAAACAATGAAAATGACAAAAATACTCTGAGTCCCTGATCAAACCATTTTTCTACTAAATAAGGGGAGGGTATTTTTGTAAACAAACAACTTCTTCTTAGAAATTATGCAATACATGTTATTTTTAATACAACAAACTAAATAGTCAATAAAAAAGTAATACCAGAATAATTAATCCCAATATAATTAATCTCAATATAACTAATCCCAACATAAATAATCCCGACATAACTTAATTATCTTCAAACCAAACGACCCATAAGATCCTTCCACTTCTAAAGCAGTTCTTATACTACAAGCCAAGTCTTGAAAGATCTAGTTACTTTTCGTAGACAAGCAAGTGCATTAAAAAAAAAAGAAAAAAAAAAAGACATCTATTGCCTCACACTGAATTTAATTAATTTGTTATATATATATATATATATATATATATATATATATATATATATATGTATGAAATTATTTATTGTAATTAAGCTTTATTTAATAGTTGAATGTGAAACTGAAGATTATGTTGATACTCAAACTAAAGTGACGAATTCAGTTTGTGACAGAGAATATATTATAAGATTTTGAACAAAATCGAATATTAGGGGGAATAATTTTGGATATATTCTTAGTTCAATTGAGGCTTTCAGCTAGTTAGTACAAGGTCACTCTGCGGTTAATTATACAGGTGGTTGTCAATCACATCTCACCCCAGTTTGAGATTGTGACAATATAGAAATTAACTCAACTAGTAATTTGATGAAGAAAGTATAGTTAAATATTTGGTCTATATATATCTACTTAGCCTTCAATTTTGAACGCTTGATTTAATAATATAAACCAATGTTTATTTATTAGTAGCTTTTATGTAATCACATATCTCGATTTTAAATATTCCAGTTGAAGTAAGGTATTGTTTGACCTGTATGGAGTAACGTGACATTCTCACTAGGAATCTACTGTCAAAACCTTAAGGGATCGTTTTGTACGCAGGATAAGATGAGATATTTCAAGATTAAGTTTGGGATAAAATTTATGCTGTGTTTAGTTGATGATATAAATTATACCGTCAACCAAACACAGTATAAAATTTATCCCAAGCTTAATCTGAAATATCCCACCTTAATTATCCCATGCATCCAACTTGGGTGGAATAAATGAGTCCCACGTATATAATTCCAGGACTATAATTCTGAGATAATTTAGTTCGCAAACCAGACGATCGCATGAAGCACGTCTAACACATGTAATAATACTTCAAACTTCTTACTTCGACGTGTCTTTATACCATGTGATATGTCCCCAAAAGTTGCATCAGGAAGGTGAAAAGTCTTGTTAAGGAACAATAACAAACATTTTAGGTTGTTACGCATTTTATTAAAACCAAAAAAATCTTGTAACTCTCAACTACGTACAAATACTTTAGTTTAAATTCTATGCATTGATAATGTAAAAATTAGAGATTTACATAATCAAATCACTTATTAAATAAGTACACACATTTAAATCAGGTTTGATTAATAATTGATAAGTTGTGTTACATTCTATGTTTTGATGATTTGTCAAATAGCTGGAGAACCAGAGAGGGACCTGGTCTACTATGTGTTCTCTCTGTACATCGTACGATCCAACGATGAATGTTGTAGTGTTCGCTCTTCGCACACAAGTACAACAGAGCTGCTGCGGCCGTGCTTTAAGTCAAATGTGGGATGAGTGGTCTCTATCTCATCCCACATGCTCTCCAATATATATGCAACATGTTACAACACATTAAGCATCACTTGGAAAACCTAGAATAACTTTAAAGTGCAGCCGTCACGAGATTCTCCAAGTGTTCAAAACAAAGCTGACCACAAACTGAAGGACAAGATCCCAACAACTGAAGATGTCAACGTCTCTTAGTTTGTTTTGAGCTTTGTTTATGTTCTTTAACTTGAAAACCTACTCTTCTTTAAAGAAGCTGTTGTAGGTAGCTTAAATTCTCAGTAGGTGTGTGTAGGCAGTTTACTTATTCAATCTATTTAGTGGTACTCTTGGCTAGAGTTAGTCAAGGTGTATTAGTTGGTTTGGCCAGAGGTAGTCAAACTTAGTTGAGTGTGTGGCGTAATTAGTCATAGCATGTAGCTTACAATAGGGTTATTGTAAGGGTGAGAGATTAAGGGTTTAATTCCTAGGTTACAACAGGTTGTAATCTGAAGTTGCTCAGTGTAGTGGAGTTGAAATCCTACATGGTAGGTCGTGATTTTTAATCCCTTGAGCAAGGAGTTTTCCACGTGAATATCTGTGTTATTTACTTATTGCACTGTCTGAGGGAACTGGTAGACAACCAGGCCCCTTCATATGTTGTTTGGTGGACACATAGGTTTCATCAATTGGTACCAGAGCAGGTGCTTTCTAAGAGGTTAACATCTAGAAAGAGGCGTTCAAATGGCTGCTCCACCAAACTTAGAGGAAGGACAATCGATTACAAGACCACCAGGGGTTAGTGGAAAGTAATACAGATGGTGTGTATCAAGCGATGATGAACCAGACATGGAATGTCTCACTCGCAAATTCCAAATGATGGTTAAAAGAATCGGAAACACCAGCAGGAAATCCGGTCGCTCCAGCAAAGAGGGTCCTCTTTACAGCGAGCTCACGATGAATATGAGTCAATCCTTGCACTCATGGCCAAGATGCAGATAGTAACGATGATCAAGATAAGGTTGAGGTAAACGGAGCCGGTCAAAGATGGTACATGGATAGTGGCTACTCAAAGCACATGACCGGTAAAAAGGATGATTTTCTTTCACTCAAAGCCTTTAAAGATGGGAGTGTGTCCGTTGGAAACGACAACAAAGGGTACATTCTTGGAGTGGGTAAAGTTGGAAGGACACTTTCTCATGCTATTAAAAATGTGTACTATGTAAATGGTTTGAAATATAGCTTGTTAAGTTTGTCCCAAATCTGTGAAAAAGGGAATGAAGTAAAGTTCCTGTCATGCTCTTGCACGCCTTCACAAATCTCAAAACTGGTGAAGTGGTGCTGACTGCTAAAAGATTCAAGAATGTATATATTCTAGACTTTTGGCTCTCAAAATGAAAATGACCTGACCTGTCTAAGTGCAATGGAGGATGACCCTTAGCTTTGGCACATACGACTAGGGCATGCAAGCTTTTCGTTACTAAATAAACTTGCACACAGACGACTGGGGCATGCAAGCTTTTTGCTACTAAACAAACTTTCTGTGAAGGACCTGGTCCGTGGACTACCAAAAACAAAATTTAAAGATCACAAGACTTGTGACTCTTGCATAAAAGGGAAGCAAGTGAGATCCTCCTTTCAAACCAAAGAAAGAAGTAAGTACCTCAAGGCCACTTGAACATCTTCACATGAATCTATGTGGACCGATGAGAATACCGAGCAGAGGAGGAAAGAAACACATTTTTGTGATTGTGGATGACTATTCCAGATTTACCTGTACTCTGCTATTGAAAAGTATGGATGAAACATTCCCTGTGTTTTATGCCTTCGTAAAACAGATCCAAGTAAAACTTGGCACGCACATTGTGAGTATTAGATCTGATCACGGTACTAAATTCAAAAATTCTAAGTGTGAAGAGTTCTGTGCTAAAAATGGTATCAGTCACAAATTTTCTGCCCCTAGAACACCTCAACAAAATGGTGTTGTGGAGCAAAAAGACAGAACTCTTGAAGATATGGCCAGAACAATGTTAATAGCTAGTGGTGTGTCTAAAAATTTCTGGGCTGAAGCTGTCAACACAACCTGTCATGTAATAAACAGATGCATGATCAGGTCTCTACTTGAAAAGACTCATTATGAGCTATTAAATGGAAGAAAGCCCAAGCTGACATACTTACGAGCATTTGGCTGCAAATATTTTGTCCTAAACAACGGCAGGGAAGCCTTGGGAAAGTTTGATGCTAAAAGTGATGAAGGTATCTTCCTTGGTTACTCATCCCACAACAAAGCATACAAAGTCTAAAACAGCAGGACCCAATGTGTAAAGGAAAGTGTGCACGTGATCTTCGATGAGTCAAATTCCCAATTAAATGATAGGACTCCAAATGATGAAGATGAAGATAGAGTCTTTCCAAAAGGACCAACTGAAGCCATTGAGATCTCAAATGGAAAGACGGAGTTGATGAATCGAATCAAACAAGTTGATGAAGAAGATGCTGATAGTCCCCCAAAAGGTGCAGAGGGACCTGATTCTCAGATTACTACACTTGAAGCAGAACATAGAGTGGCAGATGTTGTCTCAGGCACTCCTGAAGCTAATCAAGGAGGTGGAAGCCACGTATCAGTCAATGCTAATGATGGATCCAACACCGAGAAAATTGGTCCATCCATTTCTGCGGTTCAAGCCTCTAATTAGAAGCACAGAGGATCCCATCCTCTTCACAATGTGATTACTCCCTTGGACTCAGGTATTTAAACAAGATCCAACCCGAGAAATATGTTTACATTTTCTGCCTTCCTATCCCAAACTGAGCCCAAAAATATCAAAAAAGCCTTGAAGGATGCTGACTGGATAGCTGCTATGCAAAAAGAGCTCTACCAATTTGAAAGAAACAAGGTGTGGCACTGGCACCTAGTCCCCAGACCATTAGATAGAAAGTAACAAGGGAATAGATGACTCGTCCATGGAGTTAGATGGGTGTATTTCTAAGAAGGAAAAGGGTGGATCAAATATCCTACACAACGAAGCTGAGATTTTGCACAAACCTTCCAAGCCATGAAAAACGGTGAGGGTGTTATTGGTAATTTGAAGTCTGGGTTTGTGAAATTAATAAGGGACTCGAAAGAGGGACCAGATCCCTTAGCCCAAGAGGAATATGAGTCTCCTGCACTCAGTATGCTCCCCATCTGGGATGGAACACCTGGTTCCTCAAAGGTAGATTTCGAACTCATGGTCAACCCTGAACCCATATCCATGGTTGTCGTACCCTTGGGTGACATGTCTCATGAGAAAGAACTTAGCTCCTCTAGTCACACTGTTGAGTCTAAGGGAGATGAGATACGTATAATCTTTCAGTGAAAAAAGAACTCCTACGCATAAGATGCCTAAGGACAGAGCTGCGCCTACCATTGTAAAGAGCATCCCCACCGAAGCACCGAGAACCAGGCAAAGCAGATTAGTTGCCGCACTTGCCTTGGATAATGCTCTAAAGGCTAATAAAGTTAAGGGTACTAGGCATACTAAACGACAAATTGGGTCTCATAGGGTGGATGATGGAGACATCGTGCTGGATGCAGATGTTGAGATTTCTGACAGCGGTGATATTGTAGAAGGTGTTCTTCAGAAAGGGAAGTCACGTAAAAATAAAAAGTGCGGGGAGACCTACTGAAAATGACAATAACTCACTCTAACCGAGCCACGAGTTACTAGGCCTCGTTCTTCACTGAAGAGAACAAGTAGCAGTCGAAGGGAATTAGGTCTCTCTAAGCACTAGCGGAGTGGCAAAAGTGCTACTCAACTTGAAAAGAAACGAAAAGAAAAGTTAAGGGTCAAAAGGTGTTGTTAGGAAGGGTGTTTGATCCTGCTATTGCTGATCAATATGATATGAAGGAGTTGCTTGAGGTAGTTGACTTCCATAAATGGAGTCACCTGTTCGTTCCACGTATACCTGCTGTAGTTTATGCAAATCTGTGCTATACTGATGATCGCACACTGATTGCATCAGTAAATGATACTGCTTTCGAGCTTAATGAGGAGACATTTGGAAAAATAATGGGGGTTCCTACCGAAGGGATCATGTTCATAGCTGGAGAAGAGGCATTGGATAGCTTCAAAGGTGTAATCGCCAAACGAGCGGTAAAGATGCCTGGCGAGATTTCACAAGAAAGAGCTCAAAACTGAGTACCAGCTTAGGTTCGAATTAGTCAACAAAGTGCTTCTACCGCGGTCTGAAGGTCGCACTATTGCATCGGTAACAGACCCTGGTTCTTTTTGAAGCTCTGTTCGCCCTTTAGCCCATCAGTTTGCCAGCGACCAGGATCCAGTATATTATCAAGGTAGTAAATGCACGGGAAGGGCGATATGGGCTCCCTTATGGTTTCCTCTTGACCAAAGTCATGGCGCATTTCCACATGCAGCCCGGCAAAGTCACTAAGGGGTCTAAGAAGCACATGCTCACAGCAGCAACCTTAGAGGAATGCTAGTGTGTACCCAAGAAAGGGGGTGTCGGCGGCGTCTCTACCATCTCTACGCTTCTTGAAGCTTAGGAGGTTGCAAATGCTGAAATTCATAGGGTTACTACTGAAAAAGATCTTCTCAAAGCCGAGCTATCCGAAATACCACGGGAGTCTGGCCCTTCTGGTGCTTTGGAGGCTGCCAACGCTGAAATTGTGCGACTAAAGACCGCAAATGAATGACTTAAGCAAAAGGTTGATGCCCTTCGTGACCAAATGCTGCAAGATCAGCGCAGCAGTAATGGGCGTATTGATAAACTCCTGAAGGCTTTTATCCCTCAATTCTCATGACACTCTCTTTCCTGATTCTCTAAGATCGGTTCTCCCTCTTCCTTAAGTCAGCCTTTATGCTATCTCTCTCCTTTTCTCTTCTGTATGATTTGGCACTGTGACCATTGAAATTTTTATGCACTATATTGATCTGACTGCTATCTCCTGGGTACCATCTCTGTTGTTTTGGGAGTTACTCTGTCTTGTGCATTGTTACTTGCTTTCTTGTTCATAAACTGTTCGTGCCGTGTTGCCCAAGCGGCTCCGAGTTAATGCTATTGAACTTCTTTTTGGTTGTCAACTTTGTTTCTTTTCGATGATGCCAAAAGGGGGAAAAAAGGATGGTAGATGATGTGTAAAGGAAAGGGAAGACGATATGTGTAAGGGGGAAGATGATATGTGTCATATGTAAGGGGAAGACGAAATAAATGTGTTGTTTGATAACATGTTGCTTGCTTTAAAATGGTCTGTTTTGCAGGGGGAACATCAATTCTGCGTTTGTCATCATCAAAAAGGGAGAAATTGATATGTCGTGTTACATTCTATGTTTTGATGATTTGTCAAACAGCTGGAGAACGCAGAGGGACCTGGTCTACTATGTGTTCTGGTCTACTATGTGTTCTCTCTGTACATCGTATTACAAGAATAAATGTTGTAAAGCCGCACCGCCACCGCACACAAGTATAGCAGAGCTGCTGCGGCCGTGCTTTAAGTAAAACGTGGGATGAGTGGTCTCTATCTCATCCCACATCGATCTAGTAAAAGCGACAAATAATTAATTACTGTTACAAATTAAAATTTACCAATAATATAAAAGTGATGATTATACCGTCAATATATATAACTTGTCTCCGACATTTTTTTCCAGTCATAAAAGGCTGTAGACATGTTGGTATTTCCAATCTAAGGGGCTATGATTATCTCTATATAAAGATATTTTAAAACACTCCCCACAATGGGATACAAATACCTACTACCTTTCATAATAATGTCTCACAGTTTCCATTAATATGGAAATGAGACTTGATTGATTGACATCTCTAATGTGCAAAGTTGAGAGGTTAATTTCAGTCATGTGAAAACTCTAAAAAAAGATGCCATTACTAGATGATCAGACTCTTTCATCTTTTATGTTTTCGAAATCCAATTGGGAGCATATGGAATAGCTTTAATTTGTCCTACACTGCCTAAATCTAAAGTTTGGTTCGACTTGACAACCAGCGACCAATTCTAAGTGGCTGACTATATAAAAATTGAAAACGAAAACAATAAGTTTTTCTATCAGTATGTTTTTCTTTTGTTCCAACCTGTATTGGTATGTTCTATTATAACAATAACATATCCAGTGCAATTCCACAAGTAGAGTTAGGGGAGGGAGGATATACACAGATTTTACTTTTACCTTTGTGAGGGTAAGTATTTTAGACTGTATAAAAATATTTAGGCACGTTCAGACATAAATTGATTTTTGTCTTTTTATTCAAGTTTCTTTCCAAAATCCTGGTTGGTGATACATTCGTCGATTTTTCACTTCAAACTTGAGTTTTTCAAGTTTTAAAAATCGATCGGCTTGAATAACGTTCAAGTAAAAAGAGAAAAAGACTTCCTTATAAATAATTTTCAACTAAAATGAGAAAAAGACTTCCCTTATAATTTTTCAACATTTTTTCAAGTTTAAAGTACGTTCAAAAACATCTTTCAAATACATTTTTCAACTTAACTGCAAATACTACTTTCTTTCAAATATTACTTAATTTATTTTCAAACATACTTAAACTATCACATTACTTACAAAGTATTAACCATACATAATTCATTACACGTCAACCAATAAGTTAATAAAAATAATAACTAACAATAAGTTAATAAAAATAATAACTAACATGTTATGAAGTTAAATTATACTGAAAATATAATTAAAATATTTATATACTGTTAGCTAGTGTGTATGACATAAATCTCTTTGTTTCCTTCTCGGCTTAATAGGGAATTAGTCCTACAGAGAAGACAAAATACCAACAAGGTTATGGTGAAGTGGTAAATATTCTTTTATCCTTAATTAGAGATTTCATGTTCAAACCCTGATTATGAAGTCACTTCTGCTAGAGAGTACATTATCCCAATATATATGAACTTCTTGGTGTGAATCAGAATATAATCGGCTGGTTTCAATATAAGTACCCAACATCGAATGAAAAATCGAAAAAAAGAGAATAAGATAGAGCAACTTCTCCATGTGATAAAACCCCAAAGTTGCGGTTAAGGGTAGGATAAAGAACATAAAAAGGAGTCATTACCAACAATCTAACTCATGGTTTGTGGGTTTTACTTTCACCGACTTGGTGTTCGATTTATATGATAAACCTTTCTTTTTAGGATGTTACAAAAAGAACAACATGCTTTTTTACTTGAAAGCTATTTAATTTGTGCATCTCCGTTTTATTCTTACGTACTCACATGATTTATATATCATGGTCCCTTTATAGTATAAAAGTTCAAAGTCATTTTAAGAAAATTAAAATTGAAAAGATATGTGAAGCTCTAATAATTTATAAATTAAAAATATAAATCTGACATTTTGTGTATATTTAATTTATATATAAAAAAATTTCTTTATTTTTAAAAGGTATAAGTCCAATCAAATACTTTCACATAAAATGGAATTGAGTGTAATACATAAAGAAACTTTGTTTGGTGTTTTAAGATGGAGAGCGTTTATTTCCAAGTCTCAACTGTTTATTTTTCTTTCTCTCTCTCTCTCTCTTTTTTGTTTTTTGGGAGGGCTGCATCTACCGTGTAACCTACGAATTCACTTGAATTCAATAGTTTTTGCTTAGTTTCGGTATATGTATTGAGAGATTCACTAAATATTTTAACTATGAAGCCAATAATTATTATGACATAATTAATTTAGTTTGTTTGAGGAACCCGTAAACTCCAAATCATGAGTTCGTATCTGGGCGAGGGGAAGTTAAACAAGAATTAGCTAAAATCTTGATTTTTTTTGTTAAAATACAAACTTTGGCAAATGTGAAGGAACATCGAAATATTAAATTGAATAAGAAAAAGAAGAAACTAAACTAGAGGAAATGAGATCTCTCTTGCCCTCTTACAAGTTGAATAGAAGAACATGATTTTTTGCATCTCTTACGTAAAAAATAAAGATCTTTTAAAAGAGTCATAAAACTAAAAAAAGTTTGTAAAGGGCTAAAAACTATTTCTCCTCATCAGCTCGTATAATATGGAGTAATTAAGTTGGATACTTTCGAATTTAACAAACAAATCTGAACCCAAACAAGAAGAAAGAAGTAAAGAAAATACTAGTATTGCCTTGTCTATTTTCGTCCTACGCATATTATATGTAGTTGTAGCGAGACCAACCTGAAGAAATAACAAAAGCACTTTCCAGTGTTGCCAAATATGCATTTTCTACAAGGTCTAAAGTGACAGTATTTATTCAAGTATAGTAAAATACAATGTTGTATACAAGGAAACCTAAGACCTCGCAAAGCTATTTATTGCCCGAAGAAAAAAACAAAAGAAAGAAGAGCCAAAGCCATAACTGCACTATCTATATAGTACATAGCCTTTTAACTGCAAAAAAGATAGGCACACAGACACTTCTTATTGAAAATTTTCAGATTAAAATATTAGATTTGAAAGAATATTTTACTATTTTTAAAGTATAATGGGAAGGGGAAAGGTAGAACTGAAGAGAATAGAAAACAAGATAAACAGGCAAGTGACATTTGCAAAGAGAAGAAATGGATTACTGAAAAAGGCTTCTGAACTTTCAATTCTTTGTGAAGCTGAAGTTGCTCTTATCATTTTCTCCAACCGTGGAAAGCTCTATGAATTTTGCAGTAGCTCGAGGTACGTTTTTACTGTCCATATCTTTCATTTAAGCTCGTTTATATATAAATCTTAAAAATTAAACATATTTGCAGAAAAATAAGATTCAGCTAGGGATGGGACAAAACTGCCTGAAACTAAGCTCCCGTTTGGCCATATATTTTGGAAGCTTTTTCCAAAAAAAAAAAAAAAAAAAAAACACACACACACACACAATTTGAAAACATTGTTTGTTCACGGAATTTGATCAGTTTTGAAATAAATTTGAAGAAAAATTTTCAAGTTCCAAAAACTGGTTTGGGTTTGGACCAGTTTTGGATGAAATTTTCTTTCACTAAAACTTCAAATATTTTTCAACTAAAATGCTTGTCACTTCAAGTTCCAAAAACCTTTTTTTCAACACAACTTCAAATTTCTTTTTTTCAAGTTTCACAAGATCAAATATTGAAAATGTTAGCTAAGAGATACTCCCTTGTTTCAATTTATGTGAACTCATTTCCTTATTAGTCCGTGCCGAAAAGAATGACCTTTTTCTATATTTTGAAACAATTTACCTTTATGCAATGATTTATAGCTACACAAAATATATGTGACTCATTTTACACCACAAGTTTAAAAGTCTTCTCTACTTTCTTAAACTCTGTGCCCAATCAAATGGATTCACATAAATTGAAACGGAGGGAGTAGTATTATATATATCATGTTCATGTGCAATGTGGTTTTGTTTTGTTAGTTTTTCCTTTAACTATGTTTTTTTGGTTTTTGGTTGTTGAGTATTGATGTTAGATCTGAGTCAAATAAAGATCAAATTTTCATTTGATCAGATTTTTTTTGCTTGTAGATTTACAAATGCCATTAGTATCTTAAGGATGAACTAAGAAACCAAAGGACACTTCCATGATCCAACTTAATCAATTAGATTATGATTTGATGTTCCACAACTCCATTTTTTTTTTTTTTTTTAATTATCCTCACTTTATATGTTCCCCAACTACAGACCCAGAAAAGAAAAGCCTCATAATCTTAGATTTGAAAATCACAAAAAGCCTGAAAAATAATGTGGTTTGAGGATTTGCATGTAACATTTGAAGACTCTTTTTTTCATGCTTCAAATATGGTGAACATTTGCAGACTTGATATTCTGCTTTCAGTCTGAGTCTATAAAATCATAATCATAGATTCACGGCTCATTTACTTTTTAAATTTCCTCAATAAATTTTCATTTTTACCTTAGTTATGTATAGCAACTTTTAACCCAAAAAAAAAAAAAAAAAAAAAAAGAGACTAACTTTATCATGCATATGAAAACTAGCTCAAATTGAGTTATGGAGTGATGTATACATGTATCAGTCCTTCAGATCTTTTTTGGCAATTGATTTTCTGAATATCTGTATTGTGAATTAATTTTTACTTTCTCCGGTTCAGAATAAGTGTCCACTTAGCCTTTAGTACACCCTTTAAAAAAATACTTAGCCTTTAGTACACCCCTTAAAAAAATACTAACTCCTAGAAAAAAATAGATATTTTGATTAAACTACCCTTAATTAAAATGGAATTAATAAGACTCTTGATTATAACATGCCTCGAATAAATTTCAAATGGCTAGAAGAAACCATAAGTAAGCTTAATAAGTCTCATCATATTCATGGCAATCAAATTTGGAATGTGTAAAAAAGTGACGAACTTAGGATTTTCAGTCTTGGTGCATATCAATGTTGAACTTATTTAATGATATCATAGAAAATTTGAGTAAAATTTTGAAAGATTTCTGAGAGATATGTATGCTTTCCAATACTTTTTCTTGAGTCGAGGATGTATCGGAAACAACCTCTCTACCTTTCAAGGTAGGGGTAAGGTCTGCGTACACTCTAAAATCCTCTTCAGACTCCACTTGTGGGTTACAGTAGGTATATTGTCATTGTTCTAAGACATATGTAAACAAGGGCGGATCTGAAAAAATAAAGTTAATTTCTTCTTGATTATGTAAATGAACACTTATTTTGGGTCAAAATAAAAAGGCTAAGTAGAGACTTATTATAAACCAAAGAAAGTAACATAGAAATCCTCGTTAATTTCCTTCTGGTTAGTAAGACATGAGTTCTTACCAAAATGACATCTTGAAAGTGACCTTGATTGTCCTATTCCCCTCCATTAGGGGTAAGTCTATCCTCGCATTTTTTCTGTATGCATCATCAGTTCTTTTTCCTTGGCTGTGAATGCATCCTGACGTTGCCAACAAACAACAACAACTAACATATAATCCCGCCAGGCCGGGTCTGGAGAGGGTAGAGTGTACGCAGATCTTGTAGGAAAGAATAGGAAGAGAATATTTTTCTTAGAGAATGCTCAAGTTGTATTAGGCTACTTAAGGCCACTTGAGATGATTACAGTCATCAATTGTATCTCTATTTATACTACTCAAAAAACCAATTCAAAAGTCTTGCACAAATAACTAGATGCATGTATCACAATTCACTAGATACATGTATCATAAACTTTTAAAAGATTTCTTGAAAAACTAAGAGATAATATTGAAAGACTAAATGATATTCTTGAAACAATAAAGAACTCCTAGAAAACATAAAAGTCAAGGATAGTATCCTAGGAATGCATTAATTCCAACACTCCCTTAATGCATTTGCTTGACAACTCCAATGCGTTCTCGAAGATAGCAAAACTTTTCTCTAGGAAGTGCTTTGGTGAAGATGTCGAAGTTGTTCTCCCGTCCGGCAATAATGCAACCGAATTTCACCTTTCTCTTGTGCTTCTTCTCGGATAAAATGGTACTTGATGGACATATGCTTCGATCTTTCATGGTTGACCTGATTTTGGTAATGACAATCGCCGATTTGTTATCGCAATACAAAACAGTCCCTTTTTTTTTTTTTCACCAATATCTTCAAGAATTCTCCTAAGCCAAATAGCTTGAGAGAGTAGCCTTAGCCGGCCGAGACATATTCTCGCTTTCTGAAGCGGATCGAGCAACAACACTTTGCTTTTTTGACAACCAAGAACAAATGCTTGAACCAAATAAGAAAGCATAACCAAGTACTCTTCATGTCATCTATACTTCAAACCAAATACTATCGAATAGTCAATTAAGTCCAAATCTCCATCAAATTTGTACATTATCCCATAATCCATCGTTCCTTGCAAGTAGCGTAGAACATGCTTGCAGCCTCCAAAATGCACTTGGCTTGGTTCTTGCATGAACGGATAATAAACTAGCAAGAACATAATGTCGTGTCTTTGAAGTAAGATATAAGAGGGCTTCCAATCAAGCTCCCGTAAAAGTGAGCTATTAGCTTTCTTGCTCCATCATCTTTTCTCGAATTTCTCATTCGTCGCTAATGGTATGGCACGTACCCGCAATCCATCATTCTAAATTTTTGAGGAATACTTTTAGTACACTTCTTTTTGAGAAATAAAATTCCTTCTTTCACTTGAGAAACTTCAATGCCCAAGAAATAACGTAGCAACCCAAGATCACTCATTTCATAGGTTTGCATCATATCTTGCTTGAATTTTCGCATCATCTTCGCATCATTTCGTAAAAATCGTATCATCCACATAGAGGCAAACAATGACAATGCCGCCATGTTTTTGCTTCACATACAAAAGTTGGCTTCGCTTTTTACTTCTTTGAAAATTATTTTTCGTAAAGTATGTATCAATTTCATTGTACCAGGCTCGGCGCTTGTTTCACCTATAAAGAGCCTTTTTTAGCCTCGTACACCTTCTCTTCTCCCTCGAACAAAAAAATCCGAGGTTGCTCAACATAAATTTCTTCATCAAGTTTTCCATTTAGAAATGCGTACTTAACATCAAGTTGAAAAATCTTCCATTTCTTTTGTGAAGAACAACAATCAAGGTTCTAATTGTCTCAAGACGTGCAACCGGAGAGAGAAAGTTTCGTAGAAATCAATACCGGCTTTTGAGTGAAACCTCTAGAACCAACCTTGCTTTGTGCTTTTGAATTTCTCCTTCGATTGAGTTTGATTTTGTAAATCCATTTTAGACTTACAACTTCTCTTTCTTTGGGTACATCCACAAGCTCCCAAGTATTATTTTTCTCAATCATCCGAATTTCTTCTACCATGGTTGTCTTCCAAACATCATGCTTTATTGCCTCCTCATAATTTTCTGGCTCAATACAGAAAAGCCGCATCTTTGATAGATGTCACTCAACATTCTTGTTCCTCTTGAGGTGGTTCTTCATCTTCCGGATCCGAGATTTCTCCCCCTCGAGGGACATCTTCCTCTTCCTCATCCTCTTCTCGACTTGGCACATTTAAAGAAATGATAGAAGTATTCTCCACCTTTTTATCTTTCCAATTCCATGCTATTTTTTCATCAAAAATGACATCTCTACTAACAACAAGTTTGTTAGTTTTGACATCGAGAAGCCTATAGCCTCTTGTCACATCACTATAACCAAGAAATATACATTTTTGACTATTTTCATCCAATTTTGTTCTTTTTTCAGCAGGTGCATGAGCATAACAAATACACCCGAAAATTTTAAAATGACTTACAGAAGGTTTCATTCCACTCCAAGCTTCAACTGGTGTCTTATCCTTCAATGCCTTTGTCGGGCACCTATTGAGGATGTACACTGCTGTATGTACTGCTTCTGCCCAAAAATATTTTGGCAGCCCTTTCTCATTCATCATCGTTCTGGCCATTTCAACAATGGTTCTGTTTCTCCTTTCGTATACACCATTTTGTCGAGGAGTGTACCCCGCTGTAAGTTGCTTCTCAATGCCTTCATTTTTGCAATATTCTTCAAATTCTCGACTTGTGTATTCACCTCCTCTCGTCATCGCGAATGATTTTGATGTCGTTGTGCCTTTTGCTTCTCAACAAAGGCTTTAAATCTCTTGAATGTAGCAAATGTTTCGACTTTTCTTTCAAGAAATAAACCCAAGTCATTCTTGAAAAATAATCAATAAAAATTAGAAAGTACCTTGGCTTCCCAGACGGAGTCTTCATTCGTCCACAAACGTTTGTATGGATTAGTTCCAAAAGTACACTTGCTCTCCAAGACTTCCCTTTTGGAAAAGACTTTCTATGTTGCTTTCCCATAATACAACTTTCACATGGATCCACCTCGCATGTATCTCAGAAGGCCTTGCTCCATGTCTTTGCTTCGAAGCTTCAAACCATGAAAATTCAAGTGACAAACCTTTTGTGCCAAAGCCATGAATCATCTACAACTTCATTTTTGAATGCATTGTAATGAAGTTGTAAAGGAAAGTTTCTTTTTATCATCTTTACTTCAACAATGACTTGATTTGGCTCAATTTTATCATAAATTCTACAACAATTATCTCCGAACACAAGAGAATAATCATTTTCCATAGCCGACCAACACTAAGCAAATTTTCTTCCAAGTCGAACATAAAGGACATCATGAATTTGCTTACCGCTCCTTTTCGTTGATCGAAACGGTACCTCTACCTTTTGTATCAACTAAGGCTCCATTCCCCATTCTCACTTTAGAAGTGATGCTGCGATTAATTGAGAAGAAAGCCTTTTCATCTCCAGTCATATGATTGGTACAACCGCTATCAACATACCATTCATTGTTTTTTGCTGAAGCATCAGATTGAGAAGCGTAAAAAAGGTTTTCTTCCTTTTCTTCCTCTTTTTCCTTCACGTAAATTTACTTGGTCCCGTCATTGCCAGGCTCGCAATCCTTCTCAATATGGCCAAACTTTTTACAAAAGTTACATTGGGGCTTACCTTTGTGCCAACATTTTTTTATTATGATTAGTCTTTTTGCAAATTTTACAAAAAAGACTAGTACTTTTCTCACCTTTTTCTTCAACCTTCTTAGTAGAGCCATCACGATCCTTTCTTTTTGGATTGTACTTCTTTTTTTGTTGATTCTTTGAGAAATTTTGAGAATTCTCATTGGTTCGGACCGGAAAGCCTTTCTTTCGGGTTGATTCTCACAAAAAAAACTTCGCTTCGCGTGCACGAAACGATCCAACTAGCTCTTTGATGGAAAGCTTAGAAAGATCTTTCGTCTCAAAGGATGACAAGAACAATATGCTCATACTTTTCCGTGACACTAATTAGAATCTTTTCCACAACTTGTTGGTCAGAAATTTCATCACCATGATTTCTCATTTCATTAACAATATTCATGACTCTTGTGCAATATTCATCGATTTTTTCGCATTCTATCATCTTCAAATTTTGAAACTCTCTTCTAAGAGTTTGAAGATTGATAGTGCGACCTTTTCGTCACCATACACTCAGCCTTCCTGTAGAGATCGCTAAGCTTGCTTTGCGCCTCACAAGTAGCAATTTTTGCAAAAATGCTCTTGAGACTCCCATTTGAATTTTTCTCAAAGCCTTTGCATCTTGACGACGCTTAGCCTCAAGATTTTTCATCTCTCGCTTACCGAAAGTTCACCATCGTCTTCCAAGCTCTTCATAGCCATTTGCAACAATAATCCACAAACCTTCAAATTTTTAGATAAGTTCTCATTCTTATCTTCCAACATTCAAAGTCATTTCCATCAAAAAATGGAGTAAGAACAACCGAAGAATCAAAGCACTCATCATTTGTTTTAGATGCCATAATTTTTTTTTTCTTCACCTAACCCTGCATTAAGAACGAAACTGCTTTGATACCAATTTTGTAGGAAAGAATAGAAGAGAATATTTTTCTTAGAGAATGCTCAAGTTGTATTAGGCTACTTAAGGCCACTTGAGATGATTACAATTATCAATTACATCTCTATTTATACTACTCAAAAAAATCAATTCAAAAGTCTTGCACAAATAACTAGATACATGTATCACAATTCACTAGATACACGCATCACAAACTTTTAAAAGATTTCTTGAAAAACTAAGAGATAATATTGAAAGACTAAACGATATTCTTGAAACAATAAAGAACTCCTAGAAAACATAAAAGTCAAGGATAGTATCCTTGTGAATGCATTAATTCCAACAGATCTTACCTCTACCTTTAGACGTTGCAAACATATTTTCTAAGTTACTCGGACTCTTCACTTTTGGTGCCCCACTAGTAACGGCACGATGCAGGTGTGGGTGTGGGATCCGTACCCGATCAACAATTTTGGGTTTTGACCTAAATCGACTGAGAAATTCCGGATAGATTCAATGATTTTTGTAATAAAAACAAAAGACAAGGTTAAATTAAAGAAAATGGAATACCTTATACATACAAAATTTCTATGCCACTCCTTTTCCTTTTATCTCCTTCTGGCATTTTCCTCTTAATCAATATTTTCTCATCAGGTTTTCCACAAAATATCTCATAATTAAGGTTTTATAACTCTATTTTTAGATATTTGAATTAATTTTAGCCGAATCCCCGCACCCGTATTCATACCTGGATCCGTATCCCCGAATCTTAAGATTTAGATCATGAAGGATCCGACCTCTAGATCCACACTCGTATCGGACACCCGCACCCGAGTCTGAGCAACTTAACATAATTTTAAAATATGTCTAACACCCACATTTTATTTTTTTTCCCTAACATTCTAGACTTTTTCGGGCCTACATTTTAGGTGAATCTTTTCTTGATTCATTAATCACCTCTCTTGTTATAGCTGGAATTAGCTCTTATATCTTCTAGTGTCTTCCTTTCTTTGTTCCCTTTCCCTTTAGGTTAAGTCTCTTGTACCATTGTTTAACTTGTGCCATTCTTAGTACCTGATGCTTCAATTCACTTTTCCCCACTTCCAAACACGCATATATATGTTTCTAGCATACCACCATTATTGTGTGATATTATTATCACTCTTGTGAAACCTTAATTACGTTATTGGATTACTAATTAGCGAATTAGAGTTTAAATTTATGGAGCTTTACATTCTTGCTCATTTGAAAACATTCGTTCTCAAATATATAACTTGGTCGTTTTATACTCTAGAAATAGTCCCAAGTCTCTTGTCATATTCACCTTCTTTTAGGACATCAAAAACTCGGGGCTAGCTCTACAAAGCACACTTTTACTCAATTATATCTTTTCGACATCCTCCCTCACGTGCATCTTTTGATTCCTTTTATGGAAAAAACACGTTGAAATTCTTTTTTGACAATGTGTGGCGATGACACTTGAACCCCAGGACCTCTGTTTGCTCTAATACTATGCTAATAATATGTGTGATCATCTCATCTAAAAGTTTAAACTGTTAGAGAGATCAGCACACTTTTAAATACTTAATTATATCTTGAGCATTTGTAACTAATTTACAATCAAGCTGAGGAATTCAAAGTAAGAGAAGGCAACCCAAGACTTAAGTACTCATATAAACAAGCCATTGTGTTTTCTCAGATTCAACATTTGTTCAAAATCTCTTTTGTAAGCTTATTGGTGTAGGAGGAGACCCCTCTTGAGCAAGAATGGCCTGTCATTCTATGCTGGATATTTACCATGTAATTATCCCCCTTTTTGGAAATAATATAAACTAACTTTATATAAAAAAAAAAAAAAACAAGCCATTGTGGAAAGACAATTCGTATAGAGAAAATCAAGCATGTATTGTGCGTTATGCTCTACATATGGTCCTACAAGAGTCAAGAGTTAGATAAAGTACGTATGCATTAGTTTTTTCTTGATTGTTGTTTTATTCTTCAACTTGCCTTTTTTCTAGTATGTCCGAGACACTTGAGAGATACCATAGATGCAGTTATCGCGACCTTGAAGCTGGTCAGTCTTCAAAGGATTCACAGGTTCCTTCATCTTCCTCAGACTCGTAATTTATACTTAATGAAGATATCACTTATATACACTGAAAGTGCAAATAATTTTTAGAGTATCAATGTAGTTTAACTTCTTATAACAGGTTATCTGCCTTATTTTCTTGGTAAATAATTAGTAGCTAGATAATATTGATAAGTAATGTCATGCAGCCTATATATATATCTACAGTCTGACAGAATAGTATTATTATAAAACAGAATAGCCACCAGGAGTATATGAAGCTGAAAGCAAGAGTTGAAGTGCTACAGCAGTCTCAAAGGTTATTCATATATGCTTGAGAGTATATGATAATTGAAAGGCGAATAGCCTGACAGACACTCCTAATTGTCCCTTTTTGACAAGCCGCCCCCTTTACTTTTGGGGGTTAACCTTTTAAAACTAGTATTTTGAACATGTATGATTGGAGTGTTCGAAATACAAATTTTGAACAAGTTCAGGTGTTAAGATGAAACCCCGTGAAATAAATGGGTTACTTGTCAAAACAGGACAAGCAAGAGTGTCTTCAGGCTACGCAGCCTAATTGAAATAATTAACACTGCTTCAGCCTCTACATTAACTTGGTTTTTCATATGATCTATTTATCTCCTATATATTATTTTTACCCTAATTCTTAAATAACATGGGATTTACTTCTTCATAATCTTTAGGCATATACTTGGAGAGGACTTAGGAGAATTAAACATAAAAGATCTGGAACAGCTTGAGCGTCAGCTGGATTCATCTTTGAGGCAAATAAGGTCAAGAAGGGTATGTTCTATGCACTTTATAGGTTATTAATTTATCAATTTTTAGGCGACCTATCATAATTCACTGACAGAGCCAAAAATTAATGCAAGATAATTCAAATATATTACAGAACGTCATACTTCGGATTTGAATTTATGATTTAAAATAATTTTTGAACCCCTTTGTCAGTACACTAAAATCTTTCCTCATGTCAAGGGAATTCAACAGTTTATACGTAATCAAAGAATGTCATATTTCATATTTGAACTTATAATCTAAGGTAATTTTTGAACTCCTTTGCCGGTACACTAAAATATTGTCAAGGGAATTCAACGGTTTATATATAACCAAAATACATTCATTTTTGCCCTATTTGGTGCAACATATATATATATATATATATATATATATATATATATATATATATATATATATATATATATATATATATATATTATGAAAGTCCGTTGACTCTACATAGCTCCAACCAGAATAGTACCTATTAATTTGAGTTTTCCCCAAATCAGAATCAAATCACTGCCAAATACAAAAAAGAAAAATTAGTTACGTGTAATATAAAGAAAAAATGTTCTTAAAAAAGGACACAATTGATATTGTTCTCTGAAGCCGCGGTCATGCCTTTCCTCCCCCAAAGTATAGTAACCGTCAAAAGTTGTTAATAACTTGACGGCTACTCTCGAGCTCCATATACCAACTAATTGGTCGCGATCTTACCTCCTCTCTTTTACTAACATCAGCTTATACCGTAATAAAAAAATGTTTGCATGATTTACTAACTCGCAATTATCAAAAGTAGTTTGTTAACCAATTCCTTGAACATGTTTCAGACACAAAACATGCTTGGTCAACTTTCTGATCTTCAACAACAGGTATGTATTCTATAATCCCGTAATGAGGAAGAAATGAGTGCATTGCTCAACTGTTCATGTGACATTGTGTGTGTACTTATGCTTTTTCTACAGGAACAATCTCTTCTTGAAATCAACAGATCCTTGAGGATAAAGGTAAAAATATCTTGAATAATGTTTCAACTGATTTTTCAACTAGAAAACATGGACAAATACAGAAAGCTAATAATACGTATAGTCTTCTCATTTTGGACCATTTACTTTCATGTGTTATGTTTTCCTTTAACCCCTTTATATTATGGGATAGTATTCAACTTAATATTTGTCTTATGCTATCTGACTCATTTGTTCTCCATTTTATCCACTACTAAAACAAATGGGAAATAGCGATGGATAAGTTCAGTAGCTAACAGCGCAATCCATTGCTAATCCTATTTAGCGAGGAATTAGCGACAGATTATCAAAAAATGTCTATTAGCTATGAGCAATTTAGCGACAGATTAGCGGCGAAGTCTCAGCCAATTCCAGTTTTCTTTTGTAGTGATCTGAAATGAGTTGTTTAGACTTTCTATTAATGGTGGCTAATGAATAAAAAATGAATTGAATAGAGGAAGCTGGTAATTTTTCTCCATTATATTTAGTTGACAGTTGTTTCTGTATTTAAATGCTTATAATAGTTGGAAGAATACTCTGTAGCCCACCAAGCACATTGGCATACTGGAGAGCAAAATATACAATTCAGACATCAACCCGTTCACTCAGAAGGGTTCTTTCAGCCTTTACAGTGCATTAATACAGTGCCAAACAGGTGAGTTTTTAATCTTTTTTTGTCCTTTCAATAGCACACTTTTTGTAACATCCCAAGTTGAAGTAAGCCATATTGTAAACCCAAAGGCGAATTCAAGATCTATAGTAATAAATACATTCTAATTAATTTCTTTGTGTGTATATTTTATATATATAATTTTGCCATATGATGGCGTGTCCCTTTCATATATGTCAAAAGATTTACACATATTGATGACTTATGTACTTCAAGCCAAAAGCAAAGGATTTAGTTAAAAGTTAAAATAACGGTGGATTCTAAGTAAGACTTACGGGTTCACAGAAATTCAGTAGCTTTTGCCTAAACTATATGTATGTATTAGAAATACCACTGAATATGTATAAGCATTTGATTATTGTATACTAACTTAGATCGATGTTGGAATTCTTAAAAGATCAAAATCCTGAATTTGCCTCTGAGTTAAAACACAGAGTCGCACTTGATGCGCCTGTGTGGTAACTTTATATATCATCCTTCCTATTTACCCAATTTCTTTCTACTTTCTGAAATCCATGTACTTACAGATACAACCTGGCGTCATCGGATACAATAGAACCATCAACACAGAATGCTACTAGAATTTTACCTGGATGGATGCTTTGATAAGTTGATGCAGTCAGAGATTGGAAAAAAGAAACTAATAAATGTAATTTCTCTCATACATACACTTGGAGTTTTCAAAGTTTCAAAAGACTACTGCTTGCATGTTTTGTAAGCTGTTGAGTATGCAAGGCATAATGAAATACATACAGGTCATGTAATAAGTCAAAACACAACTTCAATTTTAATTTAGACTCATCTTTCTTCCTTGTTTCAGTACTTTTCTTATTGCCTTGCATGGAATTAATGCAAGTAGGTGCACTTACTAGGCCATTGTGATTTTTATGAACGCTTGATGTAGCGATGGAAAACTGTACCTTGATTTTAAATACAAGTCTTCCTAAGAATGCTCCAATTGCTCTAATCAAAATACTATCAAACTATAACTAAGAGATGACTTTTAATTAAAAGATAACTCTACATCTCTATCTAAACTAAAGATACACATAGAAGATTAATAAGAATAAACATAGAAGATAAATGCTAATGATCCTCTGAGATAAGATCTAGTAACAGGATGTTATTGTTCCAATACATCCTCCCCTCTCCCCCCAAGTTAGGCGATGTGTCAGTGTGACTAAGTCTAACTTGAACTAATTTTCAGTCGAACACAGGCTTGGCTAGTGCTTTGGTCAGTGTATCAGCTAGTTGATCGGCAACATGGGCATGAATAACACAAACCCTATTTTTGTCCGGTACATGCTTGCATACAAAATGGAAATCCTCCTCAAATTGTTTCATGCGACTATGAAAAATGGGATTCTTGCTCAAGTATGTCAGATCAATGTTGTCACAATAAATTTTAGGTGCCTCATGGACCGGAATAGCATCTCACTCAGAAGGCTGGTGACCCACAAGGTTTCAGCAAGAACATTGGCCCCAACCCTATATTCGGCCTCTATGGAGAAACGAGCGATAGTCTTTATGCTTTTTGGAGGACTAGCTGATGGGATTGCTTCCAAGAAACAAGATGTAAGATATGTCTGTACATCAGAGAACATGTTTAGGTTGAAGTCATCAATTGAAGATACACGCAACCCAAATTGGATCATACCACGAAGTTACTTGAGGACACACTTGACAGCTTTCCAGAGAAGGTCCGAAAGTGATTGCATGAATTGACATAACTTATTGACCACCTAGGAGATGTTTGGTCTAGTAAATGACAGGTATCAAAGTCTGCTTAAGACTCGACGATAGTGTGTTGCATATGTCATGTGGGCACCATCAGTGAGTTTAAGCAGTCCAGTGCACTAATAGGAGTCTGTGCACTTTTACATTCAAACATCAACTTATCCATAATTCGCCTGAGAAAGAGCTATTCCTTCAGAACTGTGTATCACGTCATCGCTAAGAGAATAATGAAGATTCCTGAAATCTTAATTGAGAAGCGAGAAGCAAGGGAAGCATAACCTGATAGATATTAGAAAGGTTGATCCTAGTGACAATGATGTCGTCGACATAGACCGGGACCAACAAAGTGATAAGAATCGGCTTGATAAGAATCGGGTTACTTGAACAAAACAAAATTATAATGCGGAGGCGAAAATATGAAGATTAAAGACAAGAATATAAAGATAGGCGAAATTCAAGAACAAAATCCCCAAATTTCAAGATTGAGTGATAAAGAACTCCTAATTGGTCTTAAGTATTCAAAATTAGCGGATTAAGACTAATTAAGATACTAATAGAGTCAATTCAAGAACTTATATCAAAAGGTGATCTAGACCCCTATTTCGAAGAAATTAGAGACAATAATTAGTATAAGACTAATTACCTTCTTTAATTTACGAATAAGAACCAAAGATATCAAGGACGAATTAATCTTACCTCTTAAAAAGAATCGTTCTTATAAGGTTGCAAGATAAATCCAAAGTAGCCACACACAAAGGTGTAAAGTAGAGAAACTCTCAATAATAATATTTGTCTAATGAAAATAACAAAATCCACCCTATTTATAGGGAAAACTATCCCAAATAGAATGGGATTCGAATTCTACTTTTATGGAAATAATAAATAATAAACCTAACTAGGATTAAACTAGGGAAGCTTTAAACTAGAAAGCATGTAAAATAATACCAAAATTCTTCCTAAAATTAACTAACAAGAAAATAAGGGAATAATGGGATAATGTTTGGCATCTAAATACATGTCATATCCGCATGTTTGGAGTGAGAATTTCAGCCCTTTGGGGCATGATTCTCACGTGTAAAGTAGTCCATCTTGGGCTCTTTACGGGCTCCATGTGAGCCCCCGTTTTTGGGCATCACGCGGTTTAATCTTTTCCTTCTTGACTTGACTTAGAAATACGTGTAGCACTTAGTCCACTCTTCGTCATAATTCTTGGGCTCTTTTTCCACGAAAAACATCTTTTTATTTTCCGTCGAAGCCTCGCTCACCTTTAATGAATGTATGCCACCGTGGATGCTATCATTCCCCTCTTCTTGAAAAACAATTCGTCCTTGAATTTGAATCTCGCAAAATCAAGAAGACATGCATTAGTAAACAACATCCATTAACCGAGAGCAATACTGGTAGGAATAAAACAAGGTAGTGACCATGTGTCCTCTTCACCCAATTAACCCTAGCATTTATAAATACACCCTTAAAAATCATGTAGACATCATCATCCCAATAGAAAGTTTCCCAACATGTATAAGCACAACAAGGTTCTCGTCTAGATGCCATAAAGAATGATACATGTCTCTCCAATTTATTTCTATCAATAAAGTATTTCAATGGGCATGATAAAGACGACATAAAATCTCTAAAACATTCTTCAAATTGAACACTTTTATGATATATCCAAGCATCCTTAATTACACCTCCCACAAATTTTCCCACATAAAAGCTATTCACACAAGCAATAGAGGTTTCAAGAAAGTTAGAAGAACCCTTAAATTCCAAAACAAAATCTCCATTAAATTCAAGCTCATTCTTTTCAAAATCATCGAATTTCAAGTAATTGCTCAATTTCTCAAACAAGGAATCGTGGATGCATTCAACAAAAAGTATTGGATCACTAGTATCATAATAATTGGCGTATCTCCTCATCACTAGTAGCAAACACCTTTTTAAGCTCACAATCATCAATAATTGAAGAATTATGTCTCATTACGTAAATAACCATATTTCATCAAGTTATCACATGAAAACTCTTTCGACACTAAAATAAGAGAACAAGAATCATCTAACTCACTAGCATGCCTCCTCCCACACACATTATGTTTTTTCTCAGGAAGTGAGAATCCACAAATAACAACGCCATGCTCAATATTAAAAGGGAACAAATTACTCTTACGCTTGAACTTAGAGGTTCTAGTTAATGACTTATTATATAGCAACATAGCATCATCCTCAAAATTAATAAAGTCACCAACATAAGAAATAAGAGTGTAGTTCATTACCTCTAGAAAGAACTCAAGTGTTCTAGGAATTCCAAGAATGTGAATAAACCAATTATACATACCGTATTTGGTCTTATGCAGCAAAGAAATAATATCACCTCGTTTCTCCTTGTTCATTGGTGTTAGGTTCACAACTTTATCCTTCTCATCAACATGCACTCGCCCTATGAGATGTGTAGTTTCGACCACTTTAGGATTAATTTCATCCAATGATGGTTCTACAATGCAAAATTTCCCATGAGTGCCTACAAGAGAGTCAAAACAACTAGAAGTAGAAGTAAGAGGATTTGAGTTAGAATAAGAAATAATCTCATTCAAACTCCCTTCTTTTTCTTTTTCACTCTCATTCTCACTTTTTTTCTCACTTGACATCTCATTCTCTTCACTAAACACAACCTCTCCTTTTTCCTCTCTTGAGATGTCAACATGCACTCCCTTACTTCTCTCATTCTTTTCTCTCTCAAAATTTTTCATTGCTTCCCTAACACGTTTCTGATCTTCATAAACTTCTGATGGAGGTAAAGGTGCAAGTATATGTTTTCTTCTATTTAGCTCAAGAAAAACTCTATTCTTCTCCCTGTCATGAATTGCATTCCTATTAAACAACCATGGGCGTCCAAGCATGATATGACAATCTTGCATTGGAATTACATCACAAAGAACATTATCAGAATACTTTCCAATGGAGAAAGAAATTACGCATTGCTTTGTCACCTTAAGTTCACCAAAATCATTCAACCATTGCCGCTTATAAGGAGTAGTGTGCTTGATGCATGTAAGTTCCAACTTCTCCACCACGTATGAACTCACCACATTAGCACCACTTGCATTATCAATAATCATAGAGCAAAGTCTACCATTTATCCCACACCTTGTATGAAAAATATTTTCCCTCCTTAAATCAGCTACATTGACATTCATATCCTCCAATCGTGTGGTCAACATACGGGACACTTTAGCTAAGTTGGTGTCGTTTTGAGTTCCAGCTTCAATTTCCTTACCTGTTTGAGACATCTCAAGAAAATATCAAAGAAACAAGTATCTCTCAATTTGGCTCTTTTTCTCTCTCTATTGATCTTACCCTCTCTTGCCTTTTTCCACTCAAATCACTACCTTTGGTTGAATCCTTTTAGGATTTATATATAAACCCTATTAGTAACAACCTTTTAGAAGTAAGATTTAGAAAGAAAAATAATTTACCAACTCCCAGACGAATTGGGATTGATGAAACAAGAAAAAAGACCAATTTGTATGAAAAAAAAAATCCCAAATTTCCCCTCTTCTTGGTTTTCCTTCTTGATGTTGGGAAAACAAGAAACACAATAACTATGGAGTTTCTTAATTTGCAAGATTTTTTTTTCTTCTTGCTATGTGGCTTACCTTTAAGCAACTACAATTAAAATAAAAAAAGAAATTTTCGTTTTTTTTTTCTTTTTCTTGCTATGTAGCTTACCTTTAAGCAACTACAATTAAAATAAAAAAAGAAATTTTCATTTTTTTACGAAACTCCCAAGATTATCAAGAACGGAACCTTGATAGCATCGCTCTGATACCACTTGATAAGAATCAGGTTACTTGAACAAAACAAAATTATAATGCGGAAGCGAAAATATGAAGATTAAAGACAAGAATATAAAGATAGGCGAAATTCAAGAACAAAATCCCCAAATTTCAAGATTAAGTGATAAGAACCCTAATTGGTCTTAGTAGTCAAAATTAGCGGATTAAGACTAATTAAGATACTAATAGAGTCAATTCAAGAACTTATATCAAAAAGTGATCTAGACCCCTATTTCGAAGAAATTAGAGACAATAATTAGTATAAGACTTATTACCTTCTTTAATTTACGAATAAGAACCAAAGATATCAAGGACGAATTAATCTTACCTCTTAAAAAGAATCGTTCTTATAAGGTTGCAAGATAAATCTAAAGTAGCCACACACAAAGGTGTAAAGTAGAGAAACTCTCAATAATAATAATATTTGTATAATGAAAATAACAAAATCCACCCCATTTATAGGGAAAACTATCCCAAATAGAATGGGATTCGAATTCTACTTTTATGGAAATAATAACTAATAAACCTAATTAGGATTAAACTAGGAAGCTTTAAACTAGGAAAGCATGTAAAATAATACCAAAATTCTTCCTAAAATTAACTAACAAGAAAATAAGGGAATAATGGGATAATGTTGGCATCTAAATACATGCCATATCTGCATGTTTGGGAGTGAGAATTTCAGCCCCCTTTGGGCATGATTCTCACGTGTAAAGTAGTCCATCTTGGGCTCTTTATGGGCTCCATGCGAGCCCCAGTTTTTTGGGCATCATGTGAGGCGAATCTTTTCCTTCTTGGACTTGGACTTAGAAATACGTGTAGCACTTAGTCCACTCTTCGTCATAATTCTTGGGCTCTTTTTCCAGAAAAACATCTTTTTTGATTTTCCGTTGAAGCCTGTCACCTTTAATGAATGTATGCCACCGTGGATGCTATCACAAAGTGTCAGCAAGACCATGCCTTACAAGTAATGAGTTATCTGATTTAATTTAGTCTTGACAAAACACGTGGAAGAGAGATGACATGTGAGTGCATTGAACCCAGCTTGTTGGCTTGTAACAATCCATGGATCGTTTTACCCAACTGGCATATGTAAGTTGGCTTATCATCACAAGCAAGTCCCAGAGATTGTGTCATGTACACCTCCTCATCAAGGTCACCATAAAGGAACGCGTTGTTGACAAGAAGTTGATATAGGGTCCAGTTGAAGAGAAATGTCACATAAAGGACCATGCATACTGTGGTAGGCTTGATGACAGGGCTAAGTATCAAGTGAAAATCAACACCTGGCCTCTGAGTGAAGCATTTTGTAACTAGGCACACTTTGTATATGTCAATAGACCCATCAACATTCCTTTTGGTCCTAAAAAACAACTTACATGATACAATATTTTTAGATGAATCATGTGGAACAAGTTCCAAGTATGGTTAGTTGGTGAAGCATCAAACTCTGATTTCATCGAATTTTGCTACTCGAGGTGTTTATGTGCTTGTTTGAAGGTGTAGAGTGCTTGAGAGAGTCAAAACCATCAACGAAAGAACTCGTTTCAGAAGAAGGTGCTGCTTTAGTTCTTGAGTTGATAAGTTGTTCTTAGTTCTTGATTTGTAACCTATTTAGTTTATTGGAAGTTTTGCAATAGGTTTTTGTTGATTAAGTTGTAAAGACTTTCAAGCTAGGGAAGAGTCTTGAAAGGGTTGCTACAATTAGGAAGCATTGTAGGGGAAAAGTACTTAGTTGGTAGTTCCTTGGGTTATGGAGTTGTAACCTTAAAACTATTTGAGTTGTTAGTGAAAATTTGGGGCAAATCCTACTGATGTAAGTTGTGGTTTTTTACTTCTTTAAGCAAAGCGTTTTCCACAGTAAAATTTCTGGTGATTTACATTCAACACTTTACTAATTCTTGCTTAGGCGGAAGAACCCGATCTTCACTTCATTAGGGGGCAGCATAAAATAACAGTTAACTCTCATACTTTCATAATCTCCCCCGTGATCTTCCCCTGTGATCTTTCCTCTCGAGTTTCATGGGACATGCCATGTTTATGACTACCTTTTGTATGCATCTATGTAACACTATAAACAAAGGCATAAGAACTCACATTATACACACATAAATAGACTTGAAAGAAAGAAGAAAGTTATCTTATATTGTTCTCTTATTTTCATCTTTATATTGTTACTTTTGAGCTTGATTTTTCAATATATAAAATATGTTGAAGTGTATAAACATATCATTTAAAGATTTAAGTTGTGAGAGAGAACACACTTTCAACTACTTATATTTAATTTTTCCACACGCCCCTGGCGTGTAGTTCTAGTTCTTTTTCATGAACCGAACACTTCAAAATGTATTTTTTTTATTTTTATTTTTTGAGTAGTGGGGAGATTTGAACCCAAGGCTTTTCTATTACCACGTTAAAGTGTATAATTATGTAAATTTAACTGATTAAACAAAACACCTTTAATTGAATAATTGTACCATAACAACAAAATAAACAGATAGAGTAGTTCACTAGCTAGCTGTCAAAGTTTAATGAGAAAGAAGTCAAGGGAAGTGAGAGTAAAAACGAACTGTAATTCTTTCCTCTGACTTTATGTGATATATTTTTCTTTTTAATATGTAAAAAAAGAATGATATATTTCTATATTTAGAAATAATTTAATTTAAAATTTCTCTTTTACCCTTAATGAATTTTTTTACAGGCACATAAATACCGATAGTTTCTTTTAGACCTATTTTAAAAGTTTCTTTCATAAACTCGGTGACTAATTAAATTAGATCACATAAATTGAGACGAAAGGAGCAGTAAGACCTTGTCAAGAGAGAATAGAAAATTACTCCTCTACTGTAATAACGAGGCACACACACAGCACTGAGAAGGCAGAAAAGAACTGTTTAAGTGTAAAGAGCACAGATATACAGAAGCTTGTATTAATAGCTGTGAGGGTTCATATTATATCCAGCAGCCACTAACGGAAACAAGTTGTCCAGCCAATCAGTAGTAGACAACAAATCCTTAATACACATTAGTTAGTTCCTCAATACCCCGTCTTCCCCTTATGTGCATTAGTTATTGTGGTTTCATTTGTCACCTCACATATCCTGTCTTATCCTTTTTATGTACTTGCTTTTTCAGACAACCTCTCCTTTCCCTTCCAGACCTAATATTCCTCTATTAGTTTCAATTTGTGTAATATTTTATGTGTGTCAATTTATGTAACATCTTTTAAATAGTCTAAAAAATATGTATGTTTTCATATTTAGTACTCCCTCCGTTTCAATATAAGTGTCTTACTTTTCGTTTTAGTATGTCCTAAAAAGAGGGGGAAAGGGTCAAAAATGCCCATTTACTTTGGGAAAAGGGTTAAAAATATCCCCATTACAAATTTGAGTCAAAAATACCCCTCCCGTCATTAAAGTTTTCAAATATACCCTTGTCTTAACGGAAATTCCCAATGTAACCCGATTTCATTTTTAAACTTGCTCCATTTAAACCCAATCCAACTAAATAAAAAACGCATATGGGTTACCCGCTCCTGTGCCTAGTGGCTCCAGATGTAGGACTCGGGAACAAGTTGGCCGCATATGACAGGGATATATTTGAAAACTTTATGACCGGAGGGGTATTTTCTATTCAAATTTGTAATGGGGGATATTTTTAACCCTTTCCCAAAGTAGAGGGGCATTTTTGACCCTTTCCCTCTCTTTTTAGGATATACGAAAAAGAAAAGTATGACACTTATATTGAAACGGAGGGAATACTAAATGGAGCGGGTTTAAAAATGAAATCGGGTTATGTTGAAACTTTCAGTTAATACAGGGGTATATTTGAAAACTTTATGACGGGAGGGGTATTTTTTATTCAAATTTATTACGTAAGATATTTTGAGCCCTTTTCCCAAAGTAGAGGGGCATTTTTGACCCTTTATCCTAAAAAGAGTGTCTCTTTCTAATATTTAGCAAGTTTTTTAATATCGAGGCAAGTTTAAGACTACAAGATTTAAAAGGCTACACACATCTTTAATTTAAGACCATAAGATTCAAAAATCTCTATTAATTTATTTCTTGAATTTCGTGCCCGGTCAAACTATGACACTTAAATTGGAACGGAGGGAGTAATAATAATTTAATATTTTTTGTTTGAAAAATGATTTTCTTGAGTTGAGGATACCTAGGAAACAAACTATCTACCCAACAAAGGTACAAATAAGGTCTGCGTACACCCAACCTCTCCAAACCCTATTTGTGGGAATATGCTGGGTATGTTATTGTTGTTGTTGTTAATTTCAAACTTCTCATTTTATCCTTAATAAAACATTTGTAGCTACAGAAGTTTTTATGGCTTATTTAGACCATGCATAAGTTTCAAAAACCTTTCTTTTTTATCTTAGACTTCGTGTCTAATTAAACACTACACATAGATTGGGATGAAGGGGATATTATTTAAAAATAATTATTGTTTTTAATGAGATGTTTTTATAGCTACGCAAATGTTATGATAGATTTATCAGTTTAACACCATAAGTTTCTAAAATTTTATATATAACCACACAAATAATATGATATGTTTTAGATCACAAATTTCAAAAATCTCGCTTTCTTTTTTTCTTAAATTTAGTCTTTCAGTCGAACAAGACCACTAAGATTATTTTCTTTTTTCTTATATAAAAATGAGGTTTTGTTCATTTTTCTAAAAAGGGAAAAAGAAGAAGAGATATCTCTTCTTTTGGTTGAGCCAGCTGAGGGAAATAAAGCCAGGGTTTCCATTTTTAGGTCATATTGGGGAAACTAAAGATGGGAAGAGGGAAAGTGGATGTGAGGCGTATAGAAAATAAGATAAACAGACAAGTGACTTTCTCTAAGAGAAGAGGTGGTTTGGTGAAGAAAGCTAATGAGATCTCAGTGCTTTGTGATGCTGATGTCGCTTTGATTATTTTCTCTAACAATGGCAAACTCTTTGACTTCTCTTCTGATTCTTGGTAAGCTAGCTTTTTCATTTTTACTCATGCTTAGAATTCAACTTTATTTAAGTGGAGTATTATTTAAGAAATTGTCTCTCTTTTAGGGTTTCTTGTTGCATGATTCGTGTTTCCTTTTATTGCTTGTCGTAGTAATTGGAGGGTCAAGCTAGAGCTTCGTCTACGAGTTCCGCAGGATTAAGTAATTTTAGCTCAAATCTTGTATTTATACTTAAAGACTTACGTAATATGTCTTAATAATTTATCAAGAACCCAATAAGTTATATTTTCCAAAATCCAAGACCAATACGATTCTGCCTCTGTTAGTAATTAATTCTAGCTTCTATTCACAAATTAAATTGTTTTTTCCCAAGAAAATCGTCTTAGATATATAGTAATCTCTATCCTTAAGTAATTTAAGCCCCCATGATGTTGTTGCATGAATTTTGTGGCAGAATTCCTCCAGATTTACAAAGTTAATGAAATTCAAGTTTTAGCATTAAATTTGAATTTCGCACAAGAACACAGTTTGTGATTGTAGAGAGCAGTAAAAGAGGAAGTCTGAACGATCGTTACATTCTTTTTTGGGGAGGAATAGGTATTTAAAGTACCTTTAAGTGTCTGTTCATATTAATAGACCTATATATATAGGGTGTCAAATTTGGCCCAAAAGGTAATTGCCCGCCCAACCAGCCCAAAATTTTATGGGTTGGGCTCAAGATAATTTTATATTGGGCTGATTTTAGCCCAACCCAACATAGCCCATTTAAAAGTGATCTCCAACTTAGCCCAATTCTAGCTCGTTTTAAGATTTACTTAAATTTGGGTTTATTGCTTGAGTTTACTCTATTTTTTTTTATGTATACACTTTTCTTGTATCATGTATCTTATAAGTTTGTAGTGTGTTTGATATGAAGGGAAATATTTTTCACGAAAAATGTTTTGCTCGAAAATATACCACGGAAAATGTTTTCCTCAAAAATATTTTCGAAAAATCCGCGAAAATATTTTTCGCAAAAAATGTATTTCTAGAAAATATTTTCCACGAAAATGTTTTTCTAGAAAATAGACCCTTCAAAAAAAATGGGTCAAGTTGGGCGGGTCATGACCCAACCCATTTTTAGCCCATTTCAGCCCAAGTAACTTTTGGGGTCAATGTTAGCCCAACCCATTTATCACTTCAGCCCATTTTGATTGGGCTAATTTCAGCCCAACCCGCCCATTTGACACCCCTATATCTATACATTCCCAATACAGTACTAGAAATAGACGTTTTTCCCATATACATTCAATGGGAAATTTGTGCTATAAAACATTATTTTCCCACCTTATTCCTGCTGAACTCAGCTCACTGGGAAAACGCATGGTGTGAAATTGGTTACCATTGTAGCACAGAGAAACTTTCTCATTTTTCCATGTAAAACACTACTATTTTGATTTTTCTCACTGACATTTAGTGAGAAATAGCCACTAAATATTGTTAATGGGAAATCAGTGGGAAAATAAATATTTTTTAGTGATGACAGGCATCATATGCTTATCCACCAATAAGCACTTATTAACAATCATCTCTTTAAATCCGAAAACCTTTTTAATTTAAAATAAACGTATTAAATAAATACTTTTATTATTCCAAAAATAACAAATCTTGTCTTCTCAAAAACTATAATCCATCAGACGCTAACTAATATAACATATTTCTATTACCTGATGAGTGGAGCTTCAAAGTGGCTGAAGGTCTTGAAGGGGATTTTATTAGTAAATACCAACTTGGTGTAAGAGAATGTGTATATAAATATAGTACACGACGTACTCTAGGCACAAAATTTAAGTGAGAAAGATTTTTGAAACCTGTGATCTAAAAAAGACAAAAATATTTGTGTGACATAAATCAGCTCATTAAAGATAAAATAAAAGACTTAAAGCTCTATTATTTAAATATAAAAAATATCAATATTTTTGGCTGATTAAAAAAATACACCATATAAAATAGGACAAAAGGAAGTACTAAGTTTTACCAGCACCAGCGAATTCAGTGAAACCAATGGAAGATAGAGTTTAATGTCTAACTGAAACAAGGAATAATTTCTTCCCATTTATCTAACTCTGGGGAGCAGAGTCACTTGCACAATGCTTATATTGACAGGAGATAACAATCTGTGCTAGAGCTAGAAATTTAACTAATGTGGCTTGAATTTATGACCCAAAGCCATTTTTAAACTTTCTTGGTCACTTTGTTAGAACTTTCTTTTATGTCACCGTGATTCAACAGTAACTAAAAAAGGCTAGTTTTTGCCCTATTTATGGGATACAATTTCTTAAGGGGATTCAATTCCCTTCCTTCAATTAGCGACTCAAGTACTGATCTAGAAGTCAGATTCTTCATGATCTAAATTTTCAGATTCGGGATATGGATCCAGATACGGATACGGATGTGGAGATTAGGCTAAAAATAATTCAAATATCTAAAAATAAAATTATGTGAAAAACTTACAAGGAGAAAATATTGATCAAGAGGAGAATACCAAAAGGAGATATAAGGAAAATGACTAACATAGAAGTTTCTATATACAAGGTATTGCATTTTCTTCAATTTCACCTTAGGTTTTTTTTTTTTTTTTTTTTTGGTTACAAAAATCATTGTATTTATCTCGAGTGTCTATCCGAAATCAGTTGACATATCCTATACGAATCCCACAGCCACATCGTATCCTCATTTATATATATATATATATATATATGCACGGTTGCGGCCTCGAAAGTGAAGAATTCGAGCAACTTAAATAATACTGTAAGGGCTCGTTTGGTATGATGGATAGAGAAAAATAGTCCTGGGATAAAAATTAGTACCGCCTTATTTCACGTTTAGTTGGAAAAAAAACTCGGGATAACTAATCCCGGGATTAGTTATCCTGGGATTAGAGTATTTTTTTTATCCCACCTTGAGGGTGGAATAACTAATCCCGGGTTAACTTATCTCGGGATTAGTTATCCCGGGATAAGTTGTTTCCAACCAAACGAGCCCTAAGCTACTTAATTGTGATAACTTAAATAATACCGTAAGCTACTTAATTGTCGAGGTACACGCAATAGTGCAGAAGAGAGCTATTCCGTTTGGTGATAACTTCTGAATCATACTGAATTGCTTCACTTTGGTGATTCAGAAAGGTTTTACACGCAGGATGTGGATGCTATTGCCCTTAATAATAGTCGTTTTGTTCATATTGGTCCATATCAACTTTTATTTCAAGTTCTGATTTGCATTTTACCCATGATTATGTTGAAAATATATTATATCTCAAAAGAATAATAATATTTTCATTAACATCCTTAATGTCCTTCATTTAATTTGGTCAAATGTATATGTTGCCCAAAGTATCTTACAATTCAATTTGTTGTGTTTACGGCTAATTATCTTTATGGCTGTTAATTCCTATTAAATATTTGGAACGTTGGCAGATAACAAATACTATTAGAAATCATCTCTTTCTTTAGAGTATATCTATGATCTTGTGTCATCATATCGGATATAGAAAATACCAAGAATCAAATCCTTCTTCTCATTTTCTTTTTGCTGGTTTATTTATCTACCTCTGTGAAATTTTTGTTAGATTCTTGCTCCTAGTTTTATACTAGAAGGGCTTGTTGAATTCTGGGGATACACCCATACCGAGTGAAATATCCTTAAGGACAGTGTCTTAATTGACATGCCTCAAGCTTTCAAGAGTTTCTCTACAAGGGTTTGTGATCAAGTATTTCCGATAAGGTTCGTGATCAAGTGTTTTCCATAAGATTTCCAACAATCTTAAGGATATTTCTCACGCTCTATTCTTATGGAAAATTAATAGAAAATAACTTAGTATAATCTGTCTAAGTTTCAGGTATGGTTCTGCCAAACATGAAAGTTAAACGTACTTTGACACTCTTTGCCTTTCCTTTTCTAAAGTGATGCCCCGGTTAGTTTTTAGATTTGGGATTTGCATAAATTTTAAGTTCAATTACTAAAATCTTTATGGTGTTTTACATTATTTTTAAAAAAAGGATGTAACTTTTAACTTATGAGTAGGAATCTAACTTGAATTACAGTTAGTTTTATCTGAATATACTTCGTTGGTTTTGGAGCTGTAACGAATTTGTGTTGTTGTAATATTATTTTAAATAACTCCTGAATAATGTCCAAGTCGTTTGAGTATTTCTGGATAATTTATATTTGAGATGGTAAGATGAGCACAAATAAATATATTAATACACATCTATTATAATGACATTTTTGAAAAGTTGGCTTGGAATTAATGTTTCTCTTAATGGATTAATGACAGTGCAAGAATTTGAAGACCTATCTTATGAGACTCTGTTTGAATTTGATGTATAAGTTGTGTTCTTTGCACATTAATGAGTTTTTGGTAAATTTAATTTTGGCTTTGAAAATTATCTTGCTTGATTATTTGGGTAAAGAGATGTTTGAATGATGACAAATTTCCTCTCGTACTTATGAAATGTTTATGTGGAAGCCAAGCTCTTCGTTGTCTAGCTTTTTTATTCAGAAAATTTTATATTAGTATTTGTATATGAAAGTGAACTTGACACTAACGCGAGAATTTTATCACGAGGTTGTGCTTGACAAAATAGATCCATATGCCAAATAATGTGGCTTTTAGATTGTGTAAAGCTAATAATCAAAACCGTGGAAAATAGTTTTGTGTGTGGCAAGCTAAGCCATCTATGCTCCTAGATGTAGAAAAGAGATTCGGAGAAATGATAATCCCGCTAAGTAAAAATAAACTTGACTAAGCGGATGACATAAATATTGTGGTCATTCCTCAATAGAATCTTGTGGGGGAGACATTGGATGTTAGATGACTTTGGTGTTACTAAGCTACTTTGTGCTAATTACAAAATATTTTGTGTCATTCAAGTCAAAGTTGAAGAAGAAGAGTGATTTATTTATCTTGGTAATTCAAGAACTTGGATAGTACTTGAAAAGAAAAAGTTCTTTCTTAAACTCACATTTGAAATTTTTTTTTAAAAAAATTGAAGGTTTTATTTGAGTATGATAAGGTTGTCTAAACCAAAATAATATTTCTATGAGCAATGAATATTGTAATCATAGTTTATTTGTGCTTACTATTTTCAAATAAATAACGAAAATATTTATTTTTAATGCTTACTTTTCTCATATTGCTTTCTTCAATTGTTTTGTTGATGATGACATAGTGTGACTAAATTTTACATTATTACTTGAGTGTAAGTTATATTATTAACTTGTTATTTATAAGATGAAATGTCTTATGAGAAATTAGTAATACTTCTTATGATTATGAAAGTATTATTCCCTTATAAAATATTTGAAAATGTGGGGTTACGATGTCTTATGAGTTATGAAAATATTGTTCCCTTATCTTAAAACTTTTAAAAATGTGGGGGTTATGTGTCTTACTGGAATTATATTGAGAGAATTTTTTAAAAGTGATAATATTTTTCTTGGTATTATAATTCAAAGGGTTTTTAAAATAATGTTCTGTAAAGAAGCCATTGATGATGGGATCAATTCTAGTTTTGAAAAAATAATATTTGAGAGATACCATGAATCATAGTATTCAATGGATTATCCGTTGTATTAGAGAGATACAATGATGATAACTGGATCTTCGATTCTGATGAGGTGTGTTCACCTTTCGTGGAGGTGAAATAACCAAACAAAGCATAATTATATAGATAATGATATCTAAATTGAGGCTTTGGAGTTTGTTGGTTATGAGACTGAGTGGTTAAAAAGCTACTTAGCAAGTATTTAAATTTGAACAAAAGCAACATTTCTTTGTATCGACATATTGTGATAAGAGCAGTTGTTCTGAGTTGTGATGATTTTTATAACTGTGTGAAGTCTGAGATGAATTTGACTGATTCACAGGACGAAAAGAAACATCAAGGGGAATGAGCTTTTTGTCATTTGAGAAGATTAATAATCATGGTAATCTAACTTATGTGATTGGAGATCCCATGAATTAGGTTCATATGGGTAATAACAAGTCATTAGTTGATCAAAAGTGCACTATTAGATTATGTTCCTTCCTATGATGTGTGAATATAGTGCAGTTCTGCAAGGCAAAGTGAGGCTGAGTTAAAAACTCTTAATCCATTACCATATCCTTTATAGGCGGTGTATTGCTCTGCAGAATACACTTGGCGGGTGGACCTATATGAGTGTGGAGTGATGCCGCTCCTATGAAATTGTAACGGATTTTTAGAGTACTCATGAATTCCAGGACACGCGTATGGCCTCTTAGCGCAAAACCGTGATAACGATAAAGATTGTGCGAATATAATATGATAGAATAAGTCCCTGAGATTACAAAAGAATTATTGGTTCATAGAAGTTCTAACCTTCCCCAATTGTTCTGTACGTTTAATCTTATTTGATCTAGGTCTGGTTCATTGTCTACGCGACACCAGATTCGATGCATTGTACTCATATGTGGAAACCCAGCAAAATTCCATTTTATTCCTTATTATTCTTTTGAGATATATGGGGGATTGTTGAAAAATATTATATCTCAAAAGAATAATAATATTTTCATTAACATCCTTAATGTCCTTCATTTAATTTGGTCAAATGTATTTGTTGCCCAACGTATCTTACAATTCAATTTGTTGTGTTTATGGCTAATTATCTTTATGGCTGTTAATTCCTATTAAATATTTGGAACGTTGGCCGATAGCAAATACTATTTGAAATCATCTCTTTCTTTGGAGTATATCTATGATCTTGTATCATCATATCGGATATAGAAAATACCAAGAATCAAATCCTTCTTCTCATTTTCTTTTTGCTGGTTTATCTACCTCTATGAAATCTTTGTTAGATTCTGGCTCCTAGTTTTATACTAGAAAGGCTTGTTGAATCCTGGGGGATACACCCATACCGGGTGAAATATCCTTAAAGACAGTATCTTAATTGACATGCCTCAAGCTTTCAAGAGTTTCTCTACAAGGGTTCGTGATCAAGTATTTCTGACAAGATTCGTGATCAAGTATTTTCCGTAAGATTTCCAACAGATTACATTTCCAGGAGGTACGGAAACTTGGGGAAAACTGTGAAACCTAATTACAAGAGAACATGTATACTCCCATCAATCTTCCCTTTTTCTTTTAAGAATCTCATCAGAATCATTTAAGATACCTCATAGATGGTAAAGCCTTAAAGGGCAAGAGAATTTTTATACATCGTGTAAAGACTACCCTAGCAAAATACTTCCTCTGGTCCAACATAATTGAGGTTTTCACCTTAGGCACATGGATTAAGAAATTCACTAACTCCTAAAAGTTAAGGGGGCTTTTGGCTAAGATACCCTTTTCTTTGCTTTTTAGGTTGGCATAATTATTATGATGATATGAGAATGTGACAGGGGCAGATTTTAAAAAGAGAGCTAAATAGTTCTTGATTTTATAAAACATCAATTATTTTGGACCAATTTTTAAAGGCTAAAACCTCAATTATTTTGGATCGGAGGGAGGAGTCCGTAAGTTAACGAGCTAGGAAGGTTACACCTACATATCCATAGCTCCATTAACTGGGGATTAAACATAGTTTTCAGTTACTATATACTCCTTCGATTAACTTTTATGCGTCTTAATTAGCTTGACTGAGTATGAAGTCCTTTAAAAGAAGACTTTTAAATACCGTGGTGTTAAACTAAAAATGTGTATAATATATTGAAATGTCTTTTGAATCTTGTAGTCTCAAACATGCCATTGGGATATTAGAATTTAAAAGTTATTAAATATAAAAAGTGACATTATTTATGTTACCATTGTCAAAAAAAAATGTGACATTTTTTGTGTTACGGGGTAAAAAAGAAAGAAAGACATACATTAATTGAATCAGAGGAAGTAACAAACATTATTTGTTACGAAGCGGTTTTTCCCCCCTATGTAGGACTCCTCGCCCGAGTCCGACTTTAGTCAGGTCCTAATGCGGATATCAGGGCTCAGGCACCTGGTGGGAAGCAAAAAAAGCATATAATATCCTTTTTTTTTCGGTGTATATGCGGCATTTACAAAAGAATAAAGACTTTTGAAATTTATAATCTTAAATATGCCATGAGATTTATGATTTATAAAGCATGTCTATTAAGGGTAAAATGATAATATTAAATTAAATTAGTTACGTTGCAAGTACTCTACGTAAATGTGTTGACATAATTATTTGTTCCAAGGATATTATATTTTACTTGGAAAAAAGTAGAAGTAATTTGTTATACTATTTTGTTGCAACAGTATGGAGAGGATTCTTGATCGATATGAAAGATACTCATATGCAGAGAGACGTTTTCTTGCAAGCAATTCTGAAGCATCCGTAGTATGACTATCATCTTTTTCTTTACCTCTTCATGAATATGATGTTTATAATCCATGTTGCTCGGATTCTTCAAAAATAGCGATAGGTGTGTGTTGGATCCTCCAAAATACTGCATTTTGAAGGATCTTTGCACTAGTTTTGGAGGATCCAACATAGATACAACAGCATTTCTGGAGAATCTGAACAATATTGTGTATATATAGTATCAAATGTGCCATGTTGAACTATTCAATGCAGGCAGAGGCAGATACTTTAGTTACAGGTTCATCTGGTCTAGTAACTTTAGTTTAGATCCTATATAATACTTAAAACTCAATAAAAAATGTAGATCAGTAAATAAGTACAAATATGATAGATTTCGAACCTTAGTATATCAAATGTATTGCGGTAGAATTATGAACTCGATCGAGTCCATAAATTTCAAATCCTCAATCCTTTTGATTGCAGGAGAATTGGAGCTTGGAATACACAAAACTCAAGGCTAAGATTGTTCTTCTGCAAAGAAATCAGAAGTAAGAGATTGCTTCCATGAATATTTTTGTAAAACTTAAAAAGAATTCAATTTGTTCATTAATTTTTCCTCTTAACACTTCAAGGCATTACATGGGAGAAGATCTGGAGTCATTGAGCTTGAAGGACCTCCAAAACTTGGAGCAACAGCTTGATAGCTCTCTAAAACTTATCCGATCCAGAAAAGTACGGTATCTGAACTTTATTCAGTATAACAGTATAGTCACAGAATTAGTTTGTCACTAAAATAAGGGATTCTTTCGTTTAGATCCCTCTGGCCTGTGGGACCAATAAAAAAACAAATAAAAGAAAATGAAAAAGTAAACATGGGCAACAAGAAATAAAAGAAAAAAAAAAAGATATGAAAGGTGGAACAAGTTGCAAAGCAGTTTGCATATTCAAGTTGTCAAATTGGCAAAGTTACATTGCAGTTAATTAGTTAAGAGGAGCAAGAAATTTCCTATAAAAGGGAGCATTAATACTTTCATTTCTTCACACCAAAATCAGAGAGAATTATTGAGTGTAGAGAGAGTAACACAGACTATTGAGAAAAATAGTTTGTGAGAAAATAGAGAGTGGGAGTAATATTGTAGTGAGTAGTGTGAATTAAAGAGTGTTGTTTCTTTTTGAAGGTGTAGTAGTCTTTTGACACTACCAAGTTGTAATAAGTGTTATTATATTGCTCCGCTCGAATATTATATTTTCTCCACGTTAAAAGATTTGGTGTCGTTGTTACTCTCTTATTCTTATTATTTAATGTGGGTATTATTCCTGTGTGCGATCATTATTTCCAACACGGCCAAACTTAATTACCTGCAGTAGCCCAAATATATTCAAAATATATACACTGATATGTATATTATACGTATAGTATATGTATATTATATGTATAGTGAAGGACAATTATACAAAAATATACATCTGCTAGCTATTTTGTAAACTAGATCATCGGTATTGGACTGCAATTATCCCTTAATAATAACTGAGTTTTACTCTTTATCATAACAAAGTCACTTCACTCTTTACCCAATATAACAACTCTACCCATTGTTACATTGGGTATAGTTCTATGACTTTATTATTATAGTGAAAAGTGTTCTATCACTTTAATATGGAACAAAATAGTTAGATGATTATATTGTTTTAGTGAATAAAATTATGTGGTTATACCTGAAATTAACCCTTGTTTCTCCATTCAAATTTTGACCTTCCCTAAAATGCAACTTCTGCTTGTGTTGGATCTCTCTTGCAGAATCAGCTCATGCATGAGTCTATATCTGAGCTTCATAAGAAGGTTTGGTTCCTCGTGGGAACATCGCATTTGTTGTTGCAGAAAAATAGCTTGTAGCAGACTATGTTCCTTGGACTTTTCAAAAATGTCGACGGAAATGTTTTGGATCCTCCAAAAGTATGCATTTTGGAGGATCTGACATAGGTGTGACAACATTATTGAAGAGTTCAAGCAACATAGGTAGCAAATGGCAAGCATCATGAATGTCTTAAGTACAGTTATATATTGTGCTCTTTCACAGGGAAAGGCAATACAAGAGGAAAATAACATGTTGTCAAAGAAGGTGAAATTGCTTCTTGTTATTTTCTATAAATTTCTCATGATGAGCAATTTACATTTTCAACTTAATTATCTCTAAATTGTTAAGTTAGCTGATTTTATTTGTATTGTTTGTTCCACTATTTGGTGAACAGATGAAGGATAAGGAGAAGACAATAGGACAGCAGGCTGAATGGCAAGAGCAAAATCAAGTCTCTAGTTCGACATCTTTCCTCTTCCCACAACAAATTCCATGCCTAAACATCGGGTAATTATATAATCTGCCAAAATCAACATATGAATAAACAAATCTGATAAAACTTTTATTCTTAAAAGTCAAAATAAATACTCCCTCTATCTCAATTAGAATGTATCATACTTTTTATGTTCTAATTGTACTTTTTATTCCTCTTTATGCGTTTTGTTTTCTACTTTTTATTCTTCTAGTAGTTTATATTTATTAATTAGTCTAGTGCTACAACAATAACTACCAAACAAGCTGGTGTCGCCTATATAAATTAGTCTAGTACTATGTATTGTTATTTTGTCTAATGTCGCTTGAGTTGAATTTAAATGAAGAAATACAACAAGTGAGGATTCATACAGGCGACCCAAGCGAGTCACACTTTCGATTGAAATTTGAATGGGATATTGGCATACTAGGACGAGATCAAGTGGTCAATGAAAATAAAACGACCAAGAAATCAAGGTTCAAAACCAAAAAGAGACTAGAAATATTAGGTGATGTCTTCTCATCTATCCAAGTCTCGTTGGATAGAGCTATCTATTGATGGACTAGTCGAGCTGCAAATAAGCTGACCAGAATACAACCATTTTAATTTTTTTTTTGTTGAATGACATTGGATTCTTTTAAAATGTTGGATGATTGCTATTTATTTTTCATAATTAGACTATGTTTAAATTGCTATCAACTTAATGCAAGCCTCCATTTTTATCCCACAAAATATTGGCAATGCTTTTCAAAACTTACATAAAGAGAGCAGATTGGTTATTCGGTTGATTGAAAGAGTGCTATTTAGAAGATATAATTAGATTATGGTTGCTAATTGAGTGCAGAGGTAATTATTACCATGATGGAGATGTAGAGGCACGGAGGAATGAGCTTGATCTAAATCTTGATTCTCTATATCCTAGCCATCTTGGAAACTTTGCTGTATAAGGAATAAATGCTTATTTTCATAAGAACTGTTCTGCTGGAATTCAAGTTTATCAAGTATTATATGTTAACATCTGGAATTTGTCTGAGTGTAAGAAGATACTCTTACTAGTGCATAAATATTCTTTTTTTTTCTTTTAATGTGTGAAGAGAGCTAGCTAGTCGCGTCACCTTTGCGCATAGTGCATAGGAAGTGTAACTCTATTGGCAATATTTGACTTCTTAATTTGATTACGAATTTATAAAATGTAGCATAATGTATTGTCTTATGTCTACGAATTTTTTTATCTTATAATGCTGTGCTATTTATTCTTCTCCAAACTGGTTTCTCTTAACAAAATTGCCTTTAGATTGGATGTTAGGTTAAGAGCTGAAATCATAACATGTTAGGTTACTAAACATCACTTTAATAAGAAAGGACCAAGAAAGCCTATCATAGGCTTTGGCCATATCTGCAATGTTATTTTGAAATTGGATATGGCCAAAGCCTATGATAGGCTTTCTTGGTCCTTTCTTATTAAAGTTTTAACTAAAGTTGGTTTCAATGATGACTGGATCAACCTTATATGGAGAAGCATATCTAATGTTTGGTACTCCATCATTATTAATGGAACTAGACAAGGTTTTTTCAAATCTTCCCAAAGTCTTAAACAAGGTGATCCATTATCCCCTTCACTTTTTATCATTGCTGCTAAGGTTCTGTCCAGAGCCTTAAATAATCTGTTGAATAATCCAACCTTTACTCCTTTTTGTATGCATAAAAATGGTCCTCAAATTACTCACCTTGCTTATGCTGATGATATAGTTATTTTTAATAGTGGTAATTCCATCTTTATTAAACTAATCATGAGGCAGATTAGAGGTATGAGAAGGTTTCTGGCCAAATGGTAAACAAGGATAAAAGCTTCTTTCTTACCAGCCCCAAAAGCTGTGCTTACAGTATTAATAGAGTAAGGAATTGTACTAGTTTTATTGAAAAAAATTTCGCTTTCACATATCTTGGTTGTCCCATTTCCATAGGTAGAAAAAGAATCTCCTACTTTGACTGCATGGTTTCAAAGTTGTTAAGAGACTTAATGCCTGGCAAGGTAACATGTTATCTTGTGGTGGTAGATAAGTTTTAATTAAAGTGTCATACAATCTTTGCCTATATATATTTTGTCTGCTATTAACCCTCCTAAAGATACTTTGGAGCTAATAGAGAAACACACTGTCAATTTTTTCTAGGATGTTGTCAATGGAAAGAACAAATATTATTGGAGTGCTTGGGAGAAATTATGTTACCCTAAAAATGAAACTGGAATTGGCACAAGAAGTCTGAGTGATATTGCTAATACTGTTGCTGTAAAAAGATGGTGGCAATTCAAAACCAAAAAAACCATATGGGTTGATTTTCTCAATGCAAAGTATTGCCCCAGAATGCACTCAGTTGGTAAGAAATGGCAACCTGGTAATTCACAAGCTTGGAAACATTTACTTTGGGCCAGAGACAAGAGTGAGAAATACATACAGCGGCCCATCAATTCAGGTACTTGTAGTTTCTGGTGGGACAATTGGACAAAGATTGGCCCTATTGCTCATATTTGTCAAAACTACATCAATAAAAGCAACTATAGAGCCAAAGTGCAGGATTTCATGGCGGATAATAGGTGTAATGGTCATAAATTGTACAGAACACTACCAAGTCAGGTAGCTCTGCACATTATATGTAGGGAAAAGGGTCAAAAAATACCCCTCTACTTTGGAAAAAGGGCTAAAAATATCCTCCAAACTTATTTTGGGTCAAAAATACCCCTCCCATCCTTAAAGTTTTCAAATATACCCTTGTCTTGATGGAAATTATCTCCCAAAATAACCCGAAATCATTTTTGAAACCCGCTCCATCATTTGACCCAACTAAATAATAACCCATAAGATCCCCCTATTCCCCAATACGTAGGTTTGAAGTTTGAGGGAATTGGGAGAATAAGGGGATCTTATGGGTTATTATTTAATTGGATGGGGTTTAAATGATGGAACGTGTTTAAATACTGATTTCGGGTTATTTTGGAGGATAATTTCATTCAAGACAGGGGTATATTTGAAAACTTTAAGGATGAGAGGGGTATTTTTGACCCAAAATAAGTTCGGAGGATATTTTTAGCCCTTTTTTCAAAGTAGAGGGGTATTTTTTACCCTTTTCCCTTATATGTATTGAAATTGGAAGTGATGACAATGGGGATTATGCAGTTTGGGACCTTACAGAGGATGGTAATTATTCAAATGGTTCAGCCTGGGAACTGATCAGAAAGCACAGAAATATTGACACTTATATCAACAGAATTTGGCATAGAGAAATTCCTTTGGAGAATGTTTGTGGATAAATTGCCTTTTCCTAGAGCTTGGAATAATGCTAATATTAGCACTCAAGACAGAATTGACTGTGATTGTTGTTATATTCCTCAGGCTGAAAATATGCAATATGTAAAGGTGGAAGGTAAGGCTGCAGAATGCTTTTAGAAAGCTATGGGTACTCCTCTTGGTATTACTCATCATCATATGCCAATTAGAACTGTCATTAGCAACTGGTGGAATCTCAAGCCTAAGAACAAAGTTCATAAGTTGATTCTGCAAGCTACTCCAGTGCTGATATGATGGGAAATCTAGAAATCTTGAACTGCATGTAGATATGGAGATAAAAGCAGATTTTATCAATACAAGATGGTTACTCAGTGCACTTGAAATATCAAAGCAGTGATATAAGAAGCATTTCTCTCTTTTACAACAGAAGAATATTGGCCAAACTTATGCAACAAAGTGGAAAGACTTTGTCCCATGGTGAGATATACTCCAGTTGCTTGGGAAGAACCCTGCACTAGTATGGTGAAACTCAATACTGACGGGAGCTTCTTCAATGACACCAAAAAGGTATGGGAGCTGTTGTGAGATCATACAATGGAGATTTCATTTTTGCTTATTCAGTCCCAATTGAACGCAGCAGTAACAATCAGGCTGAAGCAATTGCTGCTAAGTATGGTATCACCTGGTGCATTCAACAGGGACTTGATAACTTGCACATTGAAAGACAAGGATACCAATGACTTGAAACTCAAGCATGTTATCAAGAAGGAAGGTTTTCTAAACACTTGGTCACTTTCCTTTGTTCCTCGGTATTAATTTTTAGCATATCTTTGGGCCTCAAGAACCATGTTGAATTTCAGATTTGTATGCATCTATAAAATAAAACACGGTTAATTCCCTACCCCCAAGGACAATGGTTTAGCACATAGGCACACAAAATGTTTTCATTTAGCACATAGTGGGATGTGGTGTCTTTCGGGTCATAGACCGTCTTGACACAGGGTAGTCTCCTTAGTGGGTTTTAGATACGTATCGTATATCCCAAACCCGTCTAGGTCAGCATGTGCTAGTCCATTAGGATTTGACTTGGCTCTATCCTAGTCAATGCTAGAGTGGGCTTTTCAAATTGACAGGGACCCGAGCGGACTATCCAGGGTGAACCGTTGTTGGCTGTTGGACGACCGCGTACCAACTCCGCATTTAACGTGTTCCAAAGAAAGAATGTTACGGTTTATTAGTGAAGGCTAGACCACGAGCCCGCATATCCCCTTTGAAACCATGTTTTTTGCCAGTGGTGGCGGAGTTTATGATATGAATACATGATAGTTATGTTTGCAAGAAAATAAACAAGTAAGCAAATATTCACAATTAAATCACATTACATTGAAACCCTTATGGTTAGAACCTAGAAAATTCCCAACAGAGTCACCATCTGTTACGGTTCACTTTTACGCAGGTGCATAAAAGCTACTAAGAGGTTGTGGACTCTATTCGAATTTTATATTTTTTAGAGTCGCCACCTAATTTATAAGAGAAATTAGGAAAACCAAGTTAAAAAGGTTTATTCAAATAAGAGAAAAATCCTTTTTAAAGAGTTCGAGGTAAGGGTTCTGGTGATCTCCTAAGGAAGTTTTTAAGCACCCTAGTATTAAGTATCCGTAGAATACGGTTAACTTTCGAAATTCAATGTGTGAATAATTGTTATTACTTGCTAAAAAAATGTTTTCTTTCATGTAAAAAACTGTCATGCTAATATCATAACTCCCTTTTTGGCAAAATCTTTAAGGAAAAGAATTGGTTTCAAAAAACGTTTATAAGGGTTGAAGTCATTTCATTTTCGGACCAAAACACACTTAAGATTTTCTCTTAAGTAGAGTTTCTACTAATTTGGTCCAATGTCATGATTTGAATCCTTAAAAGTTTATATACATTTAGGAAAAAAAAAGGGGAGTATCTCTTTTAGAAAATAGCATAGGTTTTTTATAAGTACAAATAGAGAAAAAGGATTTTATTTATATTATTCCATTTTAGCTCATTGGGTCAACCATATTTTATACCAAAGTCATCTTACTTCAAATATAGGTTCAAGTCATCAAGTGTATTTCCTCTTGTTTATTGCCTTAAGGTTTGGGCTTTGGGCCCAAAAGGTTTTAAAAATACCTTAAGTTCAAACAAGTTAAAAAGTCTGTTCCCCCATACTTCGAATTTTCTGGAAATCAGTTTTTTACTTGTCCAAATCAGTCCAAGTTTCTATCTTTAAAAGCTGAGGCCCAAAAAGTATGTTTAAGTCCAACAAAAGTCTGTATTATTTCCTTGAAAGGGGCTTATGGCCCAAAACAGATCATTTTTGGTCCAAAAGCAGTCCATTTTTATTTTTCAGTTTCGAAGGGCTTATGGCCCCAAATAGTTCCATTATCTAATCCCAATCCGTTAAACTTGTATATGTTATTGATTTTCGATTTTATCACTTGAAATACTGTGTAAAAATCTAAAGTTTACCGATTACATGCAATTATAATAGACCGTGACATACTTTGAAAGTCATTTAATTTTGAGAAATTGTTTAGCAACTACACGAGTTTCCTAAGTTTCTAACGTATTTGGGTTTCAATATACATTCAAGTGTTATTTATATATACAACAGCTATACAAATAGTATACATGACAAAAATAAAATAAAAATGAGGAAGAGTTAGGCTAGTGGGCCTACCTAAGCCCACCAGTTGCCATTTTCACCCATGGTTGGGTCTTCAATTATCTTTCTTTAATTCAGACTCGATTAAGAAAAGAGGGTTAGGCCTCTGGCCCAACAGGTTTATCGGAAGAATGTGACCCAAATGGCCCGTGTCGAATTTTCATGCAAATAAAGAAGGTGGGAAAAGGGGAAATGCGGTTAGAGGGTATCTATACTTAGTCATTAAACTAATAAGGACTTAAGTAGAAAAATACAAATAACTCACGTATACAGGTATGTAGGGTAAACATGTTTAACATGACTGGGTGAATAAACAAAAGAAACAGAGGACCAAATAAATAGAAAGATCGCAGACAAGCCCAATTAAAGCAAAGAATAACACACGGGGCAAGGCCCAATTCTAACAGCAATGCGAATCAGCTAAGGTAGAGGACAGACCCATTTTTAGTGACAAAGTAGTAAAGGGGAAAGAGCAAGCGCAACAATATTATTCTAAACATAGTTAAGTTAAATGTTTCCACCTAGATCCACTAATATACACACTATATATGCTTTCCTGTATGCTTCTAAGTGTATACACCATATAAGTTCATTGTATATCTTTTACATCTCAAGTTAGCCACAGCCCATAATCGCCAAATGAAACCAATTAAAGGAACAAGCCCAATCAGTATCATGTCTTTGTCAAACTTACAAATGAACTCGTTAAATATATAGGGTATACTTTCCTGTATACACCAGAGTGTATATCAGCATAACTAACAACTCAGTACAAGGCAGAGGATAGAAATGAACGTGACGTATGACGTGTTAAGCATGTATCACACTACACATAGATCTTGCTTGGTTCCTATTGAGTTCACAACGTGTTGATGTCAACAGATAATCATCATAGATGTGCATTTCATAATTCTGAGTTAAACCAACAGTGCTTTGTTCTAAAATAAGAATAAACACAGGCTACGATCCTTTCAACTGGTACTAGCATGACTTCATTTATTAACTTCAAAACAGATATGGCATAATAGTAGAGCATGAACAGAGACAAAAAATATTGAACAGAATAGGGACTGAACTGACTTAATCAAACACATACTAAATCACAATAAAACTGAACAGGTTCAAGGTTGTGCAACACCTAACCAAACAAGTTTCCACTTTCAGGGAAAAGAATTCATATTTAATATGGTGAGCCTTTTTATGGTTTATATCCATTACTTCACAGCATAGCAAAAGGAGGAAGAGGCATAATAGGTCAAAATGACAACAAATCATGCTTTTACTTCAAATGAGTTATGGACTATCTCAACAGATGCAAAACAAACACATATGAAAAACTTAAACATCCCATACCATTACTGATATGCCATAGACCATAGGAGACTTCAGACTAACAGGAGAAAACAAATAGAGAATGTTCAATAGAAGACCTAGGCATGTTAACTCAGTATTAAGCAACTCAAGGCAGTCATAATGTTAAACTAGGCAAATGATAAGCTTGGACAGTCATATTGAAGCCCTAAAATAATACTTCAAGTTCATTTTACATGTAGGACTCTTTACAGTTAGTTTGAAAAAACATATTGAACACCTTTCTTTGAGTTTAAAACTCTCATGAATTCATTAAGAGGGCAGACAGTTAGATACTTAAATAAATCATGACCAAATATGCTTCTAAAACATGCTAATGATGGGATTAGGCAAATAGGACCAAATATTGACAAACTGCAGAACGGAGCATTTTTTGTTGTCAAATTCCTATATGCAACATCTAAACCCTAAGATGAATCCTGAATATAGTCATATTATACTACTAACACATAACAAAGACCATTAGAGCTAATATAGGTATTGACATATCCAAAATTAGACAAAACTAAGGCAAGCATGCTAAGCATAGACATATATTTCACAGTAAATGGACTACAAGCCTATAAAGTAGTTTTATACTGCCATTCTTATCTCCTAAACATAAAGGGTTGAGTATAGAGAAAGAATTACTTATACTGATTAAGGGGAAAAATAACATGAAGCATTACATACTAAACTAATCATCATATACATCCAGATTTTAACACTAATATTGAGCTCTAATTGACTTAAGCTAAAACAAAACAAATGGTGATTAGTTTCTGAGATTAAACCATATTTATGCTACAATGAACCCTAAACAGACCATTAAGGCTAATCAAAACATACAAGAACACATACAAATAAAGAGTATTGAATATTAAACTAAAAGGAAAGAAATTTACCTCCTCTATGTGCAGCCTAGGTCGAGTAATGGAATTTGGAGATCCTTCAAACCCCTCAGACACAAACCAAAAGAAAGATTAATTTTTTAAACTAAAAACTCAGCAAAATCAAAGGTTCCAGCAAATTATTATCTGATTTTTTCAGACTTGTGTGGTGTGTGAAATAGTGGAATCTGATAGAACCCCAAATCTGAGAATTGGAAACCTAATTTTCGATATGGGACTTGTAGTTTTGGGGGGGATTCTCTTGAATTTCCACCTCAAACTGATATTAGCCAATCAAAATTGAATACAACAAAATCCATGAAGGGATTTCAGTCTTTGACTGTATAAAATGCAGAATAAGCAAAATGAAAGAGTTATACCGTGTTTGGTTGATACATGGTGGAAGCAATTAATGCTTGCCACAGACGGCCATGTAACGCCTGAGAAAAGCAACATACTCTGCCTTTTTGCCATTTTTAGCCGAGATGACGCAAGGAGAGAGGAAAAGAAAAGGGGTGACAGCTAGGGTTTCAACCCATGTTTCTCGATCAAACGAGACCTTAGTGCTCTGTTTCGGAGTATTTGAAGCGGAAGTGGGTCGGGTCTGGTCCTTAAAATGGACTGGGCTTGGCCCTAATTTAAAAGAAAAGGTAAGGGGCCACGATACACGCATATATATACACGTTATACATGTGTATAGGTGTGTGTGTGTATATATATATATATATATATATATATATATATATATATGCAATTACTTAAATAGCCGATTAAAAAAGTGGCAATTAATTATACATTCCAATTATGATCAAATTAAAACTAATTAATTAATTCCCTTTAAAATACGGTCATATGCATGAAATGACTACTTATGGCAATCGTAACCTAAATTACCTTTAACACGCAATTTCACTAGTTCAATTATAGCCATAATTAACACATAACAACCAATTGGCTATTTCAAATAAAGCCGTAGTTAACATATAACAATTAATTGACTATCTCAATTGTAGCTACAATTAATGAATAACTAATTGTAGTTAATTTGAACGAAAATGCCATTTAGTCAAATAAACTGTAAACTTGAGATGCAAATTGACTATTTTATTTAACTAGCCAATTTTCTTAAATTAACGGAGTAAAATACGTTTCAATTTGATATTTAACAATTTAAACAACCAAGTGATTAATTGTTTTAAATTAATTCAAATTAATTTGACAAATACTTTAATATTAACGGTAAAAGATGTAAAATATTCTTAAATGACTCACAATATATATTTGAAATTATTTTGCCAAATGAAATGGAAAAATATTATCGAAATAGTTTTTAAAAATCATTTTGGTTCATAAAATACATACTTCACTCCGTTTGAGATCCAAGAACCCTGGGCAATTAAATAAAAATCATTGGAGGGCCAAAAGTAGGTGTCAACAAAAGGTGGGAGAAATTTACCCCAAGATGAATCCACTTAGAAGACACTTCAAATCACCCTTGAGTCACTTGGAGAATAAATTCTAGGAATGGGAAATGAATGGTTTGAATTAGGCATTTAATGAATCTTATTCATCATCTTTCGCTTCAGCGAAAAGAGGCCCTCTGCCGCAGACTCGCCTTGGCGGAGGCCCATCCGTGGGGTGGATTCTAGTAAAATGACAAAACTTCAGCACCCGCGGACCAAGCCTCGCTGAGGAGGGTCTCATGGGGGGCACCGAGTCTCGCTCGAGGGAGACACCAGAAACTAATGAAATTCTGGTTTTTTACCAAGTTCACCCCAAATCCCTAGATCCACCCGAGACCTCCCGGATACAAAACAGATATGCACGCCTACATAAAAACATGCTACGGACTCACTCATGGTCTCGAAATTTCCATCTAAGGTCTATTTGACCGGGTCAACCCCCAAACGACCAAAAACCAACTTGCCAACCAATAGCCCAAAATGCTTCCGAGTGCCTCGAGAATCGAATTGAATACTTCACCAAGTCATAACAGACTCTCCGGACCTCACGAAATTGACAGATTTTTTAAAAAGGTTCGTTTACTCAAAAGTCAACTATCGGTCAAAGGTTTTTCACTTTAAGGTTGTAATTCTCATAAGTCACCATAAAACTCGCCGGATTATCTCGGGAGCCATGTCGGCCATCCCGCGGGTCAAAATCATACTAACAGGGCTCGGGGAAGGGTCAACAGGGGCAAATGGGTCAAAATGCAATAACGACCAAACAGTCATTACACCTAAGTACAATTTTTTGTTGTGCTCTTTCACAGAGAAAGGCAATACAAGAGGAAAATAACATGTTAACAAAGAAGGTGAAATTGCTTCTTGTTATATAGGCATTGGAGCTAATCCCAGCAGTATGTAACATATTTTCTAATATAAATGTATCCTCATCACCCCAGACCGCACTTGTGGGATTACAGTGGGTATGTTGTTGTTGTAAATGTATCCTTATCACCAGAAAAGAAATTCCTTCTTGTTATTTTATGTAAATTTCTCATGATCAGCATTTTATATTTTCAACTTCATTATCTCTAAATTGTTAGTTAGCTGATCTTATTTGCATTGTTTGTACAACTATTTGTTGAACAGATCAAGAATAAGGAGAAGAGAATAGGACATCAAACTGAATGGCAAGAGCAAAATCAAGTCCCTACTTCGACATCTTTCCTCTTTCCACAACAAATTCCAATCCTAAACATCGGGTAACTATCATTATCTGATAAAATACATAAACGAATAAGCATATTTGATGGACCTATTATTCTTGATTGTCAATCAATTAGATTAGTATCATACTTTTTATCTTATTCTTCTAGTACCTTTTTATCTTATGTACTTTTTATTCTTCTAGTGCTTTCTATTTTTTGTTTATTCTCGTTCTTTCTCTATTTTTTTTAAAAAAAATTCTTGTATTGTGTTCGCTTGAGATGAATTTAAATGGAGAAACACGTCAAGTAAGGATTCATATAGGCAACATCAACTTGTTTCGTTAGTGAATTTGAAATGTTCACGAGAGACCAGAGTGCAAATACCAGAAAGACTATAAATATTAGGTGATGTCTTCACATATAAAGTCTTGTTGGATAGAGTCATTCAATATCTAAGCTTGCCCGGAGGTATAATGTACCTGGTGTACTAGTAGAGCTGCACACAAGCTGACCAAGACACCACAATTATAAATTTTTTTGTTGAATGATATTGGTACTCTTTAAATATTGGATAAATATTGCTACTTGTAATTGTCATAGTTAGACTATGTTTACATTGCCAGCAACTTAATGCAACCCTCCTTTTTTATCCCACTAAATATTGGCAATACTTTTCAGTGTAAGAGTATTTTGGAGCGTGTGTTATTTGGGAGATTTTGTTAAATTGCGGTTGCAGAGGTAATTATTACCAACTGAGAAATGAGCTTGATCTAAATCATGATTCTTTATATCCAACCCATCTTGGATGCTTATGATTTTCATAAGAACATCTATTTCTGCTGTAATTCAAGTTTTCCAAGTCCGTGTGAACAATTTTTTTTATCTTTTTCAATTATTGTGAATAGCATAGTAGCGTCACCTTTGTGCAAAAGTGCAAGGAAAGTGTGTAACTCTATGACAATATTTCACATTTTTGATCACGAAGTTACAAAATGAACATAATGTGTCGCCTTCACTTTTTAATCTTCTACATACTTTTTATTTTTTACCAAAATTGTTTTGAAAGCTGAAATCGTAACATACCGTCGTAGAAAGGTGATGTTTCTGAGTCCTTGATTATATCCTAATAATTTGTTGCTCAACACCAAATTTCTGAAATTGGAATTGCTAGAATTGGTGCTTCAATTGCTGTAATGGTGCTGGACTGCTGGTATTATGCTAGATTAGATGAAAGTGCTGCTAGAATATGGGGGAAAAGGAGTACAAGTTAACGTTAATAACATCTATTAAGGAAGAGATCACTAAAAAGCGCACTAATTAATTTCACAAACGAAGAGGATTATTAGAGCTCCTTGTGAAAAAATAAGAATTACTTTTGTTTATGAGAGAATCATAAACAAAAGAAACCAATGAATAACTAATCACAAGAGACAAGTTACTGAATTTAATATATATATATATATATATTCCATAAATAACATATACCAGATCATAATGGCCTAACAATACCTCGTGATCTCTGGCAAAGAAAAAGATGACAATCCAAGAAATCAACTATACGAGCAAATCCAATACAGTAACCACTTCATATCCATCACATAGTCCTTTTTATTTATTACACAATAATCCCTTACTAGTTTAATAACGATGGCTGCGAAAATAGGTAGCAGGATCACGCTCAAAGTCATCCCTATAAATATAATAATCTCTTCCCGGAGCTTTCATTTTTTTCTTGTCACTTTTTCCCATCCACCCAAAAAGCTTGTACAATAACCATCCACCGAATGCTACAACGGCTATGGCAACCCAATCTACTTCCTCTTTCCCCATCACTTGGTACTAAATTTTGCTAATAATAATACTTTATCACAAACAAGCACTCGAGAACATATATATAGAGAGTATCAAGTATCTAGCCTTGTTATATACTCCCTCCGTTCATTTTTACTTGTCATGTATACTAAAAAATTTGTCCATTTTTTATTGTCCAGTTTAAGAAACCAAAAGATAATTTACCATTTCATACCTATTTTGCCCTTCTTATTCAATACTGGGTTGACAAGTTCAAGAAATTTTTAGTGATTGCACAACTAAGAAATTTTTTAGTGACTTGGCACCAAAGGAGGACTTTTGGAATTTGTGGACCAAAACAAGCCTTCGATATTTGCTACGTGGCATTCACCTCATCAAATGGCAGTGCCACGTAGAATTGATGTCCACCTTGTATAACTTTAATGGAGGAGTGGTATATTTGAACCAATAGTGTAACGGCAATGATATATTTGGAGCGCAAGTATAACGAGGGTATATTTGGCACTTTTCCAATAGTACAGGGTATATCTGATCCTTTTCCGTTCTTAGAAAGTAAGATTTATTTTTACAAACTTATCCTTAAGAAATACTTTAGATGTAGCTCTATAGTAATTTGTTGGTTATGTAAGATTGTCTTTATTTAAATAAGGATAAAATTGAAAGAACATAATTAATGCCTTGTAGATTATGTGAAACACCACTTATTTTGAAACTAGTTTTAGCGTACGTGCATTGCACGTGTCAATAAATAAAAAATTCTACATAATAAATAAATTAAGTAAAATAGCAATGTCCGTTAAAATAGATGTAACAATCATCTAAATGACAAAATAATGTTATTACATTGGCATCGTTACTGACGTCCACCTAATACAAGATTCAATTTCTTAATTATTTGTGCAAATAAACATGATAGTATGGTACTGGATGGAAAGTTCCAGGAAATACTACGGCACAATTTTTTAGTTCCAAAGAATATATGTGTCACGACCCAAAACATTGAGCACCTACCTTTTCCCACCTGGTAGGCGAATCCATCCCTTACTCAACATCCAAATCAATATAATAAGTAAATAGGAGGGTAAAGGTCTCAAATGATAGATAATCATGCAGAATTACAATAACTACCCAAGGAATCTGGTCTGAATAGTACAAGAGCAACTAAGTACATTCAAGTTTGAAAATAAAACATCTGTCTCAGGTTGGAAATAACGACAGAGGGATAGAAGAATCTCCGCGCAGCGGATCTGAACATGGCTCACCGTGGAAACTCCAACTGACTGCCTCGAGAACTCACCCACGATGGCCTGAAGTGGAATCTGTAACAAACTTTGCACTCAGAAAAGAATGCAGCAAGGTAGCATCAGTACAAACAACAAGTACTTGTAGGTATTATAGGCCGACAACAATTAGATAACATATATAAAAGAAAGAAACTGAAAGATAGGCATATAAGCAGTCAAATGCAGTCAATAAGCACATCCATGTAAGACTTGCAGTAATGTGAACCACACTAGATCTCAGTAATCTACAGTCATAGCCTAGGCGGAAACCTCTAGTCCTCGAATCCATCAAGTGTCTAGGTAAGTGATTAACAAGCAAGTAACATCTCAAATGAATCATCAACCAAGGAATCAATGCCAAAATGCACCCTGCAATACAATAAATGGAAAAACCAGAATCAGAGATATGAGTGGATGTAATATGAATGCATGTGCGATGCAATGCAATGCACTAGCCAACTGTCTCATACCGTACACACATGCTACGGACGAAACCTCCACGTCTCGATAGTCATGACCCATGGGGGATCCGTGAAGTCCATGTACCGGTCACTCCGCACACAGCCTAGAGATGACTTCCACAACACTAGCCACTCCGTACACAGCCCAGAGGTGCCTTCCACATCACTAGCCATTCCACACACAGCCCAGAGATGGCTACTATATCAAATCTGTCCATAGTCACTTCTACACAACCCAGGGATGACTTTCATCCTTCACTTTCTCCGTGGGAACCACATCACATTATCATGAGAAATGCAGGATGAAATGCATGCATGAATATCAAATTCAACAATAATCATGAGGGTGAATAAACATAACAACATCCGTAAATCAACTACCAATACAAACTTATTCCTAAATCTGTGCAATGCCATGTCCGGAACAATTTCCCTTCGGACCACATAGGTAACACCAATTAATATATGCAAGAGATGCCCTATGAAATATGTATATAGCAAACACCATAATAAGAAGCCTCGGATGTTTCACTTTCCCTCTTATCATTATTAATATTAAATCATAGTTCATATCATTGAATCATGTAGAATGTGTATGAATGATATGCATAATATCAATCTCAATCATAATCGTGTCAAATCTCAGTCGTGCCTCTATAAGAGCACATATCACTATATCAATACCGAATCAAGTTCCTACTTTATCAATGATAAATGACAAGATAAGTGAGAGACGAACGTATCACAACCACAGCATAGCAAGTGAGCGACAAGATCAACACCACACACAAGGCAACAAGCCAAATCACAATAAACGAGGTGACACGCCCCAAAGACATCAACAATACCAACCTAGTCAATATCTATCCCAACTTCATACCCGAAAGCTTAAAATGCTTTCTCCGTCAATGATTTACTTCTTCTTATGCTTCGCTAACTGAAGTCTAACCAAAAAGTAAGTCGTAACCTACCTCGATGTCGAGCTGGTGCGACGAACCGTCAAAAGTGAGTCTTGTCCTTCCGAAGAGCCTCTGACTACTCAAAGTCTATTCATTATCGAAATCTCAATTAGAAATAGGGAATAACAGTACCCATATTGCTATACATTTGTTCGAAACGAAATTCAACTAAGTAAAAGGGGAAAATGGGGCCCACAAGGGTAAAACGGGTATTTCAAAGATGGAATAGGTAACCCAACGTTCTAGAAGTTCAATTCTACTCTCCAATTGCTAATGTAGCTCAATTATTGATCAATTTCAT